>NC_031979.2:37528010-37853010 GCF_001858045.2 Oreochromis niloticus
AATACCACCCACCATAATTTCAGTCTTCCTCCCCACTCGTGGGACGGCACGCGACAGGAGAGGCGCGTGCGGTGTGCGCGCAGAGGTAGTTTTACTTCCACAGCACATTTCACTGCCTCAGCGTGCTGACCGCAGAAGATAAATACCTGCGGGCACTTTGTGACGTCACAGAGACAGTAAAAGCAGCGCCTCCGTCGTGAGCGTTTGGCTCCTGGCACTTTGCTGCGTAATTGCACCATCAGCTGGTGAAAACCAATCAAAGCATCCCCCCTCCTCAGCCCCCGTCCCTCGGGACATCGTCACACAGAATGTTTGAAATCTGTAGAATCTGAGTGGCTCAGGCTTCGTGTTCTCGCAGCGCTGTAGAAAAGAAGCCGCCTGGAAAATAAAAAGTTAAAAGAACGCGTAAAGCGTGCGTAACGGCGCGCGGCGTGGGGAGTTTCACTCGCTGCTGCTTTTGTTTTTCTTTCGTTCTAAACTCATTTCACAGAAACATCAGCAGAGGCTCACAGCAGCCCTCCCTCCCTGCAGTCGACGCACCTCCCTCCTGCCCTCCCTCCTCCTCCTCCTCCTAAGGTATAAAGGAGGTGGGACGGGAGCTACGGTCCAGAGTTCAGCGTGGAGCGGATTAAACTTTGTCTCAGTTCGGTCTGCACGCCGCGGACACGCACACTGCCCGCTCTGTCTGGAGGTTTTTCTTCGTCTCTCCGTTTGATTTTGGATCCTTTGGACTTTATGCACTGGACCTGTGGACGCACCATGGCATGCTCGCTGCTGCCGTATCTCCTGCTGCTCGCCTTGGCGCAGACGGTGAGTGACAGCGCTCACGGGACCCACGGCTTCTTTTCTCTGTGGATCCTCCGTGTGGGGGGGCGTGGGGCTTTGTCGGTACTTTTGTTAAACTGTTGTGTTACGTGTTTCGGACACACTGCGCTGCAGAAATCGCGCGCGTCGGGTTTGTGATGCAGACGTGCGCCGTTTTGCAGTGATGAATGCGTGTGCGTCTTTGCACCAGGTGACCCCTCTCTCCTCTCTTTGTCCCCCTCAGGCTCTCACCGCCGGAGTCTTCGAGCTCAAGATCGACTCCTTCACCAGCTCCAGCGGCATCTGTGGCCGACAGTCTGAGGACTGCCGGATTTTTTTCCGCGTGTGCCTCAAACACTCGCAGAACGTTATTAACCCGGAGCCGCCGTGCACGTACGGCGACGCGCTCACGGACATCTTCGACGCCGATTCCAACTCCATCTCCGAGAGCGCGCCCATCAGAGTGCCTTTTAACTTCAAGTGGCCGGTAAGTGACGACAGTCTCAGCGAATGCACTGAAGGAGTTATTTCTTTATTGCTCTTGAAATCTTAAAGATTTTCAGCCACAAACATCCATAGAAGAAGCAACTTTTCTCAAAAAGCCTCAAAAAGACAACGCAAACTCAGATGTGCCGTTTCCCTCCACATCTACTAAAATGTTTCCTTTCCCGGTCACTTTCAGGGGACTTTCTCTCTGATCATTGAAGCCTGGAAGGCGGAGGCTCCAGGACAGTCCACAGGTAAACTCCTGACGCATCGCCGCCGCCTCACCGGCAGGTGGCGACAGCTCACACAAGCAGGCCTCACGCTCACAGTTCATCTTCCCGCACAGAGAATCCACTCGTGATTCATATCTGTGAACATCCACAAGCACCAGATAAAGACTATTATTTGTAAATGTTTACCATCGCCACAGATGACCATAATTAAAAACACGATTGGTGTTTTTGTCTGATGATGATGATGAATTTCCAACCAGAGAATCAGAACAACCTGATCAGCCGGCTGGCCACCCGCCACAAGCTGACGGTTGGAGAGGGCTGGACCAAGGGCGAGAACCTCAGCAACCAGAGCGAGCTCCGCTACTCCTACCACGTCGTGTGCAATGAGTTCTACCACGGGGAGGCCTGCTCCGCCTACTGCCGGCCACGCAACGACACCTTCGGCCACTACACCTGTGACAAGGAAGGGAAGCCTAACTGCCTGGAGGGCTGGAAAGGAGAGTATTGCACAGAGGGTGAGTATCCTCTGTGATGCTTTAAATAATTCAACCTAAAAAAAGACACAGAAATGCTTTAAGGTGCAATTTTACTGTTTATGATCATTTTAGGGGAGTCATTTGTGCCCTTCTCACTTAAGATTGCACCCAGAGTCACATGGATGCTGAGCAAAGCTGTTTTTATCGGCTCTAGTTTCACTAAAATATACTAAAAATGTTCAATGAAGCAACAAAACTGGCTCCAAATCAGCAGCGATCTCTTGTTTTCTTACAGTAGTACCAGAAGTGCAACTCCTCCTCCTGAGCTCCCTCCCTTTTTTTATTTTATTTTAACGTTTCTCCAGCTTGGGTGGGGGGGGGTAAAGAATGGGACCCTTGGCGGCCTTGAAATTGTGAAGTCAAGCAGTTGTCAGTGCCACCGCTGGCCCTGGTGGCTGCAGGGGACAAAAAAAGAGCTTATGTCGTTTCCAGTGTGCGTGCATGTGTGTGTGTGTGTGTGCACGTGTGGCTCTGAGGTCTGCTCCTTTTGTTTTGAGATCAACAATGGGCCCCCAGTCGGCCCCTGGCCCGCCCGCCTTTAAGGGGACACGTGCTGCAGCTTAATGTGTGCTGCCTTGCGTGAAAGGAGACAGCATGTGTTGCTTTTGTTGTGCGGGCCAGCTGCTTCGTTCAGCACTTAACAAGCACTTGTAGGGGAGCTGTGTGTGTGTGTGTGTGTGTGTGTGTGTGTGTGTGTGTGTGTTCATTCATTCAGTTTTAAGGTGAGCTTTCGACAGGTTCAGATTAAAGTGAGTCTCCAGGAAATTAAAGAAAGTTAATGTGATGTCCTCTGAAGTCATGTAAATGTGACCGTGTGTGTGTGTGTGTGTGTGTGTGTGTGTGTGTGTGTGTGTTTAAGGAGGAGGCCCTTAGAGGGCTGAGGAGCTGTTTTGTGTCTCTCTCACAGACACACACACACACATACAGTCATGGTAATATTTCCTCCCTTTCCCTCTCTTCCTTGCGTTCTTTGACCTTCCTCCTCCTGCCCTCTCTCTCCCTGCATTCCTTCTCCTCCCATCAGCCATCTGTGCAGGGTGCAGCAAGCAGCACGGTCGCTGCAATTCTCCCGGGGAGTGTGTGTGCCATCACGGCTGGCAGGGAAAGAGCTGCGACGAGTGCGCCCGACACCCCGGCTGCAAACACGGGACCTGTAAGCTGCCCTGGGAGTGCGACTGCAGGGAGGGCTGGGGCGGCCTGTACTGCGACCAAGGTGGGTTTAAACCTGCGGGAGTGTCGTCCCGGTGGGGTTAACGGGCAGCTGAGTGTTTCTTTTTCAGGTTCAAGCATACCCCCACTCCACTCCACCCCACCCCCACAACAAACCAACTATTTACTGACTGTGAATGACCCGCTGCGGCTGATTTGTAACTTCTCCTTTTTCTGTTTATTTAAATAAATCCACACACTTTCAGAGCTGCAAAAAAATTCAACCAGTTTGTTGGCAATGATTTAAACTTTCGGGAAGCCAGTGTGGCTTTAAAGCTGATGTATTTCAGTATGAAGTGTTTTTCTGCCTGTACATCAGCTTTTACTGTCCTCCCACAGTGACGCGTTTTAGCTGAAACTATGATTTATTTCATAACTCTCATCAAACAGCGAGTAAAAACCAAAAGTACTCTTTAAAGATGTTTTATTTTTAGTTTAAGGAAGTGTAGAGCTGTTTTTTAACTGTAGTTTCTAATGTTGGAGGCATCTAACTAAGATCAGATTAATTTGTCACTTATACCTTTAAATGACCCGATATGATGCAATTTATTCACAATATAGATGAAGTTTGGGGCTGATATGAAATGAGGGCTGCATTCGTGTGGAAACCCCTTTGCAGACAAGCTTTTGGTTCACTGCATTATTTTTTTTCTGTTCCAAAGAAGATTTTTACCTGAAATGTCGGCAGACATGTCAACAGCTCTAAATGCATTTTGGACAATCTTTAAAAATAAGCTGCTGATTTAGTTTTATTTCTGAGCCAATAACAGTAACAGTGATTACTTTATAAGCTGGTTCTTTAAACCCATGCACCACAGCAGTCATGGCCAAAGTTTTGGCAGCGACACAAATGTTGTGTTTCATGCACTTTGCTGCTCAGATTGTTTTTGCTGTGACGCAGTGAAGAATAATCATAAACATTTCATATAAAGAATTAAAACATTTAGTTTTGTCTTTGGTGACGCTGCAAAAACCTTTGACCGCAGCGCTTTTTAAATCCCACATGTAGTAAAAACAAAATAGTAGAACTGAAAAGAACTGAGATCAGCAGGTATGACCTCTGACCCTGCTCGTCTGTAGAATATCAATAGATTTCAGGTTAAAGGTTGAACACATTAAAGACAAATTTCCACATTTGATAACAGATTCGTGTGAGGGAATGTTTTTATGTATAGTTGTGTGTCATCTGCATTTATGCAGAAAAAAAGCCACGTGTACTGTGTTTAAATGAAGACCGTGATGTTGGGCCAGTATAACTAAAACATGAACAATAAATATGTTTTTCCAGCTCTTAAGTCCAGACTGGGTGGTGGGAGGGTGGTGGTGGTGGTGGGATTGTAGAAAAGCCATTTCTAATATTCCCCTCACATTGAGGAATGCTGTGCTGTGTTCATACGTGACACTGCTGGTGCCTGACTGGACATCCTTATGTGACGAGCTGGGAGCAAAACGGTCTCACTGTTGCTTCCATTGATGACTCAGGAAACAGTCCACAGAGGACACCGAGTGCTCGATTTTAACTTAAAGATGCTTTGATAAAACATCAGTATTTGGCACTCTGGGAACGAGGATTTGCTCCTCAGCAGCACCTTTAGGCAAAGGCACCGAGATCGACAGCATTGTGTGTGAGCTGAGGTTGGTGCAGCGGGGCACCTCAGGGCACTATCCTCAGTCCTTTTACATTTTTCATATTTCCTATACTTTTATTTCTTTTTTGTGCATATCCTCACACAATCTAATCTAATAACAGCTCACATAAAAAAACAGTCTGCAAACTCATCAGCTATTGTCTGAAAACGTTCCGTCTTTTTGCCTTTCCGTGCACCGCTCATGGTTTACATAATCTGGTTATGGATAATTACTCTGAGATTTAATTTTAGCAAATGTGTTCTATCTTTTGATCTCCACTTGGACCAGTTATTGATTTAAAGTGATTGTTCAGACTTAAAAATGTTCAGGTACCTAAAACTTAACTAGATGTTGCATTTCAAATAAACTCCTGTGCATTCATTGTTGCTTTTCCCGTTCCAAACAGTAAAAACTTGAATAAAAAAAGGATAACTGTGTCAGCTTAACCAAACCTATCACCTCTAAGATACATCACCAATCACCTGGTGATTGATTAGGGTTACATGGATCTGTGTTTGAGATCTGCAGCAAAAATAATAGCAGTAGAATAAATATGATTGTAAATATTAAATTACCTGCCTGCTGCTGTCATGGTTAATCCGACAGTTTCAAACTATGTCAGCTGGTTTTAGCATTTCAAAGAGAAAACATGTTGTTTAATGTACGTTTTACAGCAGCTCCATCTGTCACTGCAGAGACGTGCTGGACTCATGAACTATGTTTGCAAGAAAACACATGAATTGCATTTTTGAACAGGGAACTCCACAGATGTGCCTTTGTGAAATTAGAAATATCAATCATAATAATAAAACCAAAAACACTTTAATTTAGTGGCACTGAGGGGATTTTGTTGTGGTTTTGAGTTCGATTTTCAAATACCAAAGGATGATGGTAACAATCAAAACACTAAAACAACAGACGCCACCAGCTGCCTCATCTCTTGCTGTGGGTGGCGTTGTTTCCTGTTTACTGTAATTTTCTTTCTTCACTCCAGACCTGAATTACTGCACCAACCACAAGCCGTGCCAGAACGGCGCCTCCTGCACCAACACCGGTGAGGGCAGCTATACGTGCGCCTGCCCCCCCGGCTACACCGGCAAAGACTGCGAGGTCAAAATCAACGAGTGCGACAGCAACCCCTGCAGGAACGGCGGCAGCTGCAACGTAAGTCAGCAACAGGCTCAATGCAGCCAAACCTCCTTTTCTTGACCTCAAACTCAGATTGTTTAGGAAATAACTCCCAACTTTACCAGAGTCTTACGTGCACTGCAGGATAGAGCGTTTCCTGGTGGAGTAGCATGTTAGAACAAAAATGCCAGACGCAGTCGGACTGGACGCCAAGCTGTTAGCAGGTCAGAGTCATCACTGATGATGACCCTAATCCAAATCTTGTTGTCCAAAGTCTTAGCAATCAGGGAGGAACAAACAAAGAGTAATCAGCTGGTGTGCATTTCCAAAACCGTGTTTTTCTCCACAACTGATGTAAAGGTTAGGGGTTAGGGTTAGGGGAATGGGGTTGTTGGTGATGATGGTTTGGATCTTAGTGTTAACACTGTTAGCTCATCATCATCTTTTAGGAAACCTGAATTATGAATTAATTGTCAGTAAATGTTTTTTTTTTTTAACAAACTGTGTTCATCAATCTTGTTTAATTAACCTTCTGATAAATTAAAAAAGTTTATTAAACAAAAACTCGCACTAATGTTCAGCAAAGCTAATTCTGACAACACAGAGTTAGCAGTGCTTATACCTCAGAGGGTAACGGTCCAGATCGCTGGTACAAAGTCTGTGTGATTTTGCTGATGATATAATAGTTCACCGAACTATAACCTGCAGTAACTGCTCGCACCAGGCCGCACCTTTGCTAACCGATGCTGCACTCAGAATCACGTGCAGTTTTGCTCGTCGCCTCCTCACCTTGTTTTTCTCCTTTCCGTCTCTCCTCCAGGACTTGGAGAACGATTACTCCTGCACGTGCCCTCAGGGTTTCTACGGGAAGAGCTGCGAGATCAGTGCCATGAGGTGCACTGACGGGCCGTGCTTTAATGGAGGCACTTGCATACAGGAAGACACCGGCGGGTACACCTGCCGCTGCCCGTCCAACTTCACGGGCTCCAACTGCGAGAAGAGGATGGATCGATGCAGCAGCAGCAGCCCCTGCACTAATGGTACCAGTCGAGTGTAGCTCACTTCATGCACTTCACATCATCAGAGACACCGATGCTAAAGTTCACAATTAACGCTTTCTATGTTATCCTCGTACATTAAGTTCTTTTTGAATGATGTTTGGCCATAGACTGTTCACGCAGGGCCACAACGACCCTCAGACCTCCAGGCTGATGACTCCAAACGGGCTCGAATCCACAAGGCTGCAGGTTTCATATACTCTATATTTATTACATGTAAAGTCACATATTTGAAAGCTTTTTATTGTTTTTAGCTCATGAAAATCAAAAGCACTGTATCTCATATTATTAGAATATATATAAATAAAGATTTGCATACAGAGACTTCTGAGAGCAGTTGATTCACACACTGAGTACTTGGTTGGAGTTCCATTACCACGAATCACTGCATCAGTCTGGCGTGGACACGGCGAGCGTGTGGTTGCTCAGGCGTTGTTGAAGCTGTGACGGCCACCAGCTCCTGCGTCTCGTGTTCCTGTTGACAGAGCTCCACAGATTCTTGTCGGTCGAGCGCAGTAATATCGTGGTTAGCAAACCTCTGTCAGCAGATAGAAACAGGAAGTGCGCTAGCATCTTGTGGTAGATGGCTGCGCCGATTTTGGACGACACCCCAAACCATCACAGAAACCTGACGTTAGTCTTCAAACCCCTGGTTTCTGTGCCTCTCCGACTTCCTCCAGGACCTTTGTTTCTAAATAAAATGCAAAATTTACTTCAGTGAAAAGAGAACTTTGGCTCCTCGAGCATCAATCCAGTTCTTCTTCTCCTTCACTCAGGCAGACCTCTGACCTGGTCTGTGGTTCAGGACTGGTTTGATATCAGGATGGTGACAGCTCTTCATGCTCTGACACCAGGCTCACTCGGCTTCCTGTTAAGTTCTTGAATCGACTTTTCTCGATAACCCTCTGAAGGATGCGAGCATCCCTGATTCTTATTTTCTTCCTGTCAGCAGTTTATGAACAGCAGCAGTGATGTTCTGCAGCTCATAATCAGCATTTCAGCGCCATCAGGTCAGCAGTCGTCCCCACGGTTGTGTTTGCATGTAGCCAATTAGACCAAGAGCAGCACAGTGTTTACACTGTTGGAACAGCGAACGACTCAAACCTGAAATATTTCTAATAATTTGAGATCCTGGGATTTTGATTTTCATGAGCTATAAGGCGTAAAAATAAAACTTTCATGTTTTTGGTAATAAATAGAGAATATTTCAAAGTTCCATCAGCTGCAGCCTCGCAGCTGGATTCAGCACCTGTTCAGGGTCACCAGCAGAGCCCGTCAGGAGCTCCTGGGCACAGTCTAAGGGTTGGTTTAGCCTCCTGTGAACAGTCGGCTTGATGATTAACAGGAAATAGTTGACAGACCTCTCAGAATCCACACATGTGGAGCAACACTTTTAATTCAGTGCCGCGGTGAGACGGTGCACGCTGCTGCGTTTGCTCTCCTGCAGATAAATTTGGAATAAGTCTTGCAAGTCAAAGGAAAGAATAAATAGAAGCAGCGAAATACTTCAAGATAAGTTCCTGAGAAGAAGCAGGTCAGTGAGAAACTGCTGGAAGCAAGTGTCACCACTCAGCAGCCGTCCAGGCACTAATTTGTTGTTTTGAAGCGTCATCACAGCATGCGTCATGTGACTCATCAGAAAAATCAGAGAAAACTGACTTTCCACAAAATAAAGTTCAAGTAAGTTCATGTTTATCCCATTTACACCCACTGTTGTGTCTCTGCTAACACACACACACACACACACACACACACACACACACACACACACACACACACACACACAGTTAATAATTGTGTGTGAAATATTGAGATACGTTTGCTTTATGCTTGAACACACAGAAAACCATTCAAACGCCTTCATAGACTTTGCAGACTTGCACGTGTGTGTTTGCAGTGATTCGTGCATTCCTACTGAAGGTTTGACGCCACAACATACATCGAAAAAAACATCTTTCCTTTATAAAATGTTAATGTGGCTGATGGAGCTTATTAGGTCCCCATTAACCACTTTTATACAATGAAAAGAACCAGGCAGATATTGTGACTTAATAGCATTTTTAAACTTTCCTCAGAAACAAATGTAACGACAGAGAGCTCATGTTTGCATTTTCAGCTGGCCTACGTGTGTTGAGCCAATCACAGGCATTTTTCACACACTGTGGGAGTTCCAGACGTGACTGTGGAGAGGGACACACTTTGGTAAAGGACAAAGACGGTCGTGCTGGTTGATTTTCTTGTGCGCCCGGTCTGTCTGATCGATCGCGTGCTTTCTGAACTGCTGCTACAAACTGAATATAAAGAGAACAGCAGGCTCGGCTTTATTGTTCCAACAGTCCTGTTTGTACTTGCCAGATAAGACTGAACCAGATAACAGCAGCCTCCTATCTGTGTGTTAGAAACACGTTGGGAGCTGATACAAAGCAGAGGTACTCTGTGCCTTTGCAGTTCAGACTTGCAAGTGGCTGGCATCCATGTAAACAATGCATAAGTGCACATTCACGTGCACTTAATCCATGAAACTAATATCCGATTTGTTCTCTAACCAGCGTTGTTGTCTGTGCAGCTAAAAATAGCAGCCGAAGTCTCTGAATGAGATTGCTGCAACTCAGAGTGTAACAGCGAGGGAGCTGCAGGAATGTGTCCAGTCTGACTGCTTTATTTTGATTACGTGCAGATTCTTTGAATGCTTCGGGTCTTGGGTTATCGGAGTTTGGTGCTTTTTCTCACCTGCCTGTTTGTGTGAATCTTCAGCTCTGATGATTTTACTGCAGTGGCTTTGCGTTAGCAACCTTGGCTTAAAGCCTCAACATACCGAAGGCTGGGCCGTCCATAAGTTAATCTTTAATTTAAATACTGCTACAAATCAATGTCCCACAGTGCACAAGAACAGACTGGAGTAATGATTAAATAATGAAACAACCACAACACACAGAAATGCAACCAGTTCAGTTTCATTTTCATTGTGTTTACTTTCGTTTTCACTCAGCAGTCAGGTTAAGTGAAAGGTCACTCCTGTCGGAATGTCAGATTCAGTGTTTTGTAGGCGCCGTGTTAGCTTGAAGACATATTTTAGACAGGTTGCTTAACCTTCTGAGGTTTTAAAGCATTTCAGTTCCAACGATCGTTTTCTTTGTTTCCTGATAACAAAAACAAAAATGACATATTTTGATGACTCTGATTAGGGTCACTGAGGTCACCGAGGAGGATTCAGACATCAGAGGGTTGACTTTAAAACTAAAGTGTAAGTTGTAATGGCAGCTTGTAAATGTGGCTTTAGGTGCAGAGACAGCCTCAGGAAAATCAAATGTATCTCAGTGCATCATCTGCGTCACTGGGGATGTTAATCTGTCGTCTGTATTTGACTTTGTAAACATTGCTGATCAGGAGCTTGTTGCTCTGAACTGCACAAGAAGCAGCTCTGGTAAAGTTCAGGTTTGAGGTGTTTTTGGTAATAAGAAACAAAAAGGAGCAAATGATGTCACTGACCGACTGTTTGGTGACACTGACCTGTCTGGTTGCAGCTTTCATTAGTTAACAATCTCTGCTCTCTGTGTGACAGAAATATAAAAGTATTATTGAGACGAGGCCTGATGTTTGTGTTGGAGCAGATCAAAGTTGTTTCCCGGTCAGTACTGATAACATCCTTCATATCTTCTCTTCCCTGAAGTTCAAATTAGCGTAAAGCACATCTCAGCAGCTGTTCTCTGAAACCACTTCTCCAATTAAACGTCCATCGCTAACACTACAGTGCTTCCTAAGCTGTTATCCAGACCAGTCGTTTACGTCTGTATTTTTACTGCAGCCGTCTTCATCACTTCCCAGGCTTCTGTTTGATTCCCAGGCTGCCAGGTCATGCTCATCATGTCATTCCCCTGATGTCCCCTCTTCAATTTTCCTTTTTTTCCTTCACTGTACCATCAGCCAAATGTTAAAAATAAACACTACAGAGGAGTTACATCCTTACGCATACAGACACTTTGTACACGTTTCTTTGCAGTTTTTGCAGAGCTGCATAAGCCCTCACAAATCCAAACAGCCATGAATTCAGGTCCTGGAGCCGCTAAATGTGGCATTCAGAATATGAGTATTTGGAATTTGCATGCTTAGATGAAATGCATTCATTTGCAGCGACTCGAGAGGGGCTCGGCTTAGTCTTGCCCAGAGTTTGGAGGCTGGTGTGGATAGAATCGGAGCTTTGTCCCGCTAAACTCCTGTAAACCTCACAGCGAGCGTTTCAGATGTGATAGAACATGAATTACCAGTCCCGACTCTTTCCTGGGAACTGTTATGTTGTCATTTGTTGTTTTTGTTGTGAACCCAAATATTTCTCTGCTGCCAAATTCGCACGAAGGATAGGAGAAGATAAAACATCTGCTTATGCTTCTCGGTTTATATTTCAGTTGATGAAGCATGACATCAGCTTTATTACCCGCAGCCCAACGTAAGCTGAGAGCTCCTTAACACAATTCAGAGCTTTGACGTTGCCATGACTGTAGCACCAACAACGCTCAGCACATGCAGCTGCAGAAATGTATATTTTCAGCAGCTCCACAGGGAGAAATAATCCAATTAAAAGCACATTTGTAGCTCTGTTCTTCCTCCACCTGCCCTCGGTCATGATGGTCATATCTGTCTGTCGCTGGCTTTTGAGCCAAAGTTTATTTTGAGGACAGTCTCTTACTGCAGGCATCAGTGGAAGCAGAATATGGAACCAGGTTAGCATGACCTTTGTGCATGTCACACGGCTGTTACAGTTAAGTTTACAGGCACTCGTCAACCCTGCACTGAATTTCCATGTAAATGTTTGGAAAATGTTGAGTAATTTCTGCTCTGAGCACAATTTATGATGCAAACTTAAACGTTTCTACCAGTAACTGTGCGCAGACGTGGACCTGCGATCTTTCAACACTTGTAATTAAAGACATGTGTCGGGACGAGTGCCAGGCTTTGGGTAGATCTTTCTGGGACCACCAAAGCAGCTGCTAATGATCAGGGCATGGATTCAGGACGTGTGGATGAGTCCTGTAGTGTCCTGTAATGTCTCGCGCTGGGATGGGACAGTGGTTTGCGGTCCAGTTGGGACCTCGTTTAGATCAGTTTGGTACCCGGAAGACTTGGAGGCTGAAGAGACTGCTGCCATGTGAAGGCGTCTTTGCAATGACAAGGGTGCGATTGGTCAGTATAATCAACGTTAGATGCTCCACCTGCGAGGGGTGTTAGTGCTGTGGATGTGTGTGTCCCTGGATTGCTTGGCGGGAGCTCTCGAACATGTCTCGTCACCTCCCACACAATAGCAAACACTCTGTCCTCGTTGCTGCCGTCGTAAACAAACCTGTTTTCGCAGCAGCTCTGGAGACGCGCCGAGCTCGTCCTTTTCCTTTTTTCACCTACCTGATTGCACTCAGCCTCCACTCTGTCAAGAATCCAGCTCTGCTGCCAGCAGCTAACAGTCTGATAGTGTTCATCCACGGCTCATTTCTTCCTTAAAATGCAGACCAGAGCTTCACAACAGCAAGATAACCATAAAGCGGGCTCATAGTGGCACGCAAATATACGTAGACCGCGTGTGTGATTCCTGAGAAGTCTGGTGTTTTTGCACATTTATCACAGTTAATGCAAACGAGGGCGAAACGGTTCCAGAATACACAGTGAAAGTTTTCAAGCCATTTATTCTTATCAGTATTATTTTCTGTTATTTGCATCCAGAACTTCAAACTGCTCCAGGTCAATAATCAACCTTTTTGGTACTGATAGTATTCAGTCATATATACGCTGACTATCCAAATGTCACAAATATTACTAATTAAACTGTGATTTAACCTCATTTACTCATCATATACTTAAAGTACTGTGCAAAAGTCTTGAGTCGCCCCTCATTTCTTCATCGTTTCCTTACACGGAGCCTGATTTCCGTACAGATTTTTAGACACTGGCTGCGTTTTCACTCGTGTTCTGTACCGATCTTTTACCTGACGATACAAAGTCTCCTAACTCAACGAGCGAACCAGTGTCGTGTACTCATAACAGACAACTTGGCAAAGAACCACTTTGAAATTGTATCTTTAGGCTCATTGTTACCAGCAGCCTGTCATAAACACACATCAGTTGTTTCCATTTCTTTAGTTCAATCAGTGAATGTCAAATATTTCACATTTTGACATAAAATAGCACTTTTGGGTGAAAAAAGTGATCCCCAAACAGCTGGTTGTGTCTCATCATGGTGTGCAGTGTGTCGGGATGATGGTCATGGCCATCCTGACGCTGCAGGGTCGTGGTCAGTATGTAGAGAGGACGTCGGGAGAGACACGGTAGACGCTCTGTCATGGTTGGGCTGCATTTCAGTCAGTGGTGTTGGAGATCTTGGTGGAACTATGAACTCGGACAAAATGCCATCAGATTTTCAGCACCACCTGGAAACCGTCTGTCTACTAATGGCTTCATCTTTCAGCACAGCGATGATTCAAACACAGGGCCAATATAGTGAAACCATTCCTTCATGGAAAAACACACAATCCGATCAGTCATGGGTCGGCCTCCCCAGAGCCTGGACCTCAGTTTGGGATCATCCTCACAGAGAGAAGAACAAAAGGCAGAAAGAAGAGCTTTGAATGTCCTTCAGGAAGTCTGGAGAACTGTTCCTGAAGATCCTCGCAGACGTTACAGAAGCTGCCACAGAGAGTTCAAGCTGAAACTGGACAAACTCCCAAAAAACCCCATAAGGAAATCTGATAATTCAAGACTTCTGCACAGTATTTCATGTGATTTAATTCAGTATATTTAATGTGTAATCCACCGTTTTATATTTGGGGGTTGGGGACGTCTGGGGATATCGTGGCCTTGTCAGGCAGACAAGATGTCTGGAGCTGTTTAGACCCGTGGGGTAACAGATAAACATATCCTCACCTCAGAGAAAGTCTCTGAGAAAGTTTTAAGGGTAGGAGGGAGTTATCAAAAACAGTATGAAAGCATTCTTGTCTTTTTCGCACCCACAGACTCCCCATGTTTGTGTGTTAATAAAGGAGGCGGATAAACATGATTTCTTTCCCACAACAGGTTTACATCTTTGCTGCTGCCATAAAGAGTCAGAAGAGCATCAGATATAGTATAGAAGTATTCACAAACAAATAGTTTTGTTTTTAAAACTTGACTCATTGGGGACGGAAGTGTCCTGTGGTAGACTGCACTGGGATGTTGGTAGAGACCACTGCCATCGGGGAGTGCCGTTGCTATGAGGAACTGTCATAGCCTAACATGCAAAATGGTTTTGGTGAGACATGAAGGTTTGCCAGCCGAAAACTTTCATTTTTAGATGCTGGAAAATGTTTTTTATTCTCTGTCAGTTGTGTTAATGTTGTGGCTGACAGCCGTGTGCGTGCATGTGTGTGCGTGCATGTGTGTGTGTGCATGTGTGTGTGTGTGCGTGTGTGTGTGCGTGTGCGTGTGTGCGCGTGTGTGCGCGTGCGAGAGAGGAAAAACACAACAAACCCACTGGAGTTCAGATTTTGATGTTAATCTGGCTCTAAAGCTTGAGATGTGTTGCACCGTGCAGGATGTTTCAAACACATTCAGGGTTTTGTTTTTGCTGAGATGGATTTGCAGTTTGAAGAACACGTGTTGATTTCAATAATAAGACGTTTCACTCGCTGTTTTTGGTTGGCTAACCTGTTCTCGCGCGAGGTGGGCCAACAGTCAGTTTAAAGTTTCACGTCGTTTACGAGAGGAGACGCATAATCAGGATCAGACGGCTCCACCGGCAGACCTGGCATTAATAAAGGAATTAAACAACAGTTATCATCGGCCTGTCATCCGCCCACGCCTCTCGGGGGTGCCTGTCGACCCCTCGGTTCTCATTAACATGTGGAAACCACTGCCTGCTTATCTTCAATCTGCAGTCATTCCTGTCTTTCAGTGAGCCTGACAGAGGGTAAAAAAATACTGCTGCCTGATAGATGACGCTGTGCTCTGTTTGCAGTGTTGCAACACAGAACAACCAAATATGGGTCTGTTTTTACAGCACACAGCCTGCAGTTTAGAATAACAGCCCAACGTGAACCCATACATGGCTGCAGGATGAGTGCCTCTCCCCTCCTTTGGTAAAAATGCTTTTAGAGCACAAAATCACAGTGAAAATGAATCATTTGTTAGCTAATGTGTGATGCGCATCTTTTCCTGTTTCAGAGAAGGAAAACTGAAATGGCAGATATGGTTGTTTAGGTTTTATAGTCCACTGTTCTGGCAGATCACATGACTTCCTGGTGCTGGAAAACAACTTCTCAGGATGTTTCTAATCACACACATGTTTCTCTCCTGATGAGGGGCATCTGTTGAGAGGAAATGTTGTAATGAACATTTTCCCCTCCCGCTCTCTGCCCCAGCTCGTCCTTCCTCTGACCAGATGGAGTTTGCTTCTTTGTGGAGAGTCTGCAGGGTTCAAAGGTGTTGTGCTTTTGCACACTGTTGGCTTAATTATTACCACAGTTTGTCAAATTTTCAGAAACCTGTTTTCTTTTCTTATTTTCGGGTTTTTAGACTGCACTCTGATTCTGAGTATTAAGCCTCCTCTGGCCTCCCCCAAGGCTCTGCTGTGGTTCCCCTGTTTTTTTTCTAGTCCACATACTAATACTCAGAAATACCAGTGAACATATGAGATGTTTCGAGCGATTCAATGACAGAAATCCTCAGGCATCTTATGAACCCACAGAGTATTTCACAAAAGTCTTGTCTCCTGTCTGCTGTATGTCGATGACGCTGTGTTAAATGATCAGTGACTGAAATTTACTTTTTCACTGTTTTGGTCAGCCCTGCATAAGTTATGGTCTTAGCTTGTGAGCAGGGCTGAAGGCATCAGAATCTAAAGTGTGTAGAAGTTTAATATTTCCTTTCCAAATGATGCTTCATGGCCACCATGCTAACTACATATCTGGTTATACTTACTGGTCAGCAGAATAAATGACCCTGAAACTGGGGCGTGTTTTACATCTTTGAAGTCTCAACATCCGTCTGTAGCAGATGAACACCTGCCCTCTTCCGCTTTACCTTGCCAGGTGTTTCTGTGTATGCAACATTAGTGTTTCTACTTCATTCTGGTTTAACGTCCTCCAGTTGTGTGTGTTATTAACACACACCTGTTTTTTTTCCCCGTCTGCAGGTGCTCAGTGTTTTGACTTTGGCAGCATCATCATGTGTCGCTGTCAGCCAGGCTTCACCGGCTCTCGCTGCGAGACCAACATTGACGACTGTGCCAGCAATCCCTGCCGGAATGGCGGCACCTGCTTTGACAGAATCAACAACTACAGCTGCACGTGCACCCTCGGCTTCTCCGGCAAAGACTGCACGGTGCGCACCAGCCTCTGTGACCAGTTCCCGTGCGAAAATGGCGGCACGTGTTTCACCCACTTCACCGGCCCCGTGTGCCAGTGCCCGCGAAACTTCATGGGCACGCGCTGCGAACACTCTCTCAAGCCAACTGTGAAACCGGCCGTGAACGGAGACCCTCCCGCTGCCATGATTGCTGCTATTGCTCTGGGAATAGTGACATTTTCCCTGCTGGTGTGCGCCGCCATCTTCGTTCTGCGCCACCTCTACCGGGGCAGGGAGCTGAGAGCCCTTTCCACGTCAGTAAAAAATGACCTGGAGACGGTGAACAACCGCAACGCGGTGATTGGCGGAGGGGCGCCCAAGAACGGGAGCTTACCGGGCAGCCTAAAGGAGAAGGAGGCCTTTCTTCTCCCAGGAGCTCATCTTAAAATGTCCAATAAGGATGTAGCGCTGGTGGACAAGGGCAGCGACAACGTGGCCATGTTTAAAAACAAAATGGCAGACTGCAACCTGGCAAAGGAGGAGCAGCACCTGGACAAGAACAAGTTTGACCTGTAAGGACCTGATGGTTTGATAGTTATCTCTGTTTCTGTTTGTGCTTCATTTCTGTGACTTTTCCTCGAGTTTAATTCAGACAAGTCGCAGCTTGTTGTCTCTTAACTGATCAGTCCATGGGGGTTGGGGGGGCTTGCTGTTAAAATCTTTGTTTGCTGTTGGACCAACCTCCCCCCTCTCTCTCTCGCTCTCTCTCTCACTCTTGTTTTCTCTAACAGTAAGAAATGCGAGCCGTCTGTCATCGTCCCTCCTCTCAGTTTTGCAAAGGACAGTCTGTATCACTCAGTGTTCATCATCCCAGACCAGCTGGAACAGTGTGTGTTTGCTACTGAGGTGAGCGACACAACCACATGAGTGTTTATCTCTCTGTTGTTGACTTGGGTCGATCACATTCCTATTCCAAGGACTGATTTTGTTAATGGAAGAGTGGCAGCGAAACGCAGCCTGGGAGGCTGAAGAAGGTTCAAAGTTCAACCGTCTCAGTCGTCTTTAAACATCTGTTATCTGACACTGAATTTACACTTTGGTTTTTCTCTGCAAGCTCGAGGAAGCAAAATTAAACTCTTGGTGAAACCTGAACTCAGATGGTTTAAAAAGAAAAAAGTTTAAAAAGAAGTTTAACTTTATGATGATTTAACAGGTTTCTGCAGAGAGCCGACTGAAAGGATGGAAAAGATTCAATCTAAAAATGTTTAGACAGCATTAACCCAACAGACCAGGTGTTGTGTCTTCTATAATTTTATATTAGACACTAAACGTCTCTTTGCTCAGCATTTCAAGAGCATTAAATTAATACTGTCATACAAATGACTTGAACTTGATGAGGATGATGGACAGCTGTTTGTGTGGGTTTCAGTGTGCGCAAAATAATCTAGATAAAAAACAAGTTAGTAACTGCATTGGTTTATGAAAATAAACTTTAACATTTCTTCTAAAAGTGGAAATGAGAAGGCAAATGTAGAGCAGCTGACATCTGCAGAAAGAAGCTACCAGGACTGTATTTTTCATATCATTAATAGTATTTACCTGTTTATTGACTTGCTTGCTCAGTGCATGGCAGAGGTTCACTCTCAGGGTTTTTCTGCCACAGAGAAACATTAATTCTATCAATCGTCTGTTTTATGCAAACTTTTTGCCTAAGCTTACTTAAAATCTAAATTCTAAAAATATTCATTCTAAATGTACCCAGTCTGAAAGCCCCATGTCAGAACTTCATCTTTATGTAGGCCAGGGGTCTCCAACTCCAGTCCCCGAGGGCCGCTGTCCGCTAACTTTTCCATGTCCCTGCTGCAACACAATTAGTAGGTCATTAGCAGGACTCTATAGAACCTGTCGGCATGCTGAGGTGGCAATTCAGCCATTTGATTCATGTTACAGCAGCTCGTGAATGAATGAACACGGTGCAATAAAAGTACATTTTTCCAAACACTTACATTTACTTAAATTTACATCAGTAGGGTTAGGAGTTGCCACCTCAGCGTGCAGTCAGGTTCTATAGAGTCCTGCTAATCACATACTGATCGTATTCAGGTGTGTTGCAGCAGGGACGCATGGAAAAGTTTGAGGACAGCGGCCCTCAAGGACTGGAGTAGAGACCCCTGATGTAGGCTCTGCTCCCAGGTCTCACAGCTGTGACATCACAACATTGTGATTGGTCGGTTGCAGTAATATCATATGCACCAGATGCCCCTTCCTTTCACTCTAATGCTCGACACTGATGAAATGTTTCCATGTCTTCTGGCTACAATGTTACAGCTTAACTGTAAGTTCATAAAAGTAACAAATATGTGATTTCTGAGTAAGATTTTTGCAAAAAATTGGAAATTCATAAAAAAGACGTCCCTCCTGTAGGGGTGAGAGAGAAAATCAATGCATCATAGTACTGCAGTATTCTGTGTGACGATACAAGGACACAAAATATTAATGTCTTATAAATTAAATTAAACTACTTGCAAATTGTACCATGTTATTGCAATACTCCGCCTATCACAAAATGTCAAAAGTTTCAATATCCCGTCGTCAGTGAGGTATTGTATAAATATCGTGCTGACCTAATCACCACTGTAAATGTGAGAGCAGTCATAGAACGAGAGAGTCAGCAGCACTGATTTCGCTGAAGCTGAACGTCACTGCAGCTCCATAAATTGCAGAGAAATGAAGCGCAGCGCTGTTTCAGGCGGTCGCTGAAAGTGCAAACTGAAAAACTGTGGCGGTTGCTTTTTTCTAACAGGTACGGACTGGTCCCAGTGCCTCCAGGTGGAAGAGGTTAAACTACACTTATTAATATTTCTTCTAACGTTGTGATCCTGCTTCATGAGTGATGTTCACCACGCGGTGCAGTGATGCCGTATGCTGATGACTAACCGCTGCTTTTCTGTCTCATTCTCAGGTATAACCTGAGATTTTTCAGACCACCAGCAAAGGATCTTTTCCGCTGAAGGCCTGAAAGCGTTTTGTCCAGGACAGTATACCCAGAGGATCTATTCTACACACGGTTGTTTAATTTAATATTTATTACTGCTGCTCAATGGAGAGACTTCTGTTTTTTTATTCTGCTTGGATACTGTCAATGTTCGGACGGCAATGAGAAGACGAGGGAGGAAAGACTGAACGTCCGGCATCATTTGCACTATTCATTCTTTAAATCTTACCCTGACCTTCTGTCTCTGCACTCTTTCTTAATCTTCTTTGGATCCAACACGATCGAAGCGAGAATTGTCCGCCGCTCGGACAGACGGGTGCCTTAGCTATCCTCCCTAACTTTGCAATCATCAGAGGACCTGCTCGCAGAAATGGGAGGCAAACCTTTTTGTTTTAGGTCAAACAGCCCGTACCTTTCCACAGATGATGTATCTGCGACTTGGGCCGGATAGTTTGTGACAACGTTTCTGTCGTCCACCTTCAATCGCTGTCCAGTTTTTCCTCGTCACATTGTGGCCTGTTCAGTAAGAACAATATCCGCCTTACAATCACCGAGCCTGCACAATCCAAAGTGCCTCTGTCCCTAAAAACATCAAAAAGACTTGAAGCCAGCATTCAGAGTGAGAACTTCACTGTCTGATGTTCTCCCAGAAGACTGGACGATTTTTATTATGGTTTTTTTTTATGGTAAGTTGTGTTCAAATCCTGAGCTGAGCCTGTCAGTCCACCCGTCTCTGAGCCCAGTTGTATCTCCAGCCTTCACCCCTGGATGTTAATCCCTGTGTAAATGATGTTTCAGGTGAACTGGGGAGACTTTGTTCCCCGAATAACAATCAGCTGTTTCCTGCCTTTCTGCCTTGTGAATTGAAAGATAATCAAAGTCGAAGCGTTGCGCTGGATTCATCGTACGGGTCCATTTGTTCCCAGCTGAATTTTATATTTCTATTAATCAAAAAGCTAAACTTCAAAGCTGCCTTCATGAAACCGCTGCAGACCCAGTTCAGTCGGTCTAACAATAAAAACGCCGCTGACGGGTTGTTTTTGCTTTTTATATTCAAAAAAAAAAAGAAAATGTTTTATATCAGTGAAGGACTCTAAAGAGAGTTTTTATTCCTTTGTTTTTGTAATAATCCATTTGATACCAAAAATATGTGTTGTTCTTGTGTAGACGTGTCTTTGTATTATCTTCATTAATTTAAGAGAACAATGCAATGTGTACATACCTTCCAGAAGAACGTTTTCCTATTTAATTTTGCCCGTTGTAAATAATTTTGTATTTATGAAAGAGAATTGTATATATGTCTGTTAATGTGCCTAATGTCTCCATCAGAATCAACAAATATATATTTTTCTTAAATAAATTAGGAAAATAATATTAATAGTATCTGTACTGTGTTGTTTCTTTCTGTCTGTGTAATCGACCAAAAAATGTGTTCACACACTAAAGATGACGTGAAGCTTTTGTACATTTCCATGTCTACAAACTAAATTTAGGCTCTCACTTAAACTTCCAGCTTATTTTATGTCGAGGACCAAAACTGCCGACGTGTTAAACGTAGTTAAATACATGAAAAATAATAATAAAAGCAGTCGTAGAGTAAATTAATTTATTTACAGATTATACTGATCATTTTTTCTTGATGTCCAGTGCTAACAACGTTAATAAGAATTCATTTATAATAACTCACTATTTAATTTCCTTTGTATAAACTCTTCAGTTTAATAATTTATTTATTTCATGTATTAATAATAATCATTACTTGTAATTTTCTTTTTTATAAACCATAAGTAACTATAAAAAATGAAAATAAAATACATGAATAAATGGTCATTTATGTCCAATACAAACAATAATATTAATGTAACCATTTTTTAAATGTATTTAAAACAACACTGTAGTTATTTTCTTTTATTAATTCTTCTATTTCATTTATAAAATTTATAAAATATTGTAGTTCCTTCCTTGTACTTGCACATGCCTCGGCCCTGCTTTTATTTGAAATATTTTTGGGTGCATTAACTCCAAATTGTGTTTCAGTTTTGGTCCTCGGTAAGAGCCGCCTTTGTTTCCACCGAGTCGCAGTTTTAAAAAGACGCCATCTTTCTGTTTTATTCTGTGCTGATAATAAATCCACGATGTCCACTGATCGCCTTCTCTGTCATTACTGATGACAGCTTAAAAAATGTTCCCGTGGTCCTGGAGACAGTGAAGCCCAGCGTTAATGAAAAGTATCTGTATTAGTACAAACATCGATTATTTTTATGAGGAACAGGCCTCTTTAACCTTCACTACCGAGCCACAGTCGCTGCACAGAACGACGACTGAATGAAGTCTTATTAGTCGTGTAAATGGAATCAGATGCAGGAAAATTATGATTAAAAAGCCTCCAGAGACATAAAACACACACTGGCAGCTGCCCAATAAGCAGGACGATCAGCAGCTGCTGGCAAGCTCTTTGGTCGTGTGTGTGTGTGTGTGTGTGTGCAGAATATTCACAGTAGTCCACAGAGAGCTGTGCAGTTATCAGACCAAAACATGGACACACTCATCACTGCACTTTATCCCGTTTACCCAGAGCCCAGTGTTTACAGTGTCCCCATACATGTGACTTTACTGCTCCAACAGGCAGGACTTCATGATGACTGCCTTCTCTCTCAGCGATCAGGCTAACGAGTGCCTAAGCTGAGGAAGAGGAGAGCAATGTGATCATGGTCATTTACCATTTCTAGTTAGCTGGAACTCTCTCGTTTCCCCCTTCATAACAACTGTTTATAACTCATCTGTTTAGATTGCATTAGTCATTAATATTTGCATTATTAAGGGCGTGGCCTCTTTGACCGACAGGTGGATGGGGACACAGGTGGCTGTAGCTGCTAGCTGTCTGCTAGGCTTCACCTGAGCTAACTGGAGTCCCTGAACTGTTTGTGCTGTTGGAGCCTTTTTGGAGTGTTTTTAATGACATTTCCTGGCGGTGCTTTTACAAAGATTTTGCAATAACTGTTAAGGAATTTCAGTCATTTTTACACACAGCCTGGCCTTCTGTTTCTTGAGTGTAACCGGCGGTTTGCACCTTTTGACCGTAGACTCTGACAGCAATGCGTCTGTCTCCTCGAGCACATTCTTGACTTGGTTAGTCGTGATGTTGTTTTTCTGAACCACAGAAATAATCCTGTCATCATCCACTTCATGTGTCTTCTGTGGTCTTTTGGATCCATAAGAATGAACTAAGTTGTAGATTGGATGCTCCAAACGTTTTTGCTCTCTACCTGATAGGCTTAAGAAACCCAAATAAACCCAGCAATGGTATCATGGAATCAGCTGTTTAATTTGTCAGGGAATATCGAGAGAACCGGCTGGTCATACCTTTTCAGGATTCAAGATTCAAAGTGTTTATTGTCATGTGTACAGAAGAAATTAGCATTTCTCTGTGCAATGAAATTCTTCCTTTGCTGTCCATACACAAATACCAAGTTAGGTAGGGTTGATATAGGGTTGAAGATATTAAGATAAATAAGGTAAAAATAAGGATAAAAAATAGTGAAAGATAAATAAGTACAAAATATGTAAATGAAGTCAAGTGAGGTATGCAGTTGTCAATGTAAAAGGATGTAAATGCAAATTGTCCTGATGTGCAAATTGCAGTTGAGGTAGGTCAGCTGTTCAGGAGTCTGATGGCAGTGGGGAAGAAGGAGTTGTTGAGTCTAGATGTTCTGGATTTCACACTTCTTTTTTTTTTTATAATTTTTAATTTTTCCATTGACATTCAGAAACAGACATTCACAGCATATACATCACATGAGGATACTTCTTGCATCTGTTGTCTGCCCTTATTGCCGAAATAGTATTTTAGTTTATATCCAGGTTATAAGAAGAAAAAAAAACTTACAGCCATAGCAACAGGCAAACAAACAGGCAAAAAAAAAAACAAAACAAAAAAAAAAACTATGTACTGATAGGGAGTGATCTTACTCTTGCATACTCTCAGACATCATAACTACTGGTTTGTGAAAATAAAATCTGGCCTATGAGGCGTGACATATTTGACCCAGTTTTCCCAATATGATGTAAATTTATCCAAATTGTGATTAACAAAAGCTGTTATCTTTTCCATTTTATAGATGTCCATTGTAATGTCCATCCATATATTTATAGTTGGGCTCTCCGGTGATAACCATTTTCTGGTAATACCCTTTTTACAGGCCACCAGCAAAATATTTACTAAATGTTTATCCCTTTTCGGCCATTCCTGAGGTACGTGTCCAAAAAACATAGTCTTACTCTCAAAGGGTATTTCACATTTGAAGATATACTGTAGAGCGTTGTGTATTTCTCTCCAATAGTCCCTCAAAACAGAGCAGTCCCAAAAAATATGGTAGTGGTTTGCACTTTGATTTCCACAGTTTCTCCAGCAGACAGGGGAGTTATTATCATAGTGAGACTTCTGGGAGGGTGTTATAAAGTACCTAATTAGGCTCTTCCAGCCGAATTCCCTCCATTTTTGGGAGCTTGTACACATCCATTGATACCTCCATATTGCCGTCCATTCTTCCTCAGATATACTTATCCCTCCTTCCTTCTCCCATTTTATTTTAATATATGAAGTTGAATGTGATGTCAAGTCCAAAAGACCCTTATACAGACATGAAACAATTCTATCAATAGTTTCTGAATTATAGCTTTTTATAAACAAATCAATCAAACGTGTGCCTGTCTTTGTTGCATTTTTCGTCTTCGTATCAACATAATGCCGTAGCTGCAGATATCGATAGAAGTCTTGTTTTTCTAATAAATATGTCCTTTTAAGCGTTTCAAAACTGAGGATTTCACACTTCTAAACCTTCATCTCGGGGGCAGAAGTGTGAACAGTCCATGTTGGGGGTGTGTGGGGTCTTTGAGGATGGGGGCAGCTCTCCTCTGGACTCTGCGATGGTAGATGCTCTGCAGAGAGGGCAGCGGGGTCCTGCTGATCTTCTCCACAGTTGTTATCACTCTCTGCAGGCGTTTGTGGTCCATAGCAGTAGTGCTGCAGTACCATGCAGTGATGCAGCTGGTCAGTGTGCTCTCCACAGTGCAGCTGTAGAAGCTGCTGAGGATCTTGGCTGACATCCCAAATTTCCTCAGCTTCCTCAGGAAATACAGCCGCTGCTGAGCCTCGATTGTCTGATTTAAAATCCACTACACTGGTTAATGAAAGCAAAACCACAAAACAAAGGTCCATAAGTTTGTAGGTGCAGACTGATATTGTGTGCTACTGTCCTACTGTGTTTATGACACAACAAGTTTTAATGTTGCAAACATCTCATCCACACTTTGGAGCCTCATTTGGTGCTTTAATGAATATTAGGCTGAGGTAGAAGCTATACAGGTTTTCTGTGTAGCACAGAGTGACCCACATCTTTGCTGTCTTATCTTTACACCTCGGATGTAAAGCTGAATAAAAAAAGAACTTTTCCAACGGATGTGACAAACTTCCTTCTTTGTTCGTCTCCTGCTGGTTCACCTCCCTCCTGTTTTTCTCCCCTTCGTCCTTTGTCTCCTTTTCTTTTGTTTCCCTTTCTCTTTACTTTCACCTTCTCAGTTTAAACTTTGATCTGATGTTGTTTTGACTCCTGGCTAATGAGTAGCTTCTGCCACGTGTCACTTCTGACTCTGGCTCACCTGCTGTCCACCTGGCTGGCTTTGTCTCTGAAAACACACGCACGCACGCACACACACACACACACACACACACACACACACACACACACACACACACCTGTCTTCAGGATGAACTGTGAACTCTGCTGAATCATCTCAGAAACTGCTGGACCTGCAGCAAGCTCAAAGGTCATGACTTCTGAGCAGTGAACCTATTAATAGTTGAATTTTATTGAACCTCTAACATCGTCACTGTGTGGAGGGGGCCTGTGGTGGGGCGTGGTCTGCGGTGCTGCTGCAGGGGAGGCAGACGCACCTGAGCAACATCTGCAGTCACACATCGCCGGCTTAAAGTGTGAGCTAGCTCCCGAACTGTTCGGCTGAGCTGAAAAGCTGCAGCCGTGTGATTGCGTACAGCAACCGTGAGTGTAAATAAAGATTATGCTGGAAAGCATGAGCATGTCATCGGGTCTGCCGTGGTTCTGTTACAGGGCCAATCAAGGTTAAGGGCAAAGATGAGGTAGCAGAGTAGTGTAAGCTGGCCCAGTCCTTAGCCACCTGCTCCTGAGGTGTTCCCGGCCCAGTAAGGGATAGAAAATCCTCCCTCTGCTTTGTTCTCTTGTCCCAGTTGGATGGACTTACACTTGCCTGTAGTGGGGTAAGACCCAGAGCAGGGGCACAAAATGTGAATGACATGAAGCAGCAGTGAGCGATAAGGGAACAAAAGGCAAAAACACAAAGAGCAGCTGCTTGCGTGAAAAACGTACTGCCCCACTTTGGTCGATACTTTAGCTTTCTGGGTCAGGACTAAACCTACAGGACACTGTGAGGGGCTCGTTAGAACACAGTCGTTCTCTTTGAGCTCTGTTTTTGGTCTCTGCCAGCTCTTAAGCAAAATATCTAAGTGATGCTTTGAGTCAGTAAAAGCGTACAGTAAGTCAAAAGTGCCAAGACCGAATCCAAAAATAAAACACTGAAAGACATTCAATTCAATTCAGTTTTATTTATACAGCGCCAGATCACAACAACAGTCGCCTCAAGGTGCTTTATATTGTAAGGTAGACCCTACAATAACACATACAGAGAAAAACCCAACAATCATATGACCCCCTATGAGCAAGCACTTTGGCGACAGTGGGAAGGAAAAACTCCCTTTTAACAGGAAGAAACCTCCAGCAGAACCAGGCTCAGGGAGGGGCGGGGCCATCTGCTGCGATTGGTTGGGTTAGGGTGCAACTCATAATCATATTTGTAGCTAGTATTTACTCCTGATGCCATAAAGTTACAGTTTAAACAGCTTTCAGTTTCTTTCTTAGTGCATTGGACCTCATACTGATACTAATCAAGCGCAGCATTCGTCTCAGTTCAACCACAAAACTTTTGCATCCAGTCTGTAAACCTCATATAAGACATGCTGCTGGGTCTGCTTTAACCTGCCTACAGTCACATCTGCAAGCCTCTTTGCAACCCTAATCATCTCCAGCTCCATCTTTTTCTTGTTTCTGACTTAACATTATATCTCCTGTTATTGATGCTGCTCTATCTGTTGTTGCTCTACAGAACAGAGTCCCAGCCCCAAATATAAATTAGTGCAGATGAAAATTGCACCCTACATTGACTGTGTGGCCTCTGTCTAAGACCAGTTTTTATTCTCCAGCAAAGATTCAGTAAATGTGTTCTCTCATCTCTCAGTCTTCATCCTCTGATCAGATTAACAACACCAGAGTGCTTCACAAGCCAGCGATGCTCAGCACTGTGAATGTGCCTCAAGTACAGCCTGTCAGCTCCCCTGATTGGAAAATAACACCACTTCTTTACTTCCTTGTAGTTACTTTTACATCACGTCTGTAGGCTCAGCACTGAAAGCTGACTTTTTACTGTCATATGTTCCAGTTTAGTTTTTCATGTTTAGTAGCACATGTATGTGTGGGGGTTTTTTTCTTCTTTTTTCTGGACATACAGGGCTTCCCTCCAAATTAGAGGATATCAGATGCTTCCCACACACAAAAACCCCACCTGTCCCCCTGTTAAGCCTAATTTTCTTCAGTTTAGCAATTAGCCACAAAGCAGCCAAATTATTGTGCAGATATTTGCATTAAAAATGCTCCAAAAGGCTCCAACGGCACAAACACGGTCTCGAGGTCCAGTTCAGGGACTCCAGGTAGCTGAGGTGAAGCCTCCTTAATCAGTTTAAAGAAACATATAGTAACCTACACACTAGTTCAAGCTAAGATACTTTGATTTTTCTAAGAAATTATGTGAACATTAATTGTGAATAAAATATGAATTTATGAGATTTGCAAATCATTGCATTTGTTTTTATTTCACACACCTTCTCAGAGTTCTACTTTGAGGTTTTGGGTTTGCAATGAAGGTCCATGACAGGAAGTAAACTCTGATCTCCTGACTAAAGGAAACGCTCATTCAGTTCAGTACAATTTTATTTATATGGCACCAAATCACAACAACAGTCACCACAAAGTGCTTTATATTGTCAGGTATGAACCCTGTAATAATACAGCCATGTGGATCCATATCCCAACTTTATATATAAGACTGATTGTCCTCTACTGACTTCTAAAGTCGACACTGGGTGACTCTCAGGACACTACACAGCAGATACAATCTAAGCACAATTTTAGGGCCAAACAGGGAGGTGCATTTTAATAAAAAAATTCTCAGGAAGTACCGAGAACTCAGGCGGTAATCGAAACTGGCAAAAACGTTTAATATTTGACTCGTCGTGATGCCGAAAGTAGAAACAGGTTATGAGGGAATTTTTACAAATTTTTTACAGCAGGCTCTAAACATGTTTATATCTGCTGTAAAGATTTCAAACGGGAGTCTGTGGGGACTGACTCACTGCTGGAGCCTCTGGTGGACATTAGAGGAACTGCAGCTTTTGATGCTTCTGTGTTGGCCCCCCGAGGTTCCTGCTGGGGTTTAACTCACAGTTTGCGATTGGCAGTTTCTTATAATCTGTAATAATCCAGCAGATAAATGGTAACAAATAAGATAAAACACAAATCTGTTGCCATTAAGGCCTTAACACATCTGCACTTTGGATCTGCTGGTTGCATAGACGCAGCTCATCGGTTACCATCTTTGGAGATTTTTGACTGCTTTTTAGTTGCCTGACGACAACAATAATTGATGTTTAAGAGTAATCCTGTCCTGAACTGTTTTTGAATTTTTTCTACTTTTGTGGGTTGCTAATACTTGTGCTGCTGCTGTGTGGACGAACTTTGACCTGCCTTCCATCCTCCGTTGGGATGGAAGCTACTCCATCGGAGATTGTTTCCACCTGTGAACCTCACGGCTTAAGGAGGGGCGGGGGTGTCACGATGATCCATTGCATGTGATAGAAAGCTCTTCCTGCCTCTGCTCCTGTCTTCCACTCATTTGAATACACTGCTACTACTCCCACCATCCTATGTACTGTTTACTCATCACCTAAACCCAACGAGGAATCTTTAATGACTTTGCCGCTCTAACCCTTTTTTCAGAGACTTCACATCCTGTTTGGATAGTTTTGGACTGTTTAATGTGTTGCATGCTTAACTCTGGATGACCAGCAGGGCGCTAGAATGACTTGCAGTCGGTCTCTAACAACAACAAAAAATCAGTGCAATTAAAAATCAACCACCAAAGATTGGCTGGTGTCCTATTTTTACTGTAGTGTGCAACCGGTAGGTCGCCGGTTTGATCCCCGGGCTCTCTGTCCTGGTCGTTGTGTCCTTGGGCAAGACACTTTACCCTACCGCCTACTGGTGGTGGTCAGAGGGCCCGGTGGCGCCAGTGTCCGGCAGCCTCGCCTCTGTCAGTCTGCCCCAGGGCAGCTGTGGCTACAACTGTAGCTTACCTCCACCAGTGTGTGAATGTGAGAGTGAATGAATAGTGGCATTGTAAAGCGCTTGAAAAGCGCTGTATGAAATCCAATCCATTATTATTATTATTATTATTATTAATCTGTAGGTTACAGCTGACCGTCGTCATCAGACACAGTTTCATTGTAAAATGCTGTAAAATATCATTTCTAGCCTCTTTAAAGTAAAACTGCTGTGAGAGAGACGGCGAGCAGAGAGATGAAGAAGAGAGTGAAGAACACACACAGATGAAACACACACCTGTCATCACTCCATCACCGTCTCTGACCTCTGACCTCCACTCTTCTCTTTCCCAGCTTGTTTTGGGTACACACACCCTACCCTCAGTCCTGACATGAAGGTGTGTGTGTGTGTGTGTGTGTGTGTGTGTGTGTGTGTGTGTGTGTGTGTAAGAGAGAGAGAAAGTTGTGAAGAGGAAATAAGAACAGGAAGGATAAAGACAAAGACATGAATCAGCTCTCTTCGCCTTTCTTCTCTCTCGTACTGAATATTTCACACACACACACACACACACACACACACACACACACACACACACTCACACACACACACACACACACACAGTAACAAGTCCCTCTATGATTGAGAAAATCATGGAAACACGTCCGGTTTCTCTCTCACAGCAGACCGTCCCAACCTGACGTGTCTCTGTCACAAAGAGCAGCAGTTCCTAAATACCAAACCTCTTCATTCATACATGCACAACAGTAATGTGTTTAACTTTCAAAGCATTGCTTAAGTCTTCACTTTCATATTTTAAGGTTAAAGCTGGCAGACTTCATTATGTGCAGGTTCTTCCTTCCTCCTTCCTTTACATGTGAGCCAAGCAAAGTCCTGCACTGACCTTAAATTTGACTATAAGTCAGGATGTCATTGCATTATTACTGCATAAACCCATGTGCAAATACATGCTCAATGTCCCGGGATGCTCCAGGATGTTTAAAGATATGTTTCCAAGAAAAGGGAAGTGGATATTATTCCCAGGAATGCCCAGGTACCAAAGTTCCCAGGTATGAGGAACTCAGCTGGTGGCATAATACCATTAACATTTGCTGCAGAAAGTTCAAAATTGATATCCGGAAGTCTTCTTTCATTTACTCAAAAGAAAAGTGCAGAATCTACAAATAAGCAAATTTCTTCAATTAAAGTGGTGCAAAGATCCCCCTTTGATTGGAGGGAGACTCTGGAAACACTCAGCTTATCTTCTAAACTGGAAAACCGCCTCTGCTGTTTGATTCTGAGGAACTGGCACCAACACTAATGATTGAAATCTTTAAACATGATCTGCTGCCCGACGATCAGATAGGATCAGAGTGTGAGGAAAGAGTGTGTTTTATTTAGGCTCATTGGGCGTCATAACTGCAGCGCTGTTATCAGCTTTTATGTTCTCATCGACTGTTTGTGCTGCTGCGGTTTTGTCTACACTTTCTGCACCACATCTCATTTACCCTGATAATGCTCATGAACACACACACACACTGTGCATGAAGTCAGGCTGGTCGCACACTTACACGTCCACATGATCTGGTTTTGTAAAAACTTTGGTCGACTCATTTTGAAAGTTTAGTTGAGGATTTCTACAACTGATGTTTTTACAGGGACATGAACTACATTAGCTGTCAGCCTCGTGTTACTGTAACCTTATTTCCATATGTAAAACAGTCTAAAAGTGTTAGTGGGTAACCCAGTTAATGTTGTGTGTGCTGGAAATTCTCATGTGCCATACCCAGAAACATTTATGGTCATTCCAAAGTAAAACTTCACGCCTGTTACAAGTAAATGTGTATTTATACATTTCAAGAGTTTTTGTAGCACACTGATAAAGATGAAGTCCATCATTACTGTCAGTGTCGGCTCTCTGGCTGGGATTTGAACGAGCACGTCCGAGGCCACGCTGCTCAGTTGAGAACGGGCAGAAGGGCCTCTGAAACATTCCTGGGCTCAGCCTTAGAGATACAGTGAGAAGCTCAGTCATGCCGAGACCTGATGGAGGTGGTTAAGACAGGTATGGTCATAGAAGTGACCGTGGAACCGCTCCAGGCTGGGCAGCTTTCCAACCACAAACAAGAAGAGTTTCAGTTAACTTTCAAGTTGATGGTCTTAAAGGCATTCTGGCCTTACAGTTCTTCCGTTATAATGGGGTTTGTCAAAAAGGTAGGAATATAAGACATCTGCACACAAACTGTGGGTAGAAACCACAGGAATGAGATTGTGGTTGCAAGCAGCAGAAATGAGTGTTGCAGAGCGACAGGGTGAAGAGATCAGTCATGCAGCACGAGCTCAGGAGAGAGAGTCACCCTCCTCCATCGATAGGAGCTGCTCGCTGCTCTGGGCACCTGATCAGGATACTTCACAGGTGATTCAGGCATTCAGTCCATTTGGGAGGAGATCCTGGGTCAGACCCAGAAAACGCTGGGCGGTGAACGCCATGGTGTTCCTCTGAAAGAGGGGACAGGGGACAGGGAGGTCTGCGAGTCATCGACTGCTGGATGGAAGGAGTAAACTCACTTTGTTCTGAGCCGCTTTCTTTCCTTGCTTTGTTTCTACATCTCTCAGCACTGACTCTTACAGGGTCAGTGATGTCTAAGAGGAGTTATGGAAATTCAGGCGACCTTTTATTTTGCGTGCACTCTGACTGCTTTAATCTGAAATTCTGAAACAGTTTACTATGAGATGAAAACAGAAGGAACTAGGAAAGCTCCAAATCCTGTTTAACACCACAGGATTACAACTCTCCCAGCAGGAGTGCATCGTGATGGAGGCGCTTCAACCCCCCCAAAATCAGCTGCTGTGACCCAGGAAGGTCAGAGGTCGTCCAGGGAGGAAGTGAGAGAGCTAACAGACAGACAGAGAGACAGACAGAGAGCTGTAATGTGTGCGTTTGTGTGTCAGAGGTCAGGAAGGTGATGAGAAAAAGAACGTAAAGTTTTCTTCTCCGCAGGTACCCAACGAGTACCACGAATCCCATTTTCAGCTCCATATTTTTAGACTTGTAGCTCTGAGAGTAGCTCTGTATGACTCGCTTTTCAAAATAATCCTCGTTTATCTTGTCTTGGACCTCCTCGCAGCCACGTTAAGAATATCCACTCTCTGTGACATCCACAGTGTGTTCATCAGAAATTAAAAAAAAACTTTATTTAACTATTTAAAAGTAATTTATCAGTTTTTTGTTGATGAGACAAAAAATTGGACAAACATTCTTCAAAATAAGAATAAGCGGGTCTAAAATACTTAGGTTCATGCTTTATTAGGACAATTTAGCAATTTAAGAAAAACATCATTTATTTGACTATTAGTAATATTATTCTTTATTTAAATCCTCGAATCTGCGGTACATCATGTTCCTGTGAGACTTTATTCTGCTGTAGGAGCTGAACAGCCAAGCTGTGTGTGGGCTTTTATTGTGAAGGGTAAAGTTTGATTAACAACACCAACCTGCAGTCCCATTTAAATGGTTTGTTTCTTATTTACCTGCCTTTACAAAGTGCTGCACACTCCATCCTCACATGCATCTGTATGTCTAACTTGCTATTTGTTTAACTGAAACAGAGGATCTAACTCCAGTTAAAATATTATCATTAAAACATTTAGACAAGGGCACTTTTTTGGGTGGGGGATGGGGTGTGCTCCCATTTGAACATTTGGATTATACAGACAGCACTGCAGCACTAGCTACATACTAAGGTTTATCCAGGAAATGCTCTTGAGTTAGTTAACCAATGAGTGTGCAGTTTCACAGCGAGATCCCTCCCTCGCTCGTCGCATCCAGAAACGCTCGTCTCTCGGAAGGTCAAACAAACAGGTCGACAGCGGCTTTGTCAATCTTCTCTTCTTTCTGAGGGCAGCTGTGCTAGCACTGCTAACCTTAGCTACACTCAACAGGCCAATAGGAACGTAATCGATTATTCAGGATGTAATTAACAGTTCTAAATAGCTCTTATTTATACACAGATAAGATAAGATAACTCTTTATTGTCATTGCACAGTCATACATAGCACAATAGTACAATGAAATTGGAAAACTGTCCTACGTCGGCACTACATATAACACAACACGACACGACACGATACGACACAACACAACACAACACAACACAACACAGTATATTACCTTAGTAATAAACAAAGACGAATAAGTGTATGTGTATTGCACACTGTTATTATTAGGAAGTATGAACATAACCAGTATTTAACCTCATCTGGTGGATTTTGCTAAGCTTTTGATATTTTGTTTTCTAACTTTTAGACTGAAATTTCCTTCAGTGACTGAATGAGTTATCCTTCATACGAACTGTTTTTAGTGGGACGCTACATGTCTAGAATAATATGAGTATTTGAATGCACCTCCAAGTCTTTGGTTCTGTTATTGTGATTCGTGCTGTCACAGGAACACCATGTAAACGTTTGCCACCACATTAGCGGTTTGGTGGGGTGATGCTGTGATATGTAACCGTTTGTTAGACCCTGGGACGTGGTTCCCCTCCTAGGGTCTGTTTTGTTGTCTGTCTTAATTCATTTTTCAATCTTTCTTTGATGCACCCTCTAGGCTTGTGCAGGACGAGGTAAGTAAGTGGTTACATTTTGTAAAAGAACATATTCTGAGGTAAGTGATGAGCTGGGAGCGACAGATCCATCTCACAACCCCATGACTGAGGGTAAAGCCAACAAAGGAAACCTCCTGCATAAATGAACCACGGCAGCAGCTTTGAGAAAATGAAGGCCACGCAGCGTGACTGTGTGCAGCTTCATACCATCACAACATGAAGCACACACTCTCGCACCTCCTCCACACGGCCCTGGTTCATCTCAGCTGGACTTTGATGCTTAAAGTGGCATAAATCTCTTCTGTCACACAGTCAGGGCCACCCAGCCCTCTGCAGGTCACTGCACGGGAAGCAGAGGCCACGGCACAGTAAAAACACTGTTTATGCTCCGAGTCACGACGTGTTTGCATTCCTGCTCTCCTCCTTTTTTTACTCTTAGACTACGGGTGGGCAATTGATTGTCTCAAGGGGCCATGTGAGAAACTGGGAGTGTTGCAGAGGGCTGCACCAATTAGCTGAACTCAGTACTGCTCAGTTTTAATTGATCTCTTTATAAACTGCTGCTGGTGAGAATAGATTTTGCATTTGTTCAATTAAAATGTTTTTTCCTGTTTAGTGAGAGAAATTTGGTGTGTTTTAAACTTGCAAAGGTGCAATAAAGTCAGATTCAGTGTCTGAGGTGGAAATGCGATGGACTCATCAGGATCTGTATCTGAACTTTATAACTGACTATGTTTCACGCAGATCCAAAGAGAACCAACATCTTTATTGCTGCTGTTCAAGTAAGGATCTTGGTCTCCAGCAGGGTTAAAAGAAACTGCAAATTTCTCATGAAAGTTTTCACCAGCCTGTACGTTTCATGTGCAAATAAACTGCAGATGCATCAACAGCTAATACAGGATCTGCTTTCCATTCTGCACCTGAGAGCTCTGAAATGTCCTTCTCACAGAACTCAACAAACTGGGATTTAGTGCTCTCATCCCGATGCAGTTGCAAAAATACCAGTTTCAGTTCTTTGTTTTCAAAAGTCAAACGTTTTTGTCAGATTTGGACAGCCGTCGGTTGGAACACCTGCCGTAGTCCCTTTCATTGAGCACAGCGCTGCCAGCTCCTCTGTAATCTCAAACTCCTTTATTATTGCATATAAAACATGAGTGAAACTGGGTTATTTGTGTACATCGCAGCTCTCATCCAGAGCCATGGAGTGAAAGTCAAAATTGTTTGCTTTGTTTTACAAGTGACGCTCCAGATTTCTTTCGATGTCCTCGATTAGTCCTTGGTATATTCTCCAATGTGTCGTTTGTTCACAGCATATTAGAGTGGCAGAGTCTAACAAACACTCTTTGATAAACTGCATCAGAGAGCTGCGGACTGTTCTTTACGATTACTGTGGGAAATCACAAAGCTGCTTGTTGCTTTTGCGACTTTGCTCACAAACGTTCAGTCAAGTTCTTGTATTTTTCTGTATGTTTAGTCGGCTCTCCATAAACTAAGCACTAGGTTTACTTCTGACTTCAACAACTAAATACTTACGGGTCCTTTTGTTGTGAAAACCTCTAAAATCTGCATCAGTCTTTCCTTTCTGAGTGTGAGGTGGCATCTTTCAAACCCACGTCTCTCACAAACATCTGTTCCAACCCACAGTGAAGCTGCTCGCACACGTGTACGAACATGAAGAACAAGCAAAACAGAAGCGTCATCAAAATAAAAACAGTAAGCCATTCTCCGATATGAAGCTTATCAAAGAGTGTTCGGTGGCTGAAAAGAAAACTGCACGATGTGTGCTCATGTGTAGTTATATCTACTACTAGTCCTTATTTCCCATCGACCTCTTGCAGGCTGTCGCTGCACTGCACAGCAAACCTGGCTGTACAGTGGCCATGTTTGTTTCACATGTCAGTCGCAGCTGCTTCATTTACTGTTGGAAAATAAAGCAGCTGTGGCTTTCTGGCCACCTACGAATGAAAACCTACTCCTGAGACCTGTGCAGCATCAGCGGAAGAAGAAGTCACATGATTCTCCAGGAAAGTTGACAAAATTTGTTCTGTTAATATGAACTAAATAATTAAAACCATCACCTTTAAATCTGCAACATTTTACTCCTCCACCTCTCTCCTCCACACTTTTCCCACCCTCCTCCTCCTCCCCCCCTTCCTTACATCCGTCTAGCACCCGACCTTTGAACCCACCCATCGTGGGAACATCGTCAGAAGGATGAGTTGGCGTGACGACCGGGAGGACATTACCACGGCGATGATGACTCTAACAGACCACTCCAGCACCTGTCGGCACGCACACGTCTGAATGCGGATGCTGCTTCCTGAACCTTTCATAATAAAACACTAAAAGAGACCATTTATCAGAGCACGGACAGACGTGGGTACACAAAATAAAAGAAACATCGTCTGTGCTGCGTAAACGGCTTGTGACTCTCCTGAGTCTCTCCTAAAGGTAGAGGAAACGGCCAAAGAGCAAATCTAATAAACAACACGTTAACCAGCCTTAAAGCTCTGCGTGACTGCCACAAAGCCTTTGGTAGGTTAGTTTCAACGTTTAAGCAGAAATCAAGGAAACAAGGTCGCAGCAGCATAATTCATTGGCATGAAAATCAGATTACAAATGTACGAGGTGACACCAGAGACTTGAAGATTAAATGAAACATGCATTATCTGATACTTTTATTTTAAAAATGCCTCTGAAGACGAGATCAGTAGAACTGTGTGAAGAAAGAAAAGTGCTCCTGTAAAGGAAACTCTCCCACCGTCAGACTGAAACTCGACTCCATCACTCGGTCAGGAGATGACGAGAAAAATTTACAACCTGTCATCAATCACAAACTGTGGGAACTGTGGAAAAACAGACAGACTGCAGCTTTAAAGCCTCGCTGCGTGCACGCCATGCAGTCTGAGACCATCTGATGAAGCCACTGTTACACCTTATAAGTAATGCAGCTCCTCATAGAAAGTTTGCACAGAGTTAAATCACCGTTTTTCTATATTATTAATACTTTATTTGCGTTCCTATCTAGTCAAGTGTGGGCGGCACAGAAAACAGCTCACTGCAAATGTATTATTTCTATTTCTATGGTTTATTATGGTTGTAAGTGTGTGGCTGGTGTAGCAGAGATGACTTTACATTTGAGCTGATGATGCTGAGATTCAACTTTATACTGTCAGTGTACTAAATGGAACTGAGCCGAGATACCTGCGAAACATCTGCTCACGTCTGGTTGAACTGAGTTGTGTGCAGAGCAGCAGGTCAGCTGATCACAGCCTGCGCACTAAGTAAACTTCCTGGAGCTCTGAGCAGAAATGATTGATGAGTACATTCATGACAATCAGAACTTAGATTAATGAACATTTGTATTGTCATGTACTAATATTATATTTACCTGTGCATAAAAATAGGTGCAAGCGGCGTCCTTCAAGGCGCTACTTCTTACTTCCTTACTCTGAATACATTTTAGAGTCGGTACTCTTTCACTTTTACTTGAGTACAAAAGTTGAATCAGTACTTCAGCTTTTACTTGAGTATTTTTAACACAAGTATCTGTACTTCTGCTCAAGTACAAAATGTGTGTACATTTGCCACGTCTGTTGTCCAGTTTACAGTTGCTTTTAATGCTAGCAAACCAAATTCATGTTGTTTTCCAGAAATGACTCCCAGATCTCCGGTGATGCTGGTATTCTTTCCCGAGGACATTTTACTGAAATAGTTTTGGAAATACTTTATTTATCCTTTGACAGACTTTCCTTCTGAGTTCATACCTGAGCATTTGATGAGAGAGCAGAAGGTTAGATTGGAGTTGTTTTACTGAAATATGGTCTGTTGTGATTTATCAGACAGGCTACTCTCTTAAATATTATGGATTATAGGGATATTATTTAGATGTGTTTTTCCTTCTCTGTGCTCTTACATCCAGATATGTTGCCCTTTAAACTTCACGGTGCACTAAACGACTGCACTGGTTTGTTTTTATGTACAAACCATCCTGATTGAACTTCCTTCTTATCTGTGTAAACTCTTAATACCCTCAAACAGCTGCTATGACGTGTGGTTCTCTGGTTGGTTCCTCTTTAGTGGAACCAGGACAGGGCGTTCTGTTATTTTGCGCCTCGGTCACAGAAAAACCTTCAGAGCACATTAAAGCTGAATGCTTGTGTCTCTCATTAAGACTGTAACTGCTTTTCATAAGCTTGACCTCATTTTTGTGTTATTTTAACTCTTTCTGTGTTTTTTTGTGTTAGGATGTTAGATGGGATTTGAACCGTGAGCCTTCTCGTCCCTTGAAAAGGAGAATTTAATCTCAACAGACTTCCTGGTTGAATAAAATACAGAAATTAATAAATCGTTTTTCCTTGTTCCATAAGTGAAAAAACACATGAGTCTATTTTCTGACACGGAGACTCAGGGAATGATGAAGGAATCCGATCTCTTTGGTCTGGAGAGCGACAGTGTGTGAATGACTGGGAGCCGGCCTGCGGTGTGAAACAGCTGTTGTTCCCACCGCATTCCTCTCCAACCACAAACAAACAAGCACATCTATAAATTCGACTGGCAGCAGGCGGCTGCCTGATCAATCAGGAAATCACACGACAGGTTTGTTTAATTATTTTCAAATTGCTTTAATATCCAGTTAAACTGAAGACATATGTCAGAGTTCAGGGGTCAGTGCTGCTCCGATCAAAGCAAACAAACCTGCAGGACTAAACCACAGAGGAGCAATCGTGATAATAGTGATGATTCCCGATAGTTTCACTCCTCATGACTGAGGTTAAAGTGAGAACTCACTGCAGACAAGCAGAGCACTGCCATAATATCCGAGTGCCGCTCACTGGATATTAGAGGAAGCTTCTGTCTAAATTAAGCTTAAGTGTTCTGCCTTGTTTTTCAAATGTAGCCATGAACCGTACATTTCCAGGAATATCGGCTCAGCAGAACAGCAGCCAGAGGAAGCTGCTCCTCCTGCTCCCCTCGAATTTCACCGATAACCTCTACAGCCTCCAACCTGCACTCCGCTGAAAGTCGTCACATTTGAACGAGCCGGCAGAAGACAAATTATGAGATGTGGCAAATGTGTCCGGGGGAGAATCCAAAGGAAGTTTGTGGACGTGATTTGATAACGCACGAGAGAGAGGGAGCGTCAGACTCCACCGGAAACTGCACAGCAAATTCAAAAAGTGGTGCCATAAATAGGCCAGTTTATATCTGATAAAAGAAATAGACAAATGTATATAGCGGTACGTAGCTGCTGTGACTTTACTTCTGAGAATTCAGATGCAGTCAGCAGATGTTGTATGTTGGCATTCGGCCACTGCCAATTTGGTGTTTGGGGCCAGAAGTGACCAAATGTGCATGAAAGGAGGGCTAAGTTAGCAGCTACTGCTAACATGCTGCATCCATAAATATTATGGATTTAATTTTTTTTAGAGACCTAAACAGTTTTAGTGTCAGGCTGCAAACATGGTAGCCTATGGAGCCTGACTCCACCCACCTGCTGTGAGGGGCAGCCAATGAGAACGAAAGTGAGGTAAAACAGACAGATGTTTCAGAAACTGAACCATGGCATCGCAATATGATAAATAAGGACTATTCTGAACGACACACCGTGCAAAGCTACTCTAGTCAAGTCTGAGAATGCAGCGATACTTTAATCTGACACATCCCCACAAGCATGACTGTCGGACATCGCTGGGAGTTTCTATGGGAGGAAGCAGAAGCAGAACAGCACAGACTGATCTTCCTAAAAGCCAACTGATGTGGAAGAATCACTGAAATTTGTTTAGTGTATGGGAAGAGAAGGAGTTACATGTTTGGTAATGTCGATGGCACTAAAGTTACATCGGTATTTACACTCGTCCATTTCTTATTTTTCTTCTGTTCAGTTCATTAGTAAAAGGAAAACAAGTCTTTGAGCCAAATGCTGACCAGTTATCAGATTTTTTCTCACCGACAGACGAACTGCGAGCACAGTGTTGGAGTCCTTGTGAGAAAAGAGGAAGAGGAGAGTTGTGTCAAAGGCTGATAAGGATCTGCTGCTAGCAGTCAGGGACTTTTCTCATGAGGCAGCATGTTTGCATGTGTGTGTGTTAAAGTTCCTTTTGTTGGGTGTGTGCAGCATTATGCAGCAAATTCGTCGTATTTCTCTGTTTTATTCCCGTTAGTCAGTCTCCATATCGTCACTGCTCAGTAACCAAGAGAATGACATCATGTTGGTTTCTGCAGATCAAAGTCTGAAGCTTCTCATTTATTAGAAGTCACTGTTAAAGGCCAACCTGTCATCTGCAGACAGCGCAGTGGTAGTGATACCAGGATTTTTAACAATTGCAGCCTTCAGGCTATCGACCTGTGACCCTGAATGCAACATTTCATCAGCCCAGTCTCATTTACAGGCTTGTGTGGATACATGCTCAGTGCTGAAGCAAACCATTTCACTGCTTACACCAGGATCACACATTTGAGGTGTTATTTTTGAATACATTATTATTTACACTATTCATTAAAAATGTATCACTTGGTTAAGTTTAGGCATGCACTCGGTTTAAGAACTAAGAAATAAAACCTACTCGATTAGGCTTGGTTTAGTGACTAAAGCTGTTCATTTAGGTTTAGTAATCAGGAGCTATGTATATATAGACTGAGGCTACATCTACACTAATCCGGATAAATTTGAAAACTCAACACTATCGTTTCGGAGAGTTATTCGTCCACACTGAAAACGCTTACGTTCCTGTACCGTGCATCCGTGAAACGTAAGACGATTCGACCTGCATAATTTCCGTCTACTGTTTATATATTTTCCGGCAAAATGTCGAGGAAAAGCAAAGTTTTTTATATGGACTGACAATGAGGTGGAGTTGTTGCTGCGAGTAACACAAGAGCACAAAGTTGCTGAACAACCGCTCTGAGTAAACGTCTCCTTTGAAGAAAAACTATCTGGATCATGTACAAACTGATGTTAATCTTTAATAGGGCTGTCAAAATTGACAGCAAAGAAAACAACTGCTGTACAATGCCGTCCGCCATCTTAGTTGAACTGGACATGGCCTTAGGCAATGAAAAAGAGCTGGTTACAAAGTTCGGGGTTAAAATACAACAACTGCCTAATAAACAGTTTAAAAACGGTTGTTTTCTTTCTTGCCTTGGTGATACTTCCTGAATAAAACTGTTTGTGCAGTTATTTTATGTGAAATTCTGTTAGTATTTACCTGTCCACCAGCTCAGTCACCATCTCGATGTTGTCCACTGGGATGTGAAGACACGTTCACTTTACCTTGACTTTGATGGAAACAACAAAGATGTTGTCAGGGTGTCTGTTATTTTGTCATTTTGATTTCTCATGATGTGTTGTGGATAATGTTCAGTTCTAGTGTTATTATTAGCTGGGGTTTAGTCTGGTTAATATTGTCATTCATGCTCTGTGGTTTATGTTTCATTTTCCTGTTTCCTGTTTAAGTCTGTCATGTTCTCTATGTATAACTTTTAGTTACATCCGTGCCTCGTCCCCCTTATCTGTTCCCATGTTCCTCTCTCTGTGTTCCTTTCTGTCATGTATTTCATGTCTGCGTGTTCCACGTTCTACTGTCAAGCTTGTGTTGTCACGTCTACATCTCTCCATGTTTCCTGTTTTATTCTGAAAGTCCCGTGTTTTGCCTCAGTTCGCCTTGTTTTGTGTTTTGCTATCAGCTTTAATAAATGACTCGCTTTTTGTTATAGTTAGTTTCGTTTCCCGTGTCTGCTTTTGGGTCCACACCACAAGACCCCGGCTGCTCAGCTGTCACAGACGGAAACAAGGAGTAACAGGGAAAGGAAAGGCTTGGTGCAGCAGAGGTTGTTGATGTGGGTCTGCTGTGGTAAAACTACACAAAGGTGGAGTTCAAAGACAGTTTGGCAAACGTGGTCACGCTGTGTTGTTTCACAAAGGTCATATAAAAGAGAACCACTGGGTGGAAAATACCGCCTCTTTAACAGGGTTATAATAATAAATACATCAGAATAAACAGTCCATAAAGTTAAATGAAATCCGCAACTGCAGACTTCATGGGACTGATATCAAATATATTAACACCTGAAGTCAGCCACACTTAAACTGTACAAACAATGCAAACTGAATTATGGCAAACATTAAAGTCACATCGATCGTTTTAATGCGGCTCATAAGCTTTTTAAGAGATCTGCTTTCTTCACACGTGGCAGCAGCCTGATATGAAGCAGATGTTATCACAGCTGTCTAACACTTTATCAGCCTGTCATTGAAGGTTCACAACCATATCAGCTGGTTATGTCCTGAAATGGAAAACACACTGTTAATTAGCATTTACAGGAATTATGACACTTATCACTCATGTTGATTGTTTTAATGCTTTTTTGAGCCCAGATTTAAGGACACTAGAACAGCTCTATACAAGAACCAGGACATTTACCATTTAATGATGGTGTTACGATGCGTGGCTATGAACTCGTTTCCTTTCCTAAACGATCCAATAATACAGGAAGCACTGAACCACTTCTCCCTAGTATTTGGAGAATTTAACAAGCTGTTATTTTGGCTCTTGGGAATCTTACAAAATAAAAGTGGTTATTTGACTGTAAACTGACGAGTGACAGGTGGATCAAGCTAATCGAGGATAGGCACAAACACTGACAAACCTGGATAATCCTACATTCTGACGCTAAAAATCGCCTAAATTTATCCAATTTGACATGAAAGTAGCGAGTGATAACCATTTCCAGGAAATTGTTCATTGAGCTCGTGGGCCAAAGAAACTGACTGACAGAGTTATAATTTTATTTTTGAGATAAAAGTCTGAAAATCGTCTGTTTTGAATCACTACTAACTGTTTACTGCTGGAGGAAGCATTTAGACCAGTTAAGGTAGGCGAAAGTAAAAGTAAAATACCAAAGGTATTAACATCAAAATGTACTTAGCATTCATTATACAGAATGGCCTGTTTCTATATCTGAACCTCTCCTGGTTAATCATTATTAATGAGACAATAATAAAATGAATGACCATCAGTTACAGTAAAAAGGTAAGATATGCTTTTATGATTCAGTGCTGGCTAGTACTGGGTCAAGGGCTCAATGGAGGAAGTGTTAACGTAGCATGTTTTCTGATTCCTGTAGTCCGTTTTACTGACATTAGAAAACAAAGGAGACACAATAACAGACAATAACTCCCAATCTTTCCACTGACTGACCCTGAAAAACTAAATTTCAGTCAAATGTTTACAGCCTTTAAGTTCATCTTAAAGACTGTAAACAACTTAGGGACTGCTAGACTAGAGCCAAATGATAAAACCTGAATTCTCAGAATATGATATAATTCGGACTGACGTCAGAGCGTAGGCCTTCACGGTGTTCACAGGAGATTCCTGAGTTTAAAGGTTAAATAACAACAGAAAACTGCGTCATTTATGACTTTTGTATTGTGCTGCCTTTTAATTACACCTGTGGTGTGATTCCAGGGAAAGTGAAAGGAGTTGATATAGAGGCGTGTGTGCAGGTTTTTCAGTTCCCTCTGTTAAGTTACGATTTAAAGACTAAGTTTTAAGGACTAAACTCTTCTCCGAGCGCATTCAGTTAAACCTGACGATGTTGACGGGTTCTCCTTCTTCTTCTTCTTTTCCATTGCCAGCGTCTGCATTTGTAACACTTACACAATGAGACCTTCGCCAAATCTCGCCGCCTCTAACAGCCTGTGGACTGATTTCTATGTGAAGGACTCTGGTTGAATTCGTAAAAATCCAAAGGGTGTGGTGGTTATGTTTCTGAGTTCCTCCCTTTGATTTCCCAGTAGAAGTTTCTCATGTGATGTTACTCACATGTTGCTTGAGAGCTGTAGTTCATATGAGCCATATACAGCAAGCAGCAGGAAGAAAACAATATATATTCCCAGATCGTTCGCTGAGTGGTTTTCTGTAGGCCGAACTCAATCAGAGATGGCTTTGGTCACGCACAGATTGCTGTGATTGGCTGTTTGCATTGTAAGATGCCAGCTTGCCTGCAACTTTCAACTTTGTGGAGTACGTTCACTTTAAATTAAAATTTCTGGCTCCTTGTCACTGCCAGCACATGCACTTTTCACAGTTGCACTACCACAGAATACGCTTACACATTTATCCCCCAGTGGTTGCCTGAAGGTAAAGGTTAGCTAACATGCCAAGTTTGCTATCAAGCAATGTGTATGTGAAAGTTCTCAGTCCTCCAGGTCATCATAGTCTAAGGAGCTTGGAAAGAAAAGCATTTGGTCTTCTTTAAGTTTCCTTGAAGACACTTCATCCCACAAGCTTCTTCAGTTCTAACGGTGCGCACACACCGAACGCGATAGAGGCGGCCAGAGCGTCAGGTGTACATGTAAAGTCAATGGAAAGAGCGCGATGACACGCGATTGCGCATCCGGCGAACATGCGGAAGCAGATTTGCGTCGCGAAAACGCCAAAACCCGTGAAACGCGCGTCAGTGTACCGCGTGGGGCGCGTTTGACTCGCGAAGAAAACCACGCGTGTCAGATTGTGTGTTGCATTTTGTGCACACACCCGTACCGCGCCAACCGCTGGAGTTGGAAAATATGAACTCCGGCGTCAAATCGCGCCCCGACAACCAATCAGGAGGCCGGTGACGTGGCTGTAACCAGGTCACAGGGGCAGATCAAACCAAAGCCCTTCATTCTTCATTCAGTATGGAGGAAAAACTCGTCACTGCCGTGGCTAATCACCCAGAGCTGTATGATGCCAGCTGCTACTTCTACCGAGACAGGAATAAAAAGGACCGAGCTTGGAGGCACAGAAGTGAGGAGATCGGGCAACCTGGTAAGTTCATTCATTCTCCTTTTTAATTTTCAGACTGACCCGATAAAGCCGCGCAAAAGCTAGCAAGCCCGCCTACTGTCCCGCTATTTTCCCACTGATGTACAAATACCTTTCCGCTAACAAGATAATGTGTTTATTCAGAGGACATCTGCAGCACAACACATCTGGCACAACTTCCTCCCACATTTCTGGTCCACGCGCGTGGAAAGATGCAATTTTGAGGCGCGATGGGTTTTTCTTGGACACGTTGAGGTGCGAATGTGCACGCGTCAAATTAGGGGCGTTTAGGGCGTTTTCGCTCGCCTCTATCGCGTTCGGTGTGAACGCATCCTAACGGTGTGTTCACACCGAACGCGATAGAGGCGTCCAGAGCGTCAGGTTTACATATAAAGTCAATGGAAAAGCGCGATGACACACGATTGCGCGTCCGGCGAAAATTTGGAAGCAGATTTGCGTCGCGAAAACGCCAAAACGCGTGAAACACGCGTCAGTGTGCCGCGTCTGGCGCGTTTGACTCGCGAAAAAAACCACGCGCGTGAGTTTTTGTGTTGCACTTTGTGCATACGCGCGTTTCGCGTTCACCGCTCGAGTTGGAAAAATTTGAACTCCAGCGTCAAGTCGCGCCGCGTCAACCAATCAGGAGCCTGGTGACGTGGCTGTAACCAGGTCAAAGGGGCAGATCAAACCAAAGCCCTTCATTCTTCATTCAGTATGGAGGAAAAACTCATCAACGCAGTGGCTAATCGTCCAGAACTATACGATGCTAGCTGCTACTTCTACCGGGACAGGAATAAAAAGGACCGAGCTTGGAGGCACAGAAGTGAGGAGATCGGGCAACCTGGTAAGTTCATTTGTTCTTCTTTTTAATTTTCAGACTGACCCGATGAAGCCGCGCTAAAGCTAGCAAGCCCGCCTACTGTCCCGCTATTTTCCCACTGATGTACAAATACCGTTCTGGTTTTATGCATGTTGTCATATAGGAATATATTGTTTATTAATAAACAGCACACAGTGGTCCCGCTCATCCGTCACTGCCTCGCTTTTTCGCTGATTTTTCATTGCACCGTACAGCATTGCATTCTGCAGCCTGATTGACAAATCTCCTCCGTGTCGTGTCTCCTGCGCTTGCCAAATTGATCATGTTTGGTTTTGATAACCATCACGTCCAATAGAAAAAACAGCACAAAAACACCCATAACTATGACCCTCATTCGGAAATAGACACCTGCACCGGGAGGAAAAGGAAAAGGCGCACGAAAGTGGCAGGCAGATGAAGACAAAACGCGGCATAAAAATACTTTTACGTTTTGCAATCTACAAAGGTTTGCACTTTGAGAATCAACTTGTGAGAACTGTGACTAATGTTCATGTGTGTGGGGAAAAAAGTGTAGAAAGCGTGGCGAGGGGCTAGTTATTCTGAGAACCCCTGCTGCAATAAAACAGGGACCACTGTATATACTTTCTCTATGATTATTGTATTCAACCTGTTAACATTTAATATTGTCTTGATAGAACCAACTGATTCTGCTGCAGAGCATCCCCTGTTGCTTCTCCTGGCTCCCCAGTCCCTGAGCTCCTGCTGCTGCACCCACAGGTATGTACAGCAAGCACTGATAGCTTTTTACTCGGTGTGGGATTGCCTTGTGATCACCTTTACTAAATATCTACAACTAATCTGATTATATCCTGTTTTGTTTTTTCAATGTTGAAATTAAAATCTAGTAGCAGCCTTCTCATTTCTTTGTGTTTTGTGCTGTGTTTTACAGGCCCAGAGAGGAGGACAGCTCTGAGGCAGATGAGGGACGGGTCCCAGGACGGTCCATCGGCGGTGGAGCTGGCCATCCTGGAGTCCCTGAAGAGGCCACGCCAGTCTCCAATGGAGCATTTCCTCCTCAGCCTTGTTCCTGCTCTGGAGAGCAGCTGGGTCTTTTTTTTTTTTTTTTTTTTTTTTATTCCTGTCTCTCTGTAAATAGTTATATTTTATATATTTATATTTAATGTTTTTCTCTGTGAGAATTTTAATATTATTTCAAATAAATTTTTATAATGACTAATGTCTCAGTTCTACTACACAGTAAATGTTGGCACACGACTTGACACATGTAGAATTTATTTCATATTATACTAATGACAGAATATACTAATACAGTGGGATGCAAAGGTTTGGGCAACCTTGATAATAGCCATTATTTTCCTGTATAAATCGTTAGTTGTTACAATAAAAAATGTCAGTTAAATATATCATACAGGAGACACACACAGTGATATTTGAGAAGTGAAAAGAAGTTTACTGGATTTACAAAAAGTGTGCAATAATTGTTTAAACAAAATCAAGCAGGTGCATAAATTTGGGCACCACAAAAAAAGAAATGAAATAAATATTTAGTGTATATCAATGTGTGCGTCTCCTATGTGATATATGGGGGGCCTTTGTCTGGACGTGCTCCCCATCCAGAGCTCCACAGCAGAGAGGGAAGTTCCAGCGCTCCTGGAATCCCTCTGTGATGGACCGCCAGTCTCCAGGTGAAGGCACAGCCATGAAGTCGCCCACTAGACAGTCCCAGATGGCCGTCGCTACCTGGGGGGTGATCTGGCACACCGTGGACACACCGACTCTGAAACTGAACGCGATGGTCCTGAAGGAGTCCCCGGTGGCAAGGGACCTGGACAAAATTGTTCAAAATTAGTATTATGTGTACTGCAGTTACAAAATACATTATTCAAATTCCAAAATACTTTTGTGATGTCAGATTTAAATTACAAAACAAATCTTACATAAAACATTTTCTAATTATAAGGATAATTACATAATATATATTAGATATAATATAAAACAGTCAGTTGTGTTTTGTTTTAACTTTACCATATCATAATTTGATTGGTAGCAACTTTTACCACTACAGTGAGCCAATCACTCATAATTCCTAAACATGTAAATCAGGCAGGAATGAAGTAAGACATTAATAGAAATAAAGAGTTGTATGTTGACATGTAGCCCTTTCCTTGCTTAAATCATTAATATTTTTGAAAAATTAATCTGTGATAAGACATAGCTTATCAAGATAGAACCATATAACTAAAGATGAACCAAACTGTTCACAATTTTATCTACCTCTCAGTTTAAAGAAAGGCTGGTGACCCCTGTTATAGAGTCTGACAGCTGCGAGGATTACATACAAATATTCATCTATACCAGAATTAAACCAGGTGTAAATAAGGAGTGAGTATCACTACAAAGATTAACCCACAGTGGTCCTTGTACCAGTTTGATATCAGCAAACACAGAGAGCATACACTGATAGACACCACAGCCATGCTATCAATGCTAACACTGATAACAGCATAAATTGAATTAAATCGGGACTTGATGAGACCTTTCAAGCATCACTAGAAATATTATAAACAGTCATCTCCGTACCACAGTTTGCTATCAGTAAACACCGACGGCATTCATTGATAGCATAGCACATCCATGTTAGCAGTGTATAAACTATAGTTTAGCATATTAGCACAGGTATCAATAAAGGACTACCGTATTAAACACTTTTACTAACCGCAGGCAGATGGACAGGCGCTCTGCAGGTGGGATTGAGCACCTGTAGTTGGTGTCTAGGCGGGCGATGCTTGGACCAACGCGGGACAGCTGGGCGAGGGAAAGACGGCGATATCGCTGAAATCGGCTGTCATCCAGGCGCAGCTCCTGGAGCAAGTGGTGAAACTCACCAAACTGCTCACCCGTCTGGAGGACTTGATGGACCCAGGTACGGCGAGGACGTCCTTAACGCTGCTGCTCTGCTCTCCACAGTAAATAGAAACGCTAGCTCGACAGCTGCCGTCTAGCAAAGATACTGTCTGGCACAACTTCCTCCCACATCCCTCCCACATTTCCGGTGACACGCGTCGAGGTGCGAATGTGCACGCGTCAAATTAGGGGCGTTTGGGGCGTTTTCGCTCCTGTCTATCGCGTTCGGTGTGAACACACCGTAAGAGGTGGAGAGTCCCAGATTTTAAGCCTTATGGGAGTGTCCCCAAGAGGGTCATGGACCCCCTATTGATCCTCTACCTAATCACACGAGCCAAGCAATGTTTCCTTTCTAGTCACTCCCTGTTTTTATTCTAGAAACAAACTGAAATTTAACTGTCAGTGGAAAACTATGGGTAGCATTGGGAAGGCATTAAATTCACAGAAAAGTTTGCTAATGCTAGTTTGCTAATGCTAGCTAAGACAGCTGTCTCACCTAGCAAAACCCTGTCGTCAATGTCTTCAGTGGATAATTCATCCAAACTCGGGGATGTTCCGATGTATTATTAAATCAGTTTATTTGAAAAGAAACATTATTTGTGGCTAAAATTGTATAAATTCATTTTAAATTGAAACGTAATTTTAAAACTTTAATTTTCATGGTCTCCTGTGAAACTCTGACAAAAAGATCAGCTAGATATTATATGAAAAGTAACTACTGTATTGTTTATATTAATAGATATTAATTTTGTTGTGCTTTTTGACAACAAAACTAACTGGACACGTTACGTTTTTGAGAAATGAGTCATGTGTTTTGTGACTTTCCTGAAAGCTTATGAAAAACATCTCTGATTAGGGGAATTTACTGTGTGAAAGACTATTTCAACTGTGGATTAATCCACCACTGTAAGTAGTCCCCACTGTTTACTTCTGTTCAAAAACACCTTACAAAATCAGCAGGGCCCTAAAACCACTTATTGTTGTTTTCAAAGATGTAAGTGTTGGGCAGGAAGTGAAAATACTTGGAGATTGGCATTTTGTTGGTTTGGGGCTTTTCTTGTTGTCAACGTACGTAAGAATCACAAAGACACCTGATGGCACTGATGGTTTAGAGGGTGAACCGACAGATGACGGTGCCCTACGACTTTCTCAGCATCCACAGTGGGACGTTAGTCTTTCCGGTTGATTGAGTTTGCTGGATAACACTTAGCTGACCTCTTGGTGTGTATAGCATGACAGAAGCTCAGAGTTTCCTGTCACATTGCAGTTTTATTGTCCAGCAGCTTTCAGTCTACTTTTAGTTTCTGTTCCTCTGAGGTTTGAACATTTACATTCTGCTTTACTTCAGCATGCTCTATTTCCCTTTAATGTCGCCGCTGTGGGTTCATGACTTGTGCTAATTTTGCAACATCAGCTTCTAATAATTGCTCCAAAAAAACCCTGATTTGCATGTTCATACTGAGGGGTTCGTCATTTGTGTGATTTTCTGTAAATGTAAAAATGTCCATTCATGACTTTGAGTGAGACTCAGAGTCAGGTGGAAACTAAACTTCAATGGCGCCCGCATCTTTTCCCTCTACGAAAACTACTTTGTTAAAAGTCCTTTCCCTCAAAACATCTTCAGTTAGCGCATTTGCATCTTCTTTTAATAATCTGAACTCAACAGTAGATGCAGGTTTGTCCCTCTTGAGTAATAACCTAACTCTAAATGAAAGAGTTCATCAGAATATGGGCTCCGTTTGGAACTTCAGTGAGGTTTGAACTGCATGCTTACTTTGTGGGCTAACAAAGGGGTTAGAGCAATCTGGTCATCCATTAGTTACACCTGTTCAACTTCATATTAACACAAATATCTAATCACCCAAACACACGGCAGCAACTCAGTGTATTTACTTCTGTAGACACAGTAAAGATGAGCTGCTGAAGTTCAAACTGAGTATCAGAGTGGGGAAGATAGGTGATGTAAGTGACTTTGAACTTGTTGTTGGTCTGAGTATTTCAGAAACTGCTGATCTGCTGGGATTGTCCCACCATCTCTGAATTTACAGGGAATGATCTTAAAAGAGAAAAAATATCCAGTGAGCAGCAGTTCTTTAGGTGAAAATGTCTTATCAATGTGGAAATTTTTGTTGTAACCATTGTAAAGCGCGGATCCACCCTGCCTTGTGTCAACGGTGGAGGTTGGTGCTTTGTTGGCATGTGGCACATTTTGGGTTTGGTACCAAACTGAGCACCATCTAAATGCCACAGCGTACCTGAGTATTGTTGCTATGTCATCCTTTACGATCACAGTCATGGCATGCCGTGTCACAATGCTCAAATCAACTGGTTTCTTGAACTGGACGGTGAGTTCACTGTACTCAAATGGCCTCCACAGTCAGCTGATCACTGCTTACAAGGTTCCTGAATGATTCTTCTAAAATGGACATATCTCAGTTCTCCGCCCTTTCCACAGTGGTTCAAGGATGTGCTCTATTTCTTTAAACTGTAAAACGTTCCCTCAAAGGGACCCGACCCGACAAACAGGAAGAAGTCCATCCTAGACTTCTGTGAGTGGAAATTCTGACGCCAAATACGGCTCACGTGATTAATTAGTTCTTCAGTTAGAGGAAACTAAAGGTTAGGTTTGTATTGGTGGTCCCTCCTTGTTCAAACTATTGTAACTCTTTGGCTTTCTTTGGGTTCGACCTTACGTCATTATCTAAGAGCCTAACTTTACTTTCCCTGCCCTGTTTGGCTTTTCTTACATGGGCCATATCCAAAGGTAGCAACAAATGACAAGTATTATTAAAGTGAATGACTTGTTGAGGCAAATATGTTGTAAAGCGACGAAATTTTGCACCAATAATCTACAGAACGCACTATTTAATGTCCCATATTCACTCCACAGCACTCTGCTTTGTTCGGGGTCTTAAACAGGGGTTTAACTTCAACGTGATTGGACATGTTTAGTGAAGGAATGGAAACCGCTTCTCTTCCAGGTAAAGGCAGATGTAGTTTCATTGTTACTCAGTGTGTGGGCTGGTAATCTTTATATTGCAGCTGCCAGTCATCAGGTTACCGGTGGTTGTTAGCAGCTGAAGAGTAAAAGGCTTCACTCACGTCTGCAGAGTGCAGCGATCCTGGTGAAAAATGGGGCGTGAATATAAGTGGTTTTGAGAGGGCAAACTGTCAGACTCAGATCCCCTAATCTGAAAAGCACTTCCAAAGAAGTGTTCAGCAGTAATGAAGAACTGATCTGTATGATTTCTGGTGAAATATCCATATTACAGATGTGCAGCAGAAATGGCTGACAAACTGGTGAAACCTGAAAGCAGAAGTTTAACGTGATTAGTTACTTAATCAAATTTCCTTTGTACACTTGGATTGTGTATATCGTTCCAAATATTTCCCCATTTTTTTGTTTTATCACACTGGTCTCATATTTACAGAGTTATGTCCATGGCTGATTTGGGTTACAATGCAATGGCTGCCACTCTGTTAAAGCCAATGCTTCAGCACCTTTATCAGGTTCACTCCATTATAAAAAGAAGTGTGAGACAATGAGCCTAATCACTTGATCCAAGACATCAGTGAGGGGTTTCCTGTTAGGTCAGATAAGGTTATTATCAGAGTCTTTGTGGCCCCCCAGGCTGATCCCAGATCGTTATTAGAGTCAGAAAGGACAAAGAAGCAGGGAACGATTTCAGGTAGACCCACCCTGAGTTCTGCCGGAGGTTTCTTCCTGTTAAAAGGAAGTGTTTCCTTCCCACTGTCACCAAGTGCTTGCTCATGAGGGGTCATATGATTGTTGGGCTTTTCTGTAACATTGTAGCCACAATGTTAAAATATAAAGCACCTTACGTCAACTGTTGTGTTTTGGCACCGTTTGACTGCTTTTAGGTGAATCACCTTTTCATGAACACTTAACAAAACAAAGGAAAATAAATATTTAGAGACCCAAAGTATTTCCATTAATGACTGCGTTTAGAAAATTCTTATTAATTAGCACATTGAGCAAGTTTTTGGGCTACTTTTTGTGCACGTGAGCAGACAACCAGAAAATGACAAAAACAGTCAAACTATAGATCAAAGCATGAAATGAGACTGGGAGCATATAATCAGTGAGTGTTTTTGGTTAGTATTTTTTAAAGAACATCACAGCAGAGTTTCCCAGTTTTTCTTTTTCCAGTTTGCTGTTGTGAGGCCTTGACGCTTATTCAGACAGAAGAAAAAAACAACGGTGAGTGGACTCGAGAACAATATTTTGAAATCCTGATCACGCCCTAACCAATAAAAGACAGAGATCAAAATATCTGTGTGTTGTTTGATCAAAGATTACAGGAAACGTGAACCAGGAAAAACGTGTTTGATCAGAATCCAGTCAGCAGAATTTCCCATCTGTTGTGACCTTTAGTTTAGAATTGTCATGTGTTTTTAGTCAGACGTTTGTGGCGATGTACCTGAGAGCTTTCCAACATCCTGCTCTGCACTGAAATGCACAGTTTCATTTGTACTTCACCTTACCAAACATTACCCAATCAGAGAGACGTTTGACTCGCAGCAGGTCCAGACCTGCAGTGCCGGGAAGTCTGAATGCAAGGGTGAACAGTTGGCAGCACAAGGAAATTAGGATTTAAACAGGTGCCTCCTGATTTAACTACTCTGCCTAAAGGCTCCATTTAGCTGACCATGGAAATTTTATTATCTCATATGTGTTTGATCTAGTGCGACATGCTTTTCTTCTTCTATATTTTAAATTTAACTTTTTGTAAAGGAGAAAAGAAAGCAGTGAAACATTATTCAAAGTATGTAAATGTTCTTCTGTAAACATATTTCACCACACAGGAACCACGTTGGGGATGTGATCTTACATCCTTGTGGAAATAAAGGCAAAAACAACCCATAGAAAAAGGGTTTTTTTTACGAATATTTTCAAACTTTTTAAGATTACAAGGACCAAATTCTTGGTGTTTTTAGTCTTCCTTCCCTCGCCCTCAACCAGTCACAACAGATGGCCCCGCCCCTCCCTGAGCCTGGTTCTGCCGAAGGTTTCTTCCTGTTAAAAGTTTTTCCTTCTCACTGTCCCCAAGTGCTTGCTCATAAGCTTTGACTGTTGGCGTTATTGTAAGGCCTTTGCCTTGAGGCAACAGTTGATTTGGTGCTACATAAACAGAAAGGAACCGAATTGAAATTTATGAGGAAAAAACAGCCAAACACAATTGCACAAAGAGAAAAATGTCAACTTTACACAGACCGCACCAGCAAATTAAAAGAAAGAAACAACTTTAATACATCCTATATTAAAACACCACCAACAGCACATCCTTCCAATCACATCGTTGAGACGCTACCTGCAACCTCAGTTTTATTAACATCCCTGTTTATTCACACACACGTATGGTAGTCTTTGCTCTCATTTGTTTCTCCTTAACTTACCACTTTGCAATTATCAGCTCAAATATTTTGAGATATTTCTCTGAATTTTCCCGCATCACTCAGGCTCTTGTTAATCTGTCTACTGTAAATTAAAATGACTGAACTGAATATTGTTTGACAACAGAGAGAGGCTACACACAAAGCCGCATGTATGGTGAACCACAGGCATGAAAAACTCCCGTCTTATGTTAAAAGGAAGCACAGCTGGACATCAAGGAGCCCTGTTTGTGTCACTGCTGCAGTTGAGAAGGTTGATTCACATCTTTGTTTGCTTCATTGCGGGTTTGGTCCCTTTGGTTTCTGCAGAACGTTGGCATATCGTTATCACCTTCCTTCCACAGAAACCAGTGGCTAGAATGGGTGAAAAGTGGTTGATGGGCGCACAGCCAGCGCTTTGTTTCCATTTGTGCCTGCAGGCTGACACATGGCAGCATCAGCGACGTTGTTGTCATGCAGTTCCTATTTGGGTTTATTGCCCAACCTGTGTGCTTATCTTGGCACTCCTGTTGTTTTCACGAAGCTTTCATGTGTTTCATGTTCTTTCATGTTCAGAGCGCTTGTTTGTTATTCCAAATTAATTAAAGAAAATTTTCACTCAATGATACCTGACAAAAGACCCAGTGAGTCCTCAGGGGAACAGATCTGCTTTGTATCTCATACTGTGGAAAAACAGACAGTGAGGATGGTACTGCAACATACACAGCACTGAAAGAAAGCATTTGTTTGTTTTTAACATATTTTCACACTTAGATATTTCAGATCATCAAACAGATGTTATTGTTAGACAAAGTTAAGCAGAGTAAATACATAACGCAATTTTTAGATGTTGAATTAATTTATTAAGGGACAAACGTTTTCCAAGCCCACCTGCTCTGCGTGAAAAAGTCATTGCTCTTAGTTTTGCTTGCAATAAATATGAGTTTAGATATGAAAAAAAAAATTGGGGGTGGGGGGGTGTCACTGTTTCAAGGGCTGAAGTTTCACTTTGGCTCTGAAAGAATGAAACCGCGTTACAAAGAGGCTACAATGAGAATAACGAGTCTCTGTCAAGAGATGCAGTCTATTGCTTTACCTGCAGACAAAAAAAATTGTTTATTCATGTCAGACATGGGTTCAATGCACATGCCAAGCCAGATGCACATGTGAATGCCATGACAGCTTGAAGTGAGTGCAAAAGTATGGCAAGGAAAGATACATGTATGCTAAGATTGATGGGAGATGTTAATAAAAACAAGTTATTTAAAATCACACTAACATTAAAATTCTGGCTGAAATTTTGCTTTTGACAGCAACTCTGAACATTTCTCAATGCGGCCACGATGAAACAGAAACCCCCCAAAAAACGGGGAAATGTCCTCGAGACCTTAGATCTTATGAGCAAACACGATGCCTTAGTGAAAAGAAGACTGTCACGAGGTCCCTCATAATGAGATTCTGGGATGTTCAGCTGACAAGGAGGTTAAAGAAAGTGAACTTTTTCTATTTGGCAAATGAGACAAAGGACATTGTAAGATATCACTATGATGGTGTGGTTCAGGACAGCTGTCTTGAACACCACAGAGCAGGACACTTGGACGCTGCCAGTTTAACAGAGAAGATCATTTCATGTCTGGACGGGTTGCAATATAAAGACCGTCACAGTACCACCACTATGCTTGATTGGTGGTCTGATGTCCACAGAATATTTCCGCCAAAATCTGGTCAGCAGTGGTTTTCTCCTTGGCGCTCTCCCATGGATGAATCATGAACTCTGACCTTAACTGAGATAAGTAAGGCCTCCCTTCTTTAGATGTTGTGCTGGGTTCATCTGTGACCTCCTGGATGAGTTGAAGACGTTCTTGGAGTAATTTTGGTTGCACGGATGCTCCTGGGAAGGTTCTCTACTGTTCCAAATAATGGCTCTCACCGTGGTTCACTTGAGTCCAAAGCCTTAGAAATGGCTCTGTAACCCTTTCCAGGCTGATAGATATCAATGACTTTGAGTCTAAGCTGTGTCTTTAGATTGCAAAATGACATGTTGCTTTTTGAGATCTTTAAGCCTGCTTTACTTTGTCAGACAGCTTCCATTTAAGTGATTTCTTTATGCAGGAGCTCTGGCAGTAATCAGATGCGGGTGTTGCACTGAAACTGAACTCTGCTCTCCAAAATAGATGTTAATCACAGTCAATGCAGGATTTAATTGCTTTTCCAGTTTCACAAAACCCAGTTTCACTAGGATTTTTTACCCTAATAAATTAAACCATCATTTAAAAAATGTGTTTTGTGTTTATTTGGTAAAGCTTTGTCTAACATTAAAATTGGTTTGTTGATCTGAAAAGATGTAAGTGTGACAAATATGCAAAAATTAAGGAACGAGGAAGGAGTAAATGCTTTTAAATGGCACTGTTTTTTCAGAGTCATATGGCAGCAATACTCTGGTTTTAAGGTACAGTAGCTTCTTAATAAAATGTTCTCCACTTCCTCCTCACCTGGAGCCTCATCTCCTGAACTGAAGGAGGTTAGACATGTGACACTCCCATCTCTGGGCAGAGTGGCAAAACAACAACAACAGCTAGTTATAAGCTAACACTAAGCAAACTAATGTTAGGCTAAAAAATCATACTTTCTCTCTGATAAACAGTTGCATTGCATTCTCACATCATGAGCGTTTAATCCCCAAGTGTCACCAAGAGTCCAGCAATGCTAGAACCACTTCAAAGACAGTTTCCCTAAAGCTTGCTAACAGCAGCTAACAGAGGCTAACAGTGGCAAAAACAGCAGCACTACCATTAGAAAAATTCAGGATGTCCTCAGTATCGCTGTCACCAGAAGTGAGCTTTAGTGATTCATGACTCGTATCTGACTTGTTTCTTAAAGTTTGACATTGCCAGCGGAGGTATACAGCGAACTGACAGCCTTCCACGAACAGGGAAAAACTCTGAGCCAGATCGTAATCCTTTGCTATCCTGGTAGATTTTAAGCGTACTTGAGGTTGAAACTGTAGAATATTCCTGACTTTACGCTAAATGTTGATATTCAAATACTTTAAAATATAGTGTTTACAAATATGTATTTTTTAAATCACAGAGTGGTAGAAATATGTCAGATGTTATGGAGTCTAAATGTTTTTGATCTCTCTTGAATGACTTAAACATGTTTTTCCTATAGCAGCCACCATAGTTGGAATTATGCACTTGAATTAGGGGAAGAAAGAAAAAAGAATGCCATTGACCGTAATCTGCAATCTAACTTTGAATCCAGTCTTTATTAAATGTTTTATAGATTCTTCACTCAGCCTTGTGCTAAAAGTCAAATCTTAAATGTAAGGAAAATAAAAATGAAAAGAACACAAAAGGTAAAATAAACAAAAGTAGATGAACTATAACAGTAGAAAATTAAGCAATATAAACAGAACATGGCATTTAAAGAAAAATCAGAGATAAAAGCAAAATAAGTAAAAAGCAATCAGGTTGGTTTAAAGGCCAAAGGATAAAAACAAGGTTTAAAACATTGCCCTGGTCCTGATGTGAAGAGGCAGTTTGTTCCATAGTTTAGGAGCAGCTACTGCAAAGGCCCGATCTCCTGTGTTTGTAATCCGGACCATCTGCTCAGCACATGGAAGTTTGTTCAAAGATCACAGAAGTACAAAAAATACTGTGGAAAGTACTGAAAACTGAACGGCACTCAGTGTAGGGGAGTCGAGTAACCATCTTAAGAATGATCATATTATTATAATAATGATCATTTTCACTTATGTCAAAACTTATGTGCTCTTTCCCACACATGCATATTCAACACAAATTCTATTTAAAGTCTTGTAAACCTCCAATTTTCACAAAATAAATCTGTAACAGGACAAACGGCTCCATGAGCCAGAAAACTGTGCTCCATGCTTTCTGTGCCAGTTTCCTGCACTCATTTTCTATTTCAGCTAAACTGGCACGACTTTGTCTCCTGGATGTAGTTCAGGTGTCTGGATTGTGTCACTGTGTTTACTGTGTTTTTGTGTCCAGTATTTGTTGATGTTTCCGTCTGTCTCTGGGTTCCCCTCCATTCATGTTTTTGTGCCTCAGCTATGCTGTTATTCATTTCCTCTTTTACTTTAATAGGTATTTGTCTCATGCTTGCATTTAGTTTCACTTCCTCTTCCGTCTCATTTTCTGTTGTCATGACTGATGCAAGTAATTAATGCAACGGTCCTGAAGCAGGACCCAAACACAGCCTGCAGTTTAAAGGGTTTATTTCTTTACATGCACTCAGGTTTATCTTGAACCTCAGGTTTGGTCACACAGTGAGAGCAGACTTGTGTCAGAGAGGGGGAGCAGTTTTTGCCTTGTTGGCAGTCTTATACTGAAGATTTTTATATAATAATTACTTCTGTCTTCTTTTACTTTTTCCTGGGTTGACAGGCATGTGAGATTCCCGATAAATAAAAACAATTCCTTTCTTTAACAGAAAGGGCACCTGACCTGCCAAGAGAGAAAAGATATTAGCACAGGAAGTTCACTGAGGCTCTCGATATGCAACAGCTGGGATCTTCAGCTGGTCCTTAAGATTTGGTAGGCAGTGTACTGATGAAGTACAGGTGTGTCAGCTGAGGAGCAGGAAAAGGTAGTCTCAAGATAGGACTTACCCGAAAGGAGAAGGCGTGTGAGAGCGAACAGAGAGAAAAAGCCTGTCCAGCCCGGGAACATGACACCTCATTCCTGTAACCAGCTGTTTGTGTCTCCCATGTGTTGTGCACTGTGTGCTTCAGCATCTCCCTTCAGCCTTTGTATGCTACTGATGGGATTTGTGTTCAGATTCAATTCTGGATTTTAGGCTCATGTTTGTCTTTGGCCTTAGCATATAGTTAGGGCTGGACCAGGTGACCCTGAATCCTCCCTTAGTTATGTTGGAATAGGTGTAGGCTGCCGGGGCATTCCCATGATGCACTGGGTGTTTCTTCTTCACTCACTATGTGTTAATAAACCTCTCTGCATTTAATTATTAGTTATTATTCATCTCTGGATCTCTTCCACAGCATCTCTTTGTCCTGTCTTCCTACCATCAACCTGAATGGTCGCAGCAGATGGCCCCGCCCCTCCCTGAGTCAGGTTTTGCCGGAGGTTTCTTCAAGTTAAAGGAGGAGATTTTCCTTCCCACTGTCACCAAGTGCTTTCTTATAGAGTTCGTCTCATTGTTAGGGGTTTGATGTATTATTGTACGGTGTTTACCTCACAATATAAAGTACCTTTAGCTTACTGCTCTTATGATTTGGCACTATATAAATAAAACTTGGCCTTTTGAAATCAAATGGGGTTTTTTTTGATACACCCCGTACTGTGTAGACACAGTGCATGAGGAATCATGAAAAATGACTATAAGGTTGGAAATGTTCTTTCTGTCAGATGAATTTTACAATGAGCAAGTTAAACTGAAAGTGGCAGCTGATATGAGTGGTGTGTGTGTGTGGGGGGGGGACTGGACATAAAATTACAGTTAAAACTTTGTTTATGTAAATGTACCTACCACATCTCTGATGCTTCCTCGTTCACACATTTTTTCTAGAGAATATAACTGGTGCACGCAGCTTCTGCAGGGTCACAGGATTTTTTCCTGCATGAGCCGCACGAATATGTTTAGAAATGTTTACAAAAAGAGCCATTTCAGGGAAACAAGCAGCCTTCTGCTTCCTGTGATGAAGCATCACAGCCAGTAACATGTTACGAATGCAGACAGGATTATCAGGGACCAGATACGATCAGATACAGCACACCGCAGGATTTCAGGATTAGAGCCACTTCAATGCAAGCTAGCCCACAAACACATGGCTCCACTTACAGATTACCCACAGCCAGTGAGTCAGCACCGCTGTCGTCTCCCAGCAAGCGTGCAGGCTCGTGTCAGGCAGCGACATCTCACAGCAGTTTGTGAAATACTCTGATACCTCTGGATGTGATTTTTCATCATGTAGCTGCTGGAGGAGTACTGAGTGTGACTGAGAGATATATGGTATCTCTGTACTGTCAGAAAAACCATTAACTGAAACTCCAAATGAAATATACTAATAATTTTAGATATTTGACTTTAATTTTCATGAATTATGAGCCATGATCATTAGGATTAAAATGCATGTAATGAATACAGAACATTTATTTTTATTTACTTTTGAAGATATTGCACTGGGTTTTCTACAGGATCCTCAGCAGTAACCTGCAGTAATGGTTTTCTGTGCAAGTCTTTCAGTCTCACATCACCATGAAGCAATTTAGGTGCACAGCTCTATGACGGTCCCACCACAGCATCCCAGTCAGGCTGAGGTCTGGACTTTGGATCTTTGCAGCACTTTGATTCTTTTCTTTTTCTGATAACCCAGTTTGGTCCGAGCTTTAGCTGTGGGATAGACGGCCTCACGTCGACTCTAGAGTACTTTGGTATACAGAGGATTTCATGCAATGTACCCAAATCCTTCCACCACCGTCGTGCTAACAGCTGCTATGAAGTGATTGAGCTGATATGCTGTGCATTATGGACAAACATCTGCACTTTGGTCTTGTCTGTCTTCTTTCCCCTCGATGAGTGTCATGTATGAAACCCTCAAACTTTACCCGGGCAGCTATGCCTTCATTAGCCATTCTCAGACGTGCAATCGAGGACCTCTCACTGCCGTGTTTGGAAACTGGTTCTCATGTCATTTAGCGATTCTCAGACATATTTTGTAGTTTAATCTGCAGTAGATCAAAGTCAGCAATAGAGATCCCCTTTACTGTGCTCTGGTGCATCGTCTAAATAGTTTGTTTTTAGAGGAGTTCTCTGGGCTTTTATCCTCCACCATGAAGCTCTCCAGGTCACATATAGGTAGCAGACACACTGATGATGACTCTCACCTCTTTGCCAGGAGTTTTATCAGCATCGTAGCCTTTCCGTGTCACCCCACATGTGTCTGTAATAATCTTCATCTTTGCTGTCTGTTCCTGCTCGGCCAGTTATGTTACTTTTGTTTTCCACGTTTCTTCCTCCTTCTGCTTTTTCCATCTCTGTTCGAATCAGTCAGTCGGTCCCTGTGCTCACTACAGTAAACACCACACGGGTGTCTGGTCGTCCTTGTTTATTTTCAGTATGCTGTTGTCGACCCAAAGGGTCAAGCTTGACCCTTCACTTCTTAGCAGCTACAGACCTTATCTTAAAATTCTCGTTTGATAGTTTGATAGTAGACAGCGTTCCCCAACTTAATGAAGAATAAACAGAAGTCCTCAACAGATTTGTGCCTAAGGTGATGCTGAATCTTACATTTGCGAACTCTTCTGTCAGGTGTCTTGCCGTGACACTCGACTTTGGATGTTCCCAAGAAATCTTTAGTTAGCTCTTGGGTTCATCTCTTAAGAAATGTTTTTTCCCTTAAGTTCCAGGTCGATTTCCTCTGAACTGGAGATTCTGTCATTCTAACGTTTAATTTGTCACGTCTGGATTAGTGTAATTCATTGTTTACTTGGTTGTTCAGTACGTCACAGCGAGGCTTCCAAGCCCTCACATGTCACAGCATTTCTGATTCAGTTGCACTTCAGGATTCTGGCTTTGACTGTTGGAGCTCTGCATGGACAAGCAGCAGTGTACACCGGTAAACTTCCACATGTGTACATCCCCTGAGGCCGGCACTTTTATGTAACTGTGTTGTTTATTTGTTATGTATTGTAGACTGTACTATTTTAACTTTTTATCATGCTGCTGTAACACAAAAATTTCCCTTGTGGGATCAATAAAGTACCTATCTTTTTATCTATGTTATCAGAGCCTGCTGGCTGTGCATCATTGGAGCCAAGAACTGAAGGTGACCGCCCTCCGAAAACTAGCCTCTGGAGACATAATGCACACATTAATTGGAAATACATTTAAATAAAAATAAATAATCTAGAAAAAGGTGGTTTAATCTTCAGTGCAGTTCGTGTGATTATATCTCCATTGTTATGCTGAGAGATGGACACATGGTCCTGTCAAAGTGCAAAATGAAGAGAAACCGTGCTGTTCACTGTTTATGGAACACTTTTATTAGTGTAATAAATTTAGCCTTGAGTCTTTGGTGAGTTTTGATGATCATGAATCAAGCAGCTGCATGTCACAAACTAAATATGAAATCACATCCAGCACTGCTGGAAGGAGAAGAAATCTTTTCCTTGGTATTATTTATGAAACCACTGTGTCACAGATTATCATCCTAAAAAAACGCCTGCAGTTTGAACCTCTTCTGCTGGAATGAAGACATTTCTCTGAGGCAGCTCTGGATAGGCAGAGTTTAGTCTGAGAATTACTGACATGGAAAAGACCCACAGAATTCCCATCCAACAGTTGTTTACCCATGAATTTCTTTTATCTATCGCTCTTCTGAACCTGGCACTAGTGATGGTAAATTTGATTCTTTTTACTGAATCGAATTTTTATGAGTCACTCACCAAAGTGAATCGGGTTTTTTGAGTCATTTGATTCACTGAGTCAGTTGACCAGAGAGTGCAAAAAATGTACATTTTCACTCAAACTTAATTTCTTTTCTCTTTTCATGTAAATCCTACTGCTAAGATCAGTGATTCTAAAAGAAAACGACTATTTTATAGAGCAAAAAAGAGCAAAAAATTTCTAAAGGGAACATTTATTTTGTTTATTTTTATTTTATTAGTATTTTCCTTAAATGTGTCAAATATATATTTTCTCATCTAAATGTCCACTGAGCTGTGAGCCAGGGGGCGGTAATGCGCCTTAACATTGGTTGCCAACCAAGAAGAAGAAGAAGCTGTGAGCCAGGAGGGAGCGAGGGGGTGAGTGAGTGAGTGATTCGATTGCGCTATGGTTCAGCACAGGAAAGGAGGGGGTGAGTAGCTCAAATGTGCTGTTAGCATGTTAGCAGAGCGATGCTACTGTGAACCGAGGAGCTATTGTCTTGATGTGAGCTTCTACTCAGGGTTTTTTCTTCCAGTTCAGAGCAGAAATGTTTTTGTTAAGATACTGAATGCTGTGTTTTTCTCCACAATTTGAATTATAAGCTAGATATGTTGCTGCTAACAGCAACAGGGATGAGTCAGTGAGTCAGTTGGGCTTGTGAATCATGATTCATGAGTCAGTAAAGTGATTCTCGAGTATTGAACGATTCGTTCATGATTCGCGCATCACTACCTGGCACTTTCGTTCTGAGGACTCAGTAATTCCAGCGAATGATGCATCACAGCAGGCTGTGCAGGCATTCAAAGAAATGGTCTTTTTGTTTTTCCCAGGATTTTTTAACAAGCTGGTTTTCCTGTGAAGAGATGCACAAACTCTGTTGGTGGTCCAAGCACATCCTCACTGGACAACACCGCAGCAGTGCTTTTTCTCTTGGTTTAATGGACACACGTGATCCTTCAGTTCTTTATTAGAAAGTTCATGGCAGCACGTCTTCAAGATGATTGTTTTTTTAAACTCACAGCGTGACTACATCCAAGTGCTCACGGTGACCCAAGCACTGAAAAACGTTCGGTCACGGTTTCAGTTACACAGGCCTGGTCAACGACCCTCCTGTTTTATTGTGTGCAGCATCTTATTCTTATCCTATTCCAGTGCTTTTCTCATTTTTGCTATGTAACTTTGCACTGTCCACTTCCTGCTGTAACAAAACAAATTTCTCATGTGTGGGACTAATAAAGGTTATCTTATGTACAACCAGTGTTGGGGTCATTACTCAAAAAAAGTAATCTATTACACATTACTCGTTACTTTTCTTAAAAATATTCCAGTTCATTACTTAATTACTCATCGGAGAAAGTAATTCGTTATTCTACTTGTTACATTTTTGAAACATGCTAGCGTCCTGCAAACCAACACCAATCCATATTCTAATGAGGAGAAACATATATGTGTTTACATAAGAACACAGAGAAAATATGAAAAACAGCCCAAAGACAATTTAAAGTGGTCGTCACGGTGATTCGATTACTGTTAAAAAAAGTAGAAATGGAGGCAACAGTGCTGCTAAAACTAACCTAACAACTAAAACTAGATGTGAAAAAAAACATTGTTAACTAAAATAAAAATAAAAACTAAACCTTTTGAAAAAACTGAAACAATTTTGCTAACTTGGAAACAAAATAAATAAAATAAAACTCTAGAGGAAATATCCTTAGAGTTTGTCAATTCGGTTACCAAAAAATGATCAAAAGTTGGTTTATGAGGCTTTGATGGACTCATTTATTGATACCTTGGATGTCTACGAGACTGAGTCAACTGCACGTTCAGTACCTGCACTGATTTTCCTAAATCTTGCCTCTGGCATATCCTTTCCATACAATAATAATTAATAAAGGCTAAAAATAATAGAAACTAAACATTTTTCAACAGTTGTCCTTCATGTTCACAGTGATGTAGACATGAGCACACTGGGTCACAGCCCCAGTGGGTTCCTTATGTTGTGTGCAGCCCATCAGAATCGTCTGCGCTAACTTTTGTAACCTGTGAATTAATCCACCTGTGGTGATCTGATTGTTGCAGCCGGATAGTGTGTGTGGATCTGTGTCAGATACACAGACAGTGTGTGTGTGGGTTATAATGGAACATGTCCCACAGATCGGTTTGTGATGGGTTTTGGACACCAGTGGAGCTTTAAGGCTCAGGGGAATTGAGTCAGGCTCTGAGATGCACACAGCACATTGTTTCTCCACATGCTGAGATTTGATTACAAGGAAATCAAACTTGATTATGGTCAGACTTTTATTTATAGGCACCACATTGTTCTCTGAACTCCTTCATGATCTGTGTCTTAAGGCCTTACAGAAATTCCCCAAATATGGAAACCTTTTCCTCTTCTTTTCCCGAATTGTACTTCAGTGTTTCTCCTAATCATAAGCAAGGACATCTTCCAGAGAAACAAACCTGTTTATAATTTTCTCAGAATGAAATCTGATGTGTTTGTGCATCGGCGGAAAGATTGTGGTGATTGTTGATACGATTTCGAGAATTTTTTTTTTTCTCTGTAAGCTGTTTTCGGAGTTTTGGCTGGGCTGTAAATATGCAGCTCTTTGTATGAAAGGTCATTTTCACTCTAATGTGGCTGCTGGGCTGAATTGTTCCAGATTCAGACCGCCTGTCTCAAACTGGGAACTGGTGTGGAGTGGCTTTCATGAGAAATTACTTTGCAAAGTCATGAACCTGAAAAATGTTCCTTACCTCTGTGTCAACTTTTTGTTTTTGTCTAAATAAGACGCCCCACCGCTCCTGCTTTTGTTCTTCTGCTTTCAGCTCCATGTGTGTTAATTTCTTTGGTGCTGGATTCTCTTTCTGATGCAACCACAAAGGGATCTGTGTCTCCAGCTGGAAGCAAAATGAAACCTTTTGTTTATTCTTTTGTAGTAAAAAAAAAAAAATCACATTTCAGATTTTTATTGATACATTGTTGCTTAAATTCATTTTACGCTGCTTGATTTTGATGCTCGAGTTAAAACAGTGCACTCTGTAAATTCATCACACTGGAAACTGGTGGAGATGCTTCTCACATGTGGGTAATGTTTGAAGTATCTGGTATAAAAATAATGCTTTATTTTAATAACCAAACAAGATATTTGCCTAAATCTTATCAAATAGCTTTAAATACACATGAGATAGCTTGGCCAAGGTGGCTGAAGCAGGGCAGGAGACGCTGCTGTTCAGTGTAGCAGGTGATTTATTTAAAGTCACTGTGACCAAAAATATTCACAAAAATAAAAAAAAACCCTCAATAACTCCAAAGTTAACTTGGCACAAATAAACATAACCGAACCAAAAATAATGAGAAGTGCGCTCAGCTACACTGACCTGGTCCTCTACGTACACACGTATGTGGGTATTCTTGTAAACGGAGATTTTCCGTAATTGTTTTTAAAAGAAAATCTGTCCATGTGTAAACACAAAAAAAGTCAAACGCAGTAACTGTGTGTACATGTAAGCGTGTAAAAACTGCAGATAGATTAACAGCAGCAGTATTTTGTTTCTTCAATTCAATTCAGTTTTATTTATATAGCGCCAAATCACAACAACAGTCGCCTCAAGGCGCTTTATATTGTACAGTACAGTTTATATCACTGTAGAAATTTGTCTCATGTAAACAATAACGTGGCGCACAACATGATGCCAAAAACGGCAGGATTGCATGACTAAATCTTAGTTTTCCTCGTCCACACGTGAACACAAAAACAGAGTTTTCGAAAATCTTCACCCTGGCTGGAGTTTTTAAAAATCTCAGTTTTCTGTGACCCCAAACGCCGTTTACGTGTGGATGAAATGCCCAAACACAGAGAAAAATCTGCGTTTTCAAAAATACCCGTGGACGTAGCCTGAGTTCTTCTGTTTAAATACTAAAGCTATCCAAACACAGTGGAATATTCCATACAACATGTAAGACTAAACATTATGATGCTTCTTTTCACCAGCAACAAAACACCCAACTCTAAAGTGTAGCCACATTTTACAATGATGCATAAAAACACTAAAACAAACAAAACCCTAAATCACAACAATTATCTTCTCCCCCTTACCTGCTCCCTTCCTGTGACATCAGCACTAAACAGGAAGCTACAAATACAGGAAGTGAGGCAGGACTTCCTCCTTTTGCTCATGGAACACAGGAAAGTAAGATGAGTTCTCAAACAAAGTAAACTGGACAAATTAACAGTTTAAACAATAAATAAAATGTTAACAAGACTAAAATGTTATATTAAGGAATCTGTAAAAGTGCAAAACATAAACAAACCCAGGACAGTAAATGTTTGCAAACTACAGAATAAAGATGAGCTATGGTTAAATCAATCAATCAATCAATCAATCAGAATGTTAACTAACAGTAACAAGAATAAACTCTGGCCAAGTCTCACCCACTGTGTCGCAAAACAACCACGAATGGAATCAAAATTCAGGTGAGAAAAAGAAAACAAAATGCAAAACGGATGCAAACCATCATCTCCTACAGCCGACACACCTGCAACCTGAACCCAGCTCAAACTTAAATTCACTGTGAAGTGGATCCTAACTGAAGTTCATTTTTACTGCACAGAAAAATAAAGTGTTGAACAATTAAATGTATTTAATGTGGAGCCAGCAACGGAGGGGTACGGTCCCGAGCCCAATAAATGCGGAGGATTGAGACAGGGAGGGCATCTGGAGTAAAAGCTGTGAGGCTCCTGAATGGGAGGAGCTAAAAGATTTAAGGTGGAGAACTTGGAGCATCTTCAGAGCCGTGGGACACTGTCGGCGATGTCGTAGCAAACTGGAATAAATCCAGCCAGAAGAAACATCTAAGGCACAGGTGTCGATGTATCCTTGATCCATCACAGCTGATTTAAATGGCTAAATGACCTGCTCAACATGTCTTGAAGTTCTCCAGAGGCCTGGTAATGAACTAATCATTTGATTCAGGTGTGTTGACCCAGGGTGAGATCTAAAACCTCCAGGACACCGGCCCTCGAGGCCTGGAGTTTGACACCCCTGAGTAAGGTGTGCACCTTTAATCTGACTAATAGCTCTATTGTTTAGTTTTTAAAAGTGAATTATCTACAAATACAGAAATAATATTAATGAGGTAAATGGTTGTGAGAAGGGGGCAGACAGAATCTGGCATTCGAAATGATCTGTGCTGGAGTTTGCATGAACACAGCCTGGATAGTGTCAGCTCCCTGGCCTGAATTACTCTGTGTGAACAGTTACTGGGATCATTGGTCAAGTGGAACCACTGTTAAACCGATTGTTTAAATATGGATAAACAGTTTTTCTTAACAACTATAAAATGATCTGTCAGATTAACAAAGGGGGATGCAAGAGCCCCACTTCATTTGTTTATTTTATACTTGTCTTTTAATGGTTTCATTTGGTTTCATTTGCTCTTTCATTATTTTTTAAAAGGAATAAATATATACACAGTGTTTAAAAATGTAAAGGAACACTTTGGAAAAACATCAAATCTCAATGGGAAAAAGAATCCTGCAGGATATCTATACTGATATGGACTGGTCGTGTAAGTGATGCTGTTGGTGAGCCCGTTTTACCGTAATTTTAATTGCAAATTTAAAGTGGTACTCTGTAGTTTGTTTGCCCCCCGTGAGTGTGTGCATGTCTGATAATGTAATGAGACAGCGGATGGCGTCCTAAGGATCTCCTCCCAGATCTTTACCAGAGCATTGCTGAGCTCCTGGACAGGCTGAGGTCCAAACTGGTGGTGTTGGATGGGCCAAAACATCCCAGGGGAGCTCTGTTGGCGAGCATGGGGGCCAGTCAATGGTATCAATTCCCTCATTCTCCAGGAACTGCCTGCAGACTCTCGCCACATGAGTCCGGGCATTATTGAGCACCTGGAGGAACCCAGGACCAACTGCAGCAGTGTAGGGTCTGACAGTGGGTTCAAGGATTTCATCCTAATGGCTGGCAGGTTGTTGTTGCCTAGCCTGTAGAGGTCTGTGCGTAGCTCCATGGAAAAGCCTCCCCAGACCACCTCGACCCACCACCAAACTGGGAGACACCACAAAGCTTCTGGCACTGGCATGCATGGATGTGCCAACCTGGAGGACTACCTCCGGCCTCTGCAGGGTCCAGGTATTGCCTCATGCTACTAGGGCTGTGCAATATGACCAAACTCTCATATCCCGATAAAAGACATTTATCATCCTGACAACGATATTTATCACAAAAATTTCACATTTTCTGTAAATTCTGTGAATCTCAGGCAACTCAACTTGTGTGAAGTGTTTTCAGCTGGGTGTTTTGTACCTGGAGTCGAGTGTTTTGACCGATGCATGAAACTATATATTTTTAGACATAAATTGTAACAGCTGCCATTTTCTTGGTGAGTATTCATTACACGGCGTGCTGCGGGCAAAGGCCTGTTCTAACGTTTGAGTCTAAGGTTTATTTTGAGCACCTGACGCCTCTCTGTTCTCTCGGTTCTGCCTCATCGTTACTGGCCATGCTGGTATTCTCTGTGCCTGCATCCACGTGGTGACTGTAAGCGCCATTTATAGTTACTTCATGTTTTTATTTTAGGAAATTTGTTTGATGCATATTCTAAAGTTTGATGTTTGAGAATAATGTATTTTGTCATTATTTCATTTTTTTTTTTAAAGTCTCAACAGGACCTGTGAGACCTGCGGAGCCAGGTGATGATTTTACAGTCATTATTGCTAACAACAACGAGTAAAAACAGTCGCTTATCCGTCCGTAGTGTGGTTATTTAACTATAAGAGAAAGCAAGAACTTTAAGAAATTAATATAGCCACTGCAGTGACCATCAAAACGACAAATAAATATTGCCGTAAACAGTTTATTTTGCGACAATACGAAACAAACGATAGCGTAATATGAAACCATAGATGTTTTCATATCGTCATCTGACGACACATGCTACCAGTAGTGACATCAACCTTGGCCAAATGCAAAACTAGTGAAAAACAATGATAAAAGATGAGGAGGGAACCCATTCCTGTTTTTGGAGTTGCTTCATCGTTGCCCCCTTAGTGCACCTGTTGTTAATTTCATGAACACCAAAGCAGCTGAACCTGATTACCCGCCTCTCTGCTACGCCACGGACCTGATCAGCATCCCAGAAGTGTAGTTTACTTGATGCTGTACTCACCGCTGTTCTGTTAAGTTTTGAGAAGTTGATTTGTTTTTAATAACGGGACATTTATTGAAATATCTCAGTTGGCTTTTTAATTGGATTAAATTGTTGCTACAAGGTTAAAAGCTGGTGTGGTGTTTACCAGTCTGTCCGCTGCTCCTAAACGGATAAAAGTGAATTTTTTTTAAACTCTGGGAAAATGCTTGAGGCTGATGGAAGAAACGCTTATCTACAAAACCGCTAAATGTCCTGATCGTTTTAGGATGTCTGCACTTTCCTCTCCATGCTGTTGTCTCCACTGTTTATCTCTTCAAGGTCTCTCACTTTGACTGTAAGTGTTATTGAAAAGAATTATTACATATCCTCACCCCCTCTTTAATTCAGCGACCGCTGACCCTTACATCCTGTTTATGTGTCGATTTATTTTGAAACAGCAGCAGAACGTCTGACAGGAGGAATGAAAGGAAGGCAGAGGCGATTTTACAGAGTTGAAGACCTTTCAGTTTGAGACCCAAACACAGATGCACTGTAAACGAAGGCGTCAGTTTTAAAAGGCCAAAAATCCAACAATCATCTCACAAACGTGCGACTCAGTCTCGACAAAACTGACACTTTGTGAACACAACAAAGTTTCTCGTGGCTGTTTTTTGCTAAACAGACTTCATTGAATTCGTCTTTGCTTTCTTTGTGATGGTGGCTGTTGTTTGTGGGGCAGGATGCCTGAGGCTGGCATCATTTGGGGCGAGCAGCACACCTGGCGTGCGTTTGCACAGTTTTAGACAGCATGGGAGCCGTGAGGCATTTTCCTCCATGTGTGAACAATAATCGTTCGCTCTCTGTGGCTACTGAGGAGACCCTGATACGCTCTTATTCTTATTCGCTCCCTGCTGCCCATTAAAAAGGAGTCCAGGCTGCACAGCTTCATTTTTCAGATGCTGAGCTTGAGAGCAGCCAGCTGCAGAAAGTCCATGAGGGATTGAATGGTCAGTATCATCAGGTCTCTGTGAAGTTCACACATTTAGCTGCTCGTAAGCGTAACCATTTTTTTAACTGCTATTTCTGCCTAGAAAGTTGTGATTTTTATAGCGCACTTCCCTCCTCCGCTTATTGTAACACTCTTCAAACAATCTAAACTCCATCTGTTTCTTTGGCAAGACTGTGAAGAGCGTATCAGCGAACATCTGCTGTGTGGGTGTGAGGAATAGATAACACGCTAAATGTGGTTGAAAACTACAGAGATGGAAATGTGGTGCAACTAGCTTATTACCTAATTATTGATGTAGTAATCTACACATCACCATGGAAACCTTTAAGGACCACCTCTCATTTTCAGTTTGAGCTTACGGGACATTAATGTTTGCAATAAGTTGCTTTGCTGCTGGGTACAGACGAGAGGAGAAACCTGAAACACAGCTGTGGAAAATCAGAAAAATCCTGGACAAAATTAGCCCGACAGCAAGCTTTATGACAAAGATACAGGAGAGAGAAGTGTACAAGGAAAATCTTTGCTTTCAGTCAGTTATTTCATTTCTCACATAGTTTTACTCGGATGTGACCTGAAGCCATGTCCTGTAATCGGGGGGGGGTGGAAACCTGGTTTTCCCCTGTGCAAGAAGGTTTGTGATTCACAAAAGGCTGAAGGCGGAACATTTGTGTTCACTTTGGATGTTTGTCCCAAATTCATCCGATGGGAGCAGAACAAAGACAGTCACCCAGCCAGACTCATAAAGAACACAATTAGAGGCCTAAACCCACAGAAATCTTCAATGTGCTCCAAAACGAATTTCAAAAAGGACCTGAACCACGTCCAGAAACATGCAGTGCCCCGATGTGACGTGATGTCACGGAGTCTGGGATTACATAACAGACAGGAAACAGTGGGAGATAACTACAACCATAAACTCACTGTCGTGGAGTCAGTCTAACAGCGGGCGACCAAACAGCGCACAGATGAACCCAGGTCAGTTCGCAAATGTAAAATACAGAAAATGGGCCAATCTGAAATGGCAAAGCAGCTCAGATCGAGGAGAGGCAACAGTCCCAACAGATGCTGCTGAGACTGTTCGGGATCTTTGAGGGTAGGGAGGAACGGATCTGACAGCTCACAGCACAAAATTCATCCAGAGAAGTGCCGTTTTATTAAAAACAAGACCTAACAGATCTCCGAGCTCACTTCCATGTCACGAAACGGCTGTTTCACTTCAGAATGAACCACTGAATTGCTTTCAGTGAATCCAGTGCTGATTTATTACCATGCAGTTGAATGAAATCATGTATTTGATGCACAAGGACTCCTTTACCCATGGCTCTCTCATGCTGTGGCACCCTGTCATCAGTGTGTGTGCTCCTTATTTTAACAGGCTAACAGAGAGAGCTAGATAATCATCTACCATCACATCAACAAAAATGAACCTGACAAGCAGCTACAGTCCCGATACAAAGTTTAAGACCCCTTAAGAATGGCAAAAAATCATATTTTGCGTGGTTGGATCTGAACAAGGTTCCAAGTAGAGCTTCAACATTCAACATGCAGAAATGGAAACAGAAAACTGAAACAGGCTGTTTTACAGCTCATCAGAAGTTTAGGACCACACCTCCAAAAGAGCCTGTAAACCCCCCAAGACAGAATTTAGATTTCCAAACATGAACTCAGTAATGAGTCGCTCCACTGTTATTGTTGATCACTTCAAAAATTTGTTGCGTCATGCTTGATGCAAGCGTTTCCATGAGATGAGTGGGAACATTTCTCCAAGTGTCCATTTTTTGTAAACTTCCATTGGCATCCATCCCCAAAGGTTCTCAGTTGAATTTAGATCATGGGAACACACAGGATGTGTTAATATCCAACCATGCAAAATATGGGTTTGTTACCATTTTTTTTTCAAGTGGTCTTAAACTTTTGATCAGGACTGTATTTGGGGAGCTGTGGCTCCGAAGGTAGTGCGGGTCATCCTCCTATCAGGAGGCTGCAGCCCTGCATGTAGAAGATACTACTGTGACTGCTGTTTGTTACATTAGCCATCAAGTTTGAAAGTCAGCTAGTTATTCTGTTTTTGGGGGACAAAGGTGAGAACGGAATAATCAGTGAGGAGTGTGAGGGCTCCAACCAGGAAAGGCGCTGAAACAGAGTATTACTGACTCCACTGCTGTTAGCAGGTTATTCATATATGTGTATGTAATGCAGCAGACGTCTTCATGGTGGCGCGTGACCTCATATAAAAAGACACATCTGATTTGAAGCAGAATCCATTTCCATTCATATCTTCATTATCTTGAAGTGTTTGATCAAAAACCTCATCTTAAAGAGTAAATTATGGTGCATGTGTCCACCTGTGAACAGTTTTCAGCTCATTTAAACACAGAGAATAAAAAGTCATCATGAATGAGTCCAAAGCCATTTTAATTTGGACCATTTTTAGATGCAGAAACATCCGTACAACAATAATCAAGCAGTGACGCTGTGGAAAGATTTACGTTTCAACTTCATCTGCTCTGCCTAAAAAATAGAAATGTCTAAATGTCGTGGGGGTTTTTTGGTTTTCTTTTAGTGGACAGAAGAAATCTACTCATTTTTCCAGGTTTTGTTAAATTGATATCCGTTAATATCCAGGTCGGTGCAGGGAGGACAATAGGAAGAGAAAGTCCCGGCTGACATGGCAAAAAGTTCACAGTGATAAGTTGGGAGCAGATGAGGGCCGAGATAGCGGAGGATGTTGTGACTACTGTTTCATGTAGATGGTCACCTCGCAGATTTATGGACTGCTGATGACTTTACCACGTGTTCTTCCTGTTATGTCCACACACACACACACACACACACACACACACACACACACACACACACACACACACACACACACACTTTAGCTTGGGAATCTTGGTGGCAATCTTACAGTTCCACTCAGTTCTGACTCTAAAGCACAGGGTTAGGGTTACTGACGTGTAGCGAAATCGAAGCCTACGATGAACATCGTGAGATCCTTTCATGATCTAAACTTGCTGGTGTGTTTCGGAGCGTTGTCTGCTTCAGTTTCACAAACTGACGCTCGGACATGGAGAGCAGAATTCTCCCAGCAGGCCTCGGATGCTGGGAGATTCCCATGATGCACTGGGTGTTTCTTCTTCCCTCACGATGTGTGATCATCACCCTACCACCACGAGGTTTGACTGTTGCTGTGATCTCCTTTTTATGAAATGCTGTGTTAGTTTGATGCCAGATGAAGCTTCGGCTTTTGTCTCGTCATACTTTTCCCAAAAGTTTGAAGAAGTCACTTCTGGGAATTCTGGTGATCGTCCAGATGTTTTCTGGCAAATATGAGACGAGCCTTTGTGTTCTTCAGTGGGTTTGTGCAGGTGTCGTCCTGGGTTCTTTTGTGATCTCCTGGATGGTTTTAGATGTGACTTTTATCCAACACAGATGATTTAAATGGCTAAATGACCTCCTCAACATGTCTTTTAGTTCTCCAGAGGCCTGGTAATGAACTAGTCATGTGATTCAGGTCTGCTGACCCAGGGTGAGATCTAAAACCTGCAGGATACTGGCCCTCGAGGCCTGGATCAGCTGGAGCTTTCTTTAGGAGCCTTCCCAGCTTTGACAAAAGTCCAGCTGGGATAACCACATTTACTCAGGGCCTTCTTGATGTGCTGTCCTTCTGCCTCCCTGGCTGCTGTGTCAGTGGGGATGGTGTTCGCTCTGTGTTGTAGCGTCCTGATGACACCCAGTTTGTGCTCCAGTGGATGATGAGAGTCAAACCTTAGATACTGATCCGTATGTGTAGGTTTATGGTTCACATCAGCTTTTAGATGTCCCCCATTACTGATGGAAATCTCACAGTCTAAGAAGGCTAACCTGCCACTTTTCATATCCTCCCTGGTGAATTTGATGTGTCGGTCAGTGGGCTGGTTTCAGTCATTATGCAAATGTCCTGTTTATAAGATTGGGGAAACCTGCAGTCAGCTGAGACTGAAGAAGTCACTTGGATACGTGACGAAATGTTTCTCCCACTGAAAACGTCCAGATGAACAGAATCAACTTTTGGAGAACTAAATCCTGTATTAAAATAGTTAAAACTTGCTTTACTGTGTGGTCAGGTTAAAGGACAGCTCCCACCTCTGAGCCCGCTCTGAAAGTGTTAGTTTGTGTCTTTCACTGAGGCAGGAAGAGCCAGCCTAAAAATACATACAGGGATGAAGAGGAAGAGCGGAGGCACAAATACATTTCCTCTGTACGTCTAATCAAGGCCGACTGACCAATCACAGGTCAGTAAACAAAGGCGCAGAGAGTGGAGGGAAATGAGGGGCGCTTAATGAGCTGACAAAACAAAGATAAATACAGTATTTCTGTATTTCTTTACCCCTCTGTCTGCTTTCCTGTTGTTCTGTCTCCTTTCGTCTAGTCAGTGCCTTTACCCAGGTTCTTAATGTTTCTATGAAAAAAACATTTCCTTTCAGCTTATATCCTTTTTCCTGTTGGTGAAAGGTCACGTCCTGTTGGCTCAGAGGGCAACCGATCTGTAGTCGCCGCACTGCTGCTGTATCTCAGGGAGTATTTGCACAGCTTCAGTCTGACTGGCCTCATTTTAGATCCTTGGGTGATACCTGCAGCAGTATTGCTAACCCTGGATTCGTGCTGCTAAAGCTCATCCCGGCTTTAAGATTTCTGTCCTCACGAGGGTAAAAACAGAACACACGGTGCCAGATGCCGCTTATCATGACTTTTAAACTTTGCGTTCGGCAGCTGCTGTGCATCGGCACGTCAGCGCTGCTGCTTCTGTGTCTCTGAGGCTGGCCGTGACCCAGAAAAGCGTGCAGAGTGTTCTGGTGCTGCATGTCTCATCACGCCTCAGCTCCTCTCTGCTATGTGGCACTACCGGCCTCCACCTGAGCTCTGCTGCAGTCACAGTCCTGCGTATCAAACGCGTAGGGATCGCTGTACGCCTGCAGCTTTCAAGTCTGTGCCCGAAGGAGCTCAAAGAGTTAACTTCTTTGAGCTTAAGCATGGAATTAATGCTTAATTCCATCTCAATATAAAGAATCTGACACAGTAACTGAAAGCTGGTGCGTACTCTGCAAAACCCACATCCCTTTTTTCCTTCTGCATGTACTCGTACTAAACGCTGGAATCGCTGCACATGCAGTTGATGTTCAGATGAGTTTGAAATGGAAACACTCAGCTGGTTCCCCCTCTCTTCGTTCCAGCCTCCCCTGCAGAACAATCCACTCCTCATCTGTTTATCTGGATGTGTGGTGTGCACCAGGATTTTTTATGTCCCACTGTTAGCTGTTTCTGTGTGGCAGACCAATCTGCTCACTTATGTTGATTCAAAAATGTGAGTTGTGAAAATCTAAGAAGCAGGTTTGTATTTTGATCTGAAAGAAGTGTTCAGTGTTTAGGAAGAGCAGCATGTGCAGAAGTGTCGGGGTGCTGTGTAGCTGCAGTGAGGAGTTCATCCACTCTGGCATGTGTTTGACCTTCGTCTGCTCGCCTCCTGCTGGGGTGGCCGTGCAGCTCTGAGCGCACATTCCTCTGTGTTAGTCAGTGTCTTCATTGTCACGCTGTGATCCAAAGTGACAACACCATCACTGTCGATGATTTTCTCCGAGAGCTGAGCCCAGAGGACAACTTCCCCAGACTTAAGCAGAGGGACAGCAGGGAGGTGAATGCTTCTGTCTCCTCAGATTTCCCTCTGGGATCAGACTGTTGTGTTACATCGGAGTAACGATGATCAGCAACCACCAGTGAAGTGCCAAAACTGCACCGCAGTACCTCTAACGTCCACAAGAGGCTGCCTCACAGCCGTCTGCAAAAACAGCTAAATTGTATTACTCAAAGTTTGCATTATTAGGGGCGTGGCCTCTTTGACTGACAGGTAGCTGTAGCTGCTAGCTGTCCGCTACGCTTCACCTCAGCTAACTGGAGTCCCAGAACTGGACCTCTGGACTGTGTTTGTGCTGTTGGACCCTTTTGGAGTATTTTTGAGTACATTATCTCAGCGGTCCCCACCCTTTTTTGCGCCACAGACCAGTTGAATGTCAGACAATATTTTCACGGACCGGCCTTTAAGGTGTCGCGGATAAATACAACAAAATAAAATGAAACGACCAAGACAAGAACGGTGGTATTTTGTAAATATATAATAAATTTATATAATATAATAATAATAAATGCAAAATAACTGTAAAATTGTGTAACTTTATTCGCAGCATCCTCCTGAAATGCGCCACAACATTGAGAGTAACATCCTCCTCTCTGCTCCTTAATGCTCTCTGGTTGCTATGGTAACGCATACACATTTCTTTCAAAATAAGACACACAACTACAACACCCAGGGACCCAGGGAAACCGAGTTAACGATAAAATCCCTGAAAACCATACATTTCACATCCGCGCGTCGACTCTCACAGCCTGGCGCCGGTCCGTGGCCCGGGGTTTGGGGACCGCTGCATTATCTGACCAATAATACTTCTGCTGTGACTGTCTGATAAGGCTGAGCTCCAGTTTTGAGGGAAATTCCTGGGTTTTATTTGGATGTTGCTGATTCACAGGCATCTGTGTCGGATGCTCCCACCCAGTCTGTGGATGCAGCTCGATCTCCAGGCTAGCCACCATTAGCTCTCATCCAAATATTGTCACTTCTGGCTCCAAAAGTTCAAACATATGCGGTCGAGAAAAACAGTGGATGATGTCGCTATCGCTACTTCCATCTTTTATGTACAGTCAGTCTTTCTGAACACCTTGTGCACCTTATGAGGCCAGGCGGTAGAACAGGTGGTTTGATGCTTGTCTCCTTGGATGAGACACTGAACCCTGGGTCCATTTAGGCACAGAAATGAAAGCGCTCTATGAATGTGTGTGACTGTAATAAAACACACTAGAAAGCAATAGAAACGTGCAATATAAGTACTGCCTGACTTACCAAAACATAAACTGAGTGAAACGAGGAGTTTCTTACACGTGTGCTGGTTTGTGTCTCAGTGAGGAATGTGAAGCGGGGGCCTGAGAGTTTTGATAACATTTATAGCTCTCTGTTGTGACTAATTAAGATAAGATAAGATATATGTGCAGATAAAATGCTTTCACTTCCATTTTGAGCTCCTGCATTCTTTCTGGTTAAATGTGCTCACAAAGTGACTTATAAGGGACTACGAGGACCGCCGTTTGAGCTGAGGTTTACTCGGATAGTGAAAGTGGCGGTTGTTGATTCAGTTGCGAGTCGTGGATGATGCGCTGCTGGTGTAACCCTGGCACAGAGTGATAACCGCAGCCCGTCAGGCAGGATGCCAGCCAGGTAAGAGGGGAGGGAGCTGCTGACTAACCAGTTTGTGTTACTTGCATAAACAGAGGAGCTGCGATTACAACACACAGGCTGAGGTCAGCTGTTCTCTGCAGGCTTGAGAAATCTTCATATTAAAACAGCTGCATCACAGATGGCTTTCTTCCAGCTGTGTTATTTTTTGACATATTTTACACTAAACTCAGCGTTTACACCAGACTGGCATTTTTCATGTTATCAAATCCCCAAACACAAACCAGCACTGAATGCACAGAAACAAACGCTGATTCATCCTCTTCATCCTCCAAAAACTCTTAACCGCTCGCATCTCCAGAGTCTGGTCCTGATATCCGAGTTGGTTCACTCTGAGTTGGGAAACTCTGGGGTTTTTTCCACAACAGTTGATCAGAATGGGTTCAATGTGTCTGTTGGCGCTCTGACATGAGCCCTGAGGCGTTTTCTATCACTTCCTGTTGTCTGTCAATGAGCTGCTTCTCGCTTAACCAACACCTTTCTACACAGCAGCAAGTTTCACCCTTTTAAAGCTTTATCTCGGTTAATTCGCTGCCTATGCGGTCTTCAGGAGTCACCTGAAGGTTGCTGGTTTGAGTCCTAGTTCGAATGCTGATATCGCTGAGATCAAATGCTGACTTCACTTAAACGTGTAAGGCACCGCAAGCGGGAAGGGGCATAAACGCTTCGGACTTTCATGTAATTGTGCAAAGTACGCAAACCTGAGGGACCGGCCGGGAGCGCTCAACTCTCCTTGAACTCTGCCTTACATAAATAAAAACCTCAGCTTGTTGTTTTCTAACCTGTCAATCACACAGTGTCACTCAGTGTAAAATCTCTGATATGAAACCTGGAATTACCCGGCGCTCCTACAGAGGAGAGCATCCACACAGGAAGCAGAGTGATTAAATATAATGACAGAAAACTATGTGAGTTTATTCCTTGGGTTTGTTTATCACCCTGAGCATGACTGGAAACAACCTGATCTGAATACCAAAGCCTTTTGGGGAAATGAAAACGTGAAACATACAAGTCCACAAAAAAGCGCCCATAAAACCAAATATAAAACTTCCTCTTAAACCTGTTACAGTCACAGGTTTAAGAGGTTTAAACCAACTGTTTTCTGATTGGCTGTCCCTCACTAACAGCTTTTCTTTTGCTCTCCTAACAGGAGGAAACCTCTCTTGTTGGAGGTTTCTTCCTGTTAAAAGGGAGTTTTTCTTTCCTACTATTGCCAAGTGCTGCTCATAGGTTGTTGGGCTTTTCCCCAGAGGACTGCAGGGTCTTCACCTGACAGTGTAAAGCACCTTTGGGTGACCTTTGTTGTGATTTGGTGCTAGAAGGAAAAAAATTGAATTGAACTGAATAAACAGATGGTTTGAGAAGGTGGGCGGTGCTTCGGCACCTGAGATAACCATATTAGGAAGATCCCCTGTAAATGACAGGAGCAGGGAGTAGAACCCAAACCAAGCACCACCCACTCTCTATTCCCACTTTCTTCTGATTGGCCCGTTTCTGGAAGCGTGCTAAGAAGCAGCCCCGAGTGCTTGTGAGCTGCTCCGTATGCTGGATGGAGATTACAGCAGTTTGAATCCTGAACTTTGGGTCACAGAGATTAATGTTGCCCCATCTTCACTTTCCCTCACTGACAGCTTACCCACATCAGATAATGAAGTTCAGCTGGGCCATCAGGCTGTAAAAGCGAGCCCAGATGAACTTCCTTCCACTCCACAGTGACCTACTTTAGTCTTGGTTCTTTCAGTTTGGGTCATAATTGCCTCAGATAAACTGAGTTGCGATGTTTTTCAGGAACACTTCAGATTTTGGTGTTCAGCACTGTAGCCAAGATTTTTGGGGAATGTCAAGTAGGCTGACAGAAATTTCACAGTCTCACTTTTTCAAAATAAAAGACTCCAGTTATGTATTGGATGTTATCACACTCTGTTAATTCTGTGAGACTTAGAAAATAAAAGCCCCTACTTACTTTAAAAAATGATCAAGATGCTCACAAAAATGTCACTGACGGCCTCTTCGCTATTCGTTAAACCATCACCACCCTCGTCTAAGGAGCTTGGAAAGTAAAGCGTCTGGACTTCTTTAAGCTTCTCATCCCAGAAGCTTCTTCAGTTCTAAGAGTAACAGGTGAAGAGTCACAGATTTTTTAAGCCCTATTGGGAGTGTCTCCTAGAGGGTCCTGGACAGGACAAGACTCGACTGTCCATCTAAGGGACAAAGGTCACTCTTTCAAGGATGGCGTGTTTCAAGGATGTTCACATTTTGGATAGAGAAGACAGATGGATTGAAAGAGAAGTGAAAGAAGCATCTATGTCCACTGTGAACGACCATCTTTGATCAGAGGGTGGAGCCTATGACACAAACCGTCTGCCATCTATAATCCAGTTTGGAGATCCTTCCCAGACGCCTTAACGCCCACTCACATTCTGGGCCATCTGACCTCAGGAAATCACATGATAGGGTGGGGCTAGGGTTCAAAGTGGGTTTACCCAAAACCTTTGCTGATTGTGACCTACACCCGTTTTCGCACTGTTTTCACGCTCATGTGATTAGGTAGAGGATCAATAGGGGGTCTATAACCCTCCTGGGGACACTCCCAGTTGTATTTAAAATCCGAGACTCTCCACCAGTTGCTCTTAGAACTGAAGAAGCTTCTGGGATGAAACATCCAGATGGTTTCCTTTCCAAGCTCCTTAGACTACGATGACCTGGATGACTGAAAACAGTCACAGTCATATCACCACCCTATTACCCTAAAACCAAGTCTTACCTCTCAAACAACCATCTGATGTGGAGGTGACAGGAGTGCATTTTTTGGGTGCTGATTTAGCTCAGCAGGCGAACACAAATGCCTCAGCGCCACAGACAGCAGCCCGGGTTTGCTTTGACTCAGCCCCTTTGCTGCGTGTCTTCTCCCGCTCTCCCTTCTTCACTGACTTATTCAGTAAAGACACCACGGTCTTGGAGGAACTTGGTCTCGTTTCACTGTGTACTGTACCGCTGCACATGGTTGAAATGACAACTTGACCTGAACATTTTATTTTGTTTGATGTGCACACTGACTCCAAACATCATCAGATTGTGGCCTCACAGTGGGACACAAAGGTGCTGCAGGTGGGCCTGCACCTGCATGAGAGATCATTTACAACAAAAACTTTTTAGTATTTCTTATAATATATTTAAATACATCATTTTTAGAGTGGGATATTCTGAACTGTTTTAATCCTACAGGATAAACTGACAGCACGAGAGGCCCCGTAGACTGAAACTGACATGATAATCCTGAAAGGAAAAAAAGGAGCTCTGTAGGAAGAACTTTCAGGTTTTGTCATTTAGTATGAAATATTTTTATAAATAAGCTGAACTAATTGTTTCATATCGCCTCGTTATTTGTAGAAATGTAATCTGGGAAGTAAGGTGTTGATGGAGATTTGCTTTCTCTCAGTGAATCATCAGAGGATGTTAATGGAAGGCTGAAAGCACGAAGGGAAAACTGAACCATCTTCTTGTGTGATGATCGGAGCTGTGATTAAAGGTTGTAGAAAATCTGCAGGAAATCCAAAACTGAGCCAAGAAGGCCTGCAGTTTCTTTTAAACAATCACACGAGCAAACACACAGTCTCTTCAATAACTTTGTGACCAAATGCATCTGACATCTGTGAAGTATTACAGGCGTTATAAATAACTGACCACAGAGAGGAGTATACAGGACGGCCAAGCACAACAAAAGGCAGAAGGGAAATGAGGGGGTGTGTGGAGGGGTTGTTGTGGCTGCGCGGTTGTTGCGTTTAAACCGCTCGCCCTGCAGAGGTGAGCGATGCTGCTGGTGCACCTGCTCCTCCCTCATCACTTTGTTCTCTTGCAGGTGTTTAATGTACTCTCGCCACCCACTCTGAGCCAGTTTTCCTTTAACGCTGTGACTGCTGCTGACAGGCCTACATGTGCTGGAAGCACGCACACCTCCTCTTCTTCTTCAGTTGTTTATGTTCGTGTTTCCAGCTTATGTCGCCACACCTGCCGGTCTGCAGGTCGAGATGCAGATGGAAGAAAAACTCGTCCGCTCTGATCAAACGACTCGCTCTATTTATTTTCCCCTGGCAGATTTCTCTGCTGTCCTCACGTCTGAGAACAAAGCGCTTATGTGGAACGTTATGGTTTTCGATATTCCCAGACTGCTGACGTGCCATGTGTGTTTTTAAAAGAACTTAATGAAGTGTCGGGTCCCGTTTGTGTGTGTGTTTCAGAACACATGTGCACATAAAACAAAGCCGCCTGGCTGAGACTCTGTAAGCACAAGTCTGTGTGAACTTGAGAATGAAATGAGGAAATGAGTGCAGCTTTTCCCTGTCTGTCTACTCGAGGTTAAAGACGGGGGCGTCAGCCACAGGGCGTTCAGATGTCACATTTATGGGTGACACAAGTGTTAGTGACAGGAGTGACAGGAGAATGGTGGCTAAGCTGTCATCCCTGATGGACAACATCTCCCACCCCATGCATGAGACTGTGACAGCACTGAGCAGCTCCTTCAGTGGGAGACTGCGGCACCCACGGTGTGGGACGGAGAGATTTCGCAGGTCTTTCCTCCCCACTGCTGTCAGACTCCACAACAAAGACTTTAACTGATCAAACACACACATCCACAAATATGCAATAACACTAAGTGCAATAATCTTTTCTGGCATCGTTGTATTTTTACTCAGTTGTATATAGCATTTGTACTCTATTTTTATCTCATTGTATATTTTATTCTATTTTATTCTACTCTGTACAGTTGTGTACTGTATTTATTCTTATTTTATTTTATTCTAATTTTTGCTTCATAACTTTTGCACTGTCCACTTCCTGCTGTGACAAAACAAATTTCCCACGTGTGGGACTAATAAAGGTTATCTTATCTTATCTTATCTTATCTTATCTTAACACAGGTGTACTGACAGACACACAGTGTCTGGGTTGGCTGCTACCTGCTCAGTAACATTTAATATTTATGATTCACTGTTATGTTTATGTTGTTGTTGCTGTGGTTTCTCTGCTGTGTTGTTTTCTTGCTGCTTGGTTTTTTTCAGCAGGTGTTGAAGCAGATTTCTCTCTCTGTCCTCTGTTAACTCTCCTGTTTCCTGTTATGAATCTCTGTCTCTCTTCCACAGCATGTCTTTATCCTGTCTTCCTTCTCTCACCCCAACCGGTCGCAGCAGATGGCCCCGCCCCTCCCTGAGCCTGGTTCTGCCGGAGGTTTCTTCCTGTTAAAAGGGAGTTTTTCCTTCCCACTGTCGCCAAAGTGCTTGCTCATAGGGGGTCATATGATTGTTGGGTTTTTCTCTGTATGTATTATTGTAGGGTCTACCTTACAGTATAAAGCACCTTGAGGCGACTGAAGTGAATTGGACTTAGACTAAGCCTGTGTTTGAATTCGTTCTTATTCTAAACTCCGCCAAAGGCTGTAGCTGAAACAATAAAAACTAAACCCATTACATTATCCTGATGATCCGTCTTAACTCAGAGTCTGTGGGTTTTCCAGCTCTCCTTCCTGCCTTCAAACAGGCTAAGCTTTATCAGTACGAAGCTCTCTTCCAGTCTCACTGACCATATCATCACACACACTCACACTCAACAGCAATAACAATAACACTTTTATCTTCCTTCATAAAATCATTCACTCTTTTATAGTACACAGCATCAGTATCCACCACTCTGATTAGTCAGATGCTCCCCAGGAGAAACCGTCAGTTAACGAATCATTAACGAGCTTTGTGTCGTATCCTGATCGCTGACATTAGTGTGAGTGAATCCAGGTAACGCAGAGATATGCTGAACTTGCAGGGTCCTGGTTTCCGCCCTCAGCGGTGTTCCGCCTCTCCCTTTGTCAGATGGTACTCCGGATCATTTCCTGCTGTCTCTGTAAGTTTTACATCACATACTGTGTCACTTAAATGCTTGTCAGAAGTGTTAAAGGAAGTTTTTTTCATCACTTTTTACGTCATCTCATACACTTTACCTCGCCATATCCTGAATTTCCCTCCCACAGCTTTTTCATTAAGGTTGTTTCCTCCTCAGAGCGAAAAAGAAAACATTCGCGGCCTACGTGCTGCCAACCACCTGCTTCCTGAGCTCACTTCTCTGTGTAATCAGTGCAGAAATCACGTTAAATCCCAAGGGCACACAAACTTTCTCTTTCTTTCTTTTTCTTGCTCACAGAAAAGTTCATGAACACTTTCATCTTAAAAACACTTTAAATCAAACGTTTCCACAGTTCTTTAATAACAACCACGTCGCTACAGTTCTGAGTATTTGTAACTTTAAAAGGCTGCTGATATTTATTTGTTGCTTTGATGAGGGACGGTTTATCTGATATCTGAGCGATTTTTACTTTTTGCATGTCATCAATACGTTTGAATTTTTACCTTCATTTTCTTGCTGTTTTGAAAACATTCAAAACAACAAACCTGTGGCGTTTGTAATTATTTACAAGCAAACAGGAGAATAATTGTTTAATTTGAAATCAGACTCATGGTGCGTTATTGTCGTCGTTACGACTTGTGCTTGTGATTCAGTCCGCTGGAGTCGCGCTCACTCAGCTCCCTGTTTACTTTGGCAGCTGATCCAGTAATGCATCAGAGATGTGTTTGGGTTTTACCAAACTTTCTGTCGCACATTACGCAGTGAAGGATGACTCTGCTGTTTCACATCGGTGGCATTCACCTGGAGGCCTCCAGCTGGGACTCAAACAGGGCCTTTGTGTGTTCTTTGGTCGCAGGTTTGAGGTCACACGTCTGTCCTTCTTGTTGGATTTCCCCAACTCGGAGAGTGATACAATCTCAGGAAGTGACTGCACTTGAATCTAAACAATTTAGCCCCCGCACACATACTTGCTGTTACTCAATTTATTAGTGTGTAATCCATGATTGGATAAACACCCTGAATCCCGGAGGAGCGTGCAGCATGTCTGGAAGCAAGCCAACAGTCAATTTATCTCCCGATTGGTTCACCCATGACCCGGCCAGTCGAGCCGAGGGGGAAAGCGTAGTCAGTGTGATGTGATGTTGGATAAAGGGAGCGGGACGCTTCAGGCGCACTTTGCGTTGGCGCATTTTTGCCTTTTACGGCCTTAAAATGACTGTTGACAGGTGACTGGGTTTGACAGGGAAAACAGGCTTTACCAAAATTATAAATGTCTTTCTGTGTGTGTGTGTGTGTGTGTGTGTGTGTGTGTGTGTGTGTGTGTGTGTGTGTGTGTGTGTTGGACAGAAGGTGTGTAAAAGATACTGCTCTATGTTGTACTTGGAACTTTGACAAGTGACCTTTTACGGCAGGGATGGCTCAGTAGGTAGAGTGGTCGCCCCATGATCGGAAGGTCGGGGGTTCAAATCCACTGAATGGCTACCCTGAGGTACCCCTGAGTAAGGTACCGTCCCTACTCACCGTTCCCCGGGCGCCTGCTTAGTGGCTGCTCACTGCTAAACTGAGTGAGTGGGTCAAATGCAGAGAAAAACAAGTAATTTCCCCACGGGGATCAATAAAGTACACATTATTATTATTAAAATGAAGTAAACATGGACTCATTTATTTTATTTATTTATATTTATTCATGTTCCTCTAAACCAATCACAGCTTCATCCACATCACCTACAGCCACAGGGACACATTAGTTTCAGTGTTGTTATGGGTGAAGCTGGGGAGTCAGTGTGTGCTGGAGTAGTACACCCCGGTGTAGCAACGTCTCCAGTCTTAGACTGTAACCACAAATCCACGAACGCTTCAACCTTCAAACATTTAACTACATAACTGTTACACTGAATTTCAAACTGTTCCAGTTTAAGACAGTTTGCTCTGCTCTGTTGAAATCTCTCTTCTTTAAAAGTATCATCAAAAGAAATATAATGAGAACTCTAGTTAATTATAAAATAATACAGAATATTTCTAAGCTCAAGTTATTCATGTCCAGTTATTTACAAATCAATAAGATAAGATAACCTTCATTAGTCCCACACATGGGAAATTTGTTGGGTCACGACAGAAAGTTAAGAGCAGCAAAAGTTAAGAAAAACACTGGAATAGAATAAGATAAAATAGAATAACAAACTGTATACAGTAAAATAAAATACTATGTTGCATCAGAAAATTACACTTAGTTGTATTAATAATAATGCATTGGATTTATATAGCGCTTCACACACTGGTGGAGGCAGCTACAGTTGTAGCCACAGCTGCCCTGGGGCAGACTGACAGAAGCGAGGCTGCCATATCGCGCCATCAGCCCCTCTGGCCAACACCAGTAAGCAGTAGGATAAAGTGTCTTGCCCAAGGACACAACGACCAGGACAGAGAGGCCGGGGATCGAACCAGCGACCTTCCAGTTATAGGTGCCCTTCCCAACCCCCCTGAGCCACAGTCGCCCCACCATATGGTGAGTGACCTCCTGTCACTCACCACCTCCACTGGGTCCAGAGGGCATCCTAGAACAGAGCTGGCCCTTTGGATCAGCCTGTTCAGTCTCTTCCTGTCCCCGGCGGAGATGTTGCCGCCCCAGCAGACCACACCGTAAAAGATGGCTGAGGCCACCACAGAGTCATAGAAGGTCTTCAGGAGTGGGCCCTCCACTCCAAACGACCTGAGTCTACGCAGCAGGTACAGCCTGCTCTGCCCTTTCCTGTAGAGGGCGTCTGAGTTATGAGTCCAGTCCAGTTTGTTGTTCAGATGAACATCAAGGTAACTGTAGCACCTGTTATCATATACATTACATAATGTGTACGTGATCAAAGTGATAGAACAGAATAGAATAGAACAGAGAGCCGTGCACAGGGACTGAGTATAGAGTCCGTGGGTGAGGGTCCTCAGCGATGGCGGTTACTCAAACCATGGCTCAGACTGGTGAGGTGGGTGAGGAGGGGTGGGGGTGCGGGGGGACAGTGTTTGCCTTTATCTGAGTACAAAATGAATTGATCCAAATTATAATACTACGCCCTTAAAAGTGAATCAGGCCCAGAGGGCGAGCTGCTCTTTGATGATTGTAACACTACTTAGTTACATTAATAATACTCAGATTTAGCTTTATTGTCACAAAGTGAGCAGTGGGTAAAAACCTTTTCTCGCAGAGCTCCAGAGCAGCCGATCATAATAAAAAATGAACATATTTAGACATGTGCAAACTAAAAACACAAAGAACTACTACTAATTATTAGTACTGTTAGTGGTATTATTGTTATCATTAAAGTCTTATTACATGGTATTGAATATTGACCACTTCTCTATAGAAAACCACAAACCACAAAAAGAGGATCCGGCTCTACAAACTTCCATCGCTTACTGGTTATTTCTACAGAGACTGACCTTCAGCCGATGACTCGGTTTATTTTTGTCATTATTCTCAGAGCCGTCTTTCATGCACGTGTCACTGCTTTCTCTTGTCTAACAGATTTTTTTCTTGAAATCTTTTGTTTCTCATCAGCAGATGTCAGAGCTCGCCACAACAGATGAGTTATTCTCCCCGTGTTCATGTTTGCTGTGAGAGCCGAAACCCACAGGAAAACTCCAGAGACCCTCTGCAGTCGACTTCAAACAGCACCACTGGACTCGGACTCGGTCCCCGCGGGCCCCGAGGGGTTTCCCTCAATTCACTGTTTTTTTTAAACACTTATCACACCGACGTCCAGCTGGCACACGGCTCACCGAGCACTGTCAAACCTCAGCAGACACTGTTTACAGTGCCGAAAGGAAGAAAGAAGAAACAACAAGGAATCGAACCAGCAGTGTTTATTTTGAAGTAACTGTTTTCTAGTAGATGAAAACTTCAAGCACAAGCTTCATCAGAAAAACTGTGAAAAGCACCTTTTCCGTTAATAGCCAAAGAGGAAATGGTTGTACGGAGCCAAGAGTCCACAGCAGTAGATTACTACACTGATACTGACTTCCTTCTTCCTGACAGCAACCTTGATAGTTCCCTAAAGTTATGTTCACACATAAATTTAGCCGTCAGATAAGGAGTGGTTGGTGTTTGTTTTAAGGAACTCTGAAGTTTTTTGTTTCTGCTGATGGGAAACAACCTCGTGTTGCTGTAGAGGGCCAGCGTGCTGCTGAGCCACTGATTCATGTCGCCTAATTTAATATTGGTAGCGCCACCGTGTGGTGAGAAACTAGTAAAGAAACAATGTAACATATTATACGTATCATTAGTTAGTGACCCTGAACATTGCCGACATGTTTGATTGGAGATGACTGCGTGTGTGCAGACCCGTGCAAACCGCTTTAACTCTTGGATGTTTCATTTATGCATCATCTTTATCGTCAAATTTGGTTGCAATTCAAACGTGAATGGTGTTCAGGCAGCTGTGCCACCACGAGCTACGAAGTCTAAACAGCTTGTACCACGCAGGTACAGCCGGGTCATTATCCGGTACAGGGTTGCGAGGAGCTGGAGCCTACCCCAACTGCCAGGGCCAACACAGCAAGACCCACAGACTCACCGGCTAACCTAACCCCATGCATGCAAACTGCACAGGAGGCCCAAGACTGGATTCAAACCCAGGCGGTCGTGGTCTCGCAGCCTGTAACAGTCTCTGAGAGCTGGACCGAGTTGACCCTGCAGAAGAAGATCTGGAGTTTAAACTTTAGCATCATGTCCAACTGCTGGAAGGGATTTTCTCCTCAAGTTTATCTGCTTTTCCATGCTTTCTGTAATGTGTTACGCTTCAGGCTGAGACTGATGTTCTCCTAACTTTCTTCATACATTACAAAGACAAACAGACTCAATAGAAGTTTCTACCCACAGGCTGTCAAACACTCCCTACCTCCACCCTGATTGAAGGATAACTGCACTGCCAACATTCATGAACATTAGACTTTATTTATAAACTGTATTTTTATTTATAATATAATGCAACCAACATTTCTACCTCATTAAACTATATTTATTATAGTAGCAACAGCACCCCCCCACTCAGTGTGCAATACCACTGATCACACTGCACCTCTCAATGCACCTGCTCCTCAGATGGCATGTGGAAATATGTGTGTGTATGTACGTATGGGTGTATACGTATGTATAACTTGTACATATCTTTCTTGTGTAAATGTAAATTTGTCTGTGTTATTGTGTAAATACTTAGGCTACTGTGTACTTTACACACGGGAAGATGCCAAACTGCTTTCATTGTTCTTGTAACAGTGACAATAAAGAGCTATTCTATTCTATCTATACATGAATATATATTTTAAGTTTATAAGTTTATATAAGTTTCTTTGCACCATCCTCGCGAGCGTGGGTAGTGCCCCTCAGCAGGCTTCTACAAACAGTCCAGTCAGAGAAAACTGAGCTTTTAACAATTTAAAAACAAAAATATTCTGTTTTGGGTCTGAGAGGCGCTGGTCTGAGAGGTCCAAATTAAAACTGGTTTGACTGATCAGGATCACTGCAGGACTGCTGTGGTCACGCCTTTCTGAATAACAAAGTGAAAGTGAATGCATCAAATGGATTTCTGATTAAATCATTCATAATACAGGACAAAAAATGAGACTGTGACCTCAGCCCTGACGATATATTGAAACTGATTAACTCTGAAGGAATAACATAGATCACTTCCTGTTAAACTCTATTGTTTCTATTATTTTGAATGAACATACTTGGTTGTGCAGGATATCAGATCTCTGTACTTCATGCTTGAACAGGTCAAGTCGTTGAATGCACACGTGTGTGTTTTGTTTCTGGTTTTGATTCTGGTGTTTTATTCCTGCTTGTCAGTGTTTCCTGTCATGTCTTGTGTTCCTGTGGTGGATGTTCCTAGTAAACATGGCCACAGTTTCAAAGTTCCAGTAATCCCAGTGATCCAAACTGCTCTAAACACGCCGTTTATCACAGGGTTTTTTTAACTTTTGGATCTGTATGATGTCATCTGTTTATGGTGTTCTCAGGGCCTCCACACACCTGCCGTTCAGATCATCTCATGCTTACGACGGAGCAGCGGGGCCTCATTTCTCATCCACTTCTATACGACACGGCTTCAGTTTACAACCACAAGTGTGGCCCCCTGCTGGACACTGGGAAGAATGCAGGTTTACGACACTAGCACTGGTTCACGTTTCAGCCTTAGAAGCTGTGGCCGTCGTTAATCTATCAGTCAGTTTATCTTATGTTATTTAATATCAGTAAAGAAAGCAATACAAACTTTATTTCAACTTCGGTTCTAATCCTGATGAAAGTTCTCAAACATTTCTGTAGAAAATCTTCTCTGATTACCTGAGAACATGTAAGCTTTGGATTTCTCTTTTTCCTCATTCCTAAATCTTTTTCCGTCTCTGTCTGAAGTTCTCTCCTGTGCTGGGAATTACAACAGCTGAACTTTGAGCTAGCTGACATTTGTTGAGCTGATAGAAACATTGCTTTTGAAAATGTATACCACTTCAGAAATGTTACTCAGTTTGTGTTTGCTCCTCTTCTGCAGCTCTGTACACAATTACAACTGACTTACATCTGCATCAGAAAGATCCGGATCACTCCCAGTGGTTCTGGTCCCCTTCAGCTCCTGAGTGTAGCCCCATAAACGATGCAGTGTTTAAAAAAGTGCCCCTTTTATCTGACTGTGCAAAAAATGTTGGTTATGTCGACAGAACTGTTTTATGGAATGTTGTTCCTGGTTTAATCCAGTTTATCTGAAGTGAGGCTTTGAAAATAGTTTGAAGGCGTGCAATGATGTGACTCCTCTCTTATGTCGTAAACCTAAAATAACGAGCCTGTTTTGAAAATGTGACAAATGAAAAGGGAGCAAAAGTACAAAGTGGTCAGAAAACTACAGATGCCTGAAGATTTTACTGAAGAACACCTTTCCACTTCTTCATCTACGCTCCGAGACTGTAGGAGATTCAAAAGCCGTATTTAGTCAGGGTTATTTTGAATTCAAGATCAGTAAGCAAAAACTGAAAAGTGTTTTAAAATAGAAAGTAAACGAGTCGCGAGTGTTTAACTGAAACATTTCTGAATGACAGGAGCTGGCACTCGCCCTCCTTTGTAACTGCCTTTATGCATTTTTAGCATTTTGTTGTAGGTGAAATCTTGAAACTCTGATCGCTTCACTGAAAACAAAACATCTATCGAACATGAAAGCAAACAACCTTCATTTTGATGCCGAGCCAATCTTTGCTATCTCCAGCTCCTCGGGGAGCAGTTTATGGGTTTTATCTGAAGTGGGGCTGAGTGCTTTGAAAGTGCGTCACATTTTCGTGTAAACGCAGAGACATACAGAAAGCTGGGGACATGAGATTTCCTGAACGTTTCCGAATAAGCATCATTGTGTTTGCTGGAAAAAGCTCAGTATGTTGATTTTCTGGCATATTCACTTGATTTGATGCCAGAGGGGCTTTTTTGGTGTCAGTTCAAGGCTAGCAGGAAATTTTCAGAAACAGTAGAACATGTACCTAAAAATCACTCTGTGGTCCTACAATTCTCTAACAAAAACATTTCATGAAATGTTTCAGATGTTTGTTTATAGCCTGACTGAAATTAAATACGGACATTACCTGTCTGGAAAGTCCATTTTCCTGACTGGTTGACAGTCCATCGACATCTTTTTGAGCTATTCTTTCCTCCAAATGTCCACAATAGTGGTAACGAGTGTTCATTTACAATGGGACACAACAGCCATGTTAACAAAGAAAACGCTTGTCTGAAATGAACGGGAAGCTAAAATTCTTTTAGTTATTTTTGTCCAAAACCTTTTAAACACAATTTACAAACCCCAAATCTACATATTCTGTTGTTGTGTCGACATAGGTGAAATTGTGCTTTACAGAGTTATCGTATTCTTCGGAGGATAAGGCGCATTCGGCGAAACAAAACAGTCAGATAAGTCAAACTTTACTCAACTCATTCTTCTTGTTTCCTCCACTTCCATACCATTGATTCATTATAGTAAATTCTCTCACAGCTGCTCTATTCCCGTGTTGTTGCAGTATATTAATGACTAACCTGGTATTGTGGATGGATTATCTCAGTTGTTCTCCTGACTGAAGTTTGGTCCGTTTACAGCATCCTGCCATGCGATTGCATTTGTCTCTAACCATCGGGAACCCTCACGTTAACTTTTATCGAGTGGAAAAAAGTTAGCGTTCATCCTCCAGCTTCACTGTTTATGTTATACTAACATAGCTGTGTCGCTAGCGATCACGTAGCACATCATTATATACCAGCTAGCCCAACTTCAGTAACCCTACAAACGTCACTGCTGTTTAGTTTTCTGTCTTCATTTATGTTGGAAGTGATAGCAGAGCTGTACGTTTGAATGTTTCAGAAATCTCTCAGTCAGAACATGCTATATCATGTTTAGGTGGAAGCTAGCGAGCTAACTTCCTGCTAACTGCTAACTCTGTTGAATGTAATAAAGCCTGTTTTCATGGATGCCTGGATGTTAAACTTCGTAGTTACACCTGTTAAAGCAGCAACGCTGATCATTTTATTAAAGATGAAAGAATTTTTAACTCTCAGTGATGCCGCAGTGTTTGTTTGACTTTGGGAGCTGAAGATGACGGAGTTTAGGACCCAGATTACTCCGTGAGGCTCCTGACTACGGTAGCTGTAATACTCCGACAATCCATCAAGCAGTGCGGCTTCGTAGCTTAGCAAAGTCGTTCTAAAACATTTTTGACAGATTGCTGAGCGCCGTGTACCACATAAAATCGGTTCGAGGTCAGTAAGCACAACTAGAATTCATACATAAGGCGCGCTGTCGATTTTTGAGAAAATTAAAGCATTTTAAGTGCACCTTATAGTGCGGAAATACAGTATTAAATAACACGGTCAAAATGAAAACACGTGAATCAAGTAAAACAACACAAAACCAGTGTGGGTCAAGTTACTTGAAAATAGTAATTAGTTACTTATTACTGAAAGTAATCCCGTTATTTTACTGATTACTTATTTTCAAAAGTACTTAGTTACTTTTTAAAAACATGATACACAACCTGAATACGTAATAAAGCAATGGACCTTTCAGCCCAGTTCTATTTTTTCTGCATAATCCATCATATAAAATTGAATCAAATGAAAAAGTCTCTTTTTAAAACTTGTTTTATTAGTGTTAATCTTTTAATTTTATGCACACTGAATAAATCAAAAATTAAATTATATGCAACTGTCTTTGACTTGAAGAAATTGTTTAACATTTAAACATATTGTCTGCAGACTCCAGCATATAAAATAAAATAATGTTTTGCGTTTACACTCACTCTTTCAAATGGATGCAAGTAAAACACAGCGAAAACGAAAAAAATCGAAGATTCAGCAGCTCTTAAATCTATTGTCCGTGTTTAGCAGGAGTGGGGCGGGTGGAGGTTTGCCCACTGCGGTCATGTCAGTGGGGGGATCCGGGGGTTTCTCTGTGAATGTCACATTCCCATGCTCGGTGCTCGCTCAGAGTTGAAGTTTCATTTTTCTCTGTAGAAAGAAGTTTTCTTCCCACGCACAGTGTACAGCAGACGCTAATGTTTTTGTCACTTTTACAGAATCAAACTCACAGCTGCTTTTTAAAGAGGGTGGTAAGCTCTTCCACAGTTTTGGTGCTAAGGTTTGAAATTCCCAAGGTGAGTTCGGCCTCTCTGCCTATTCTGCTGCATATGAGAGGCAGTGATGGATGGACAACAGCCAAAATTAACACTGTTAGACTTACTGAAATGAATTCAGCCTCGAGACACTTTGTATTTATTCTTTATGGAGCTGAAATGCACCCAAATTTTAAAAACTAATTTCACCTGCATTCATTTAGAAAACAGAACCAAAAATCCCTCTCTGTGTTTTACATTTATAATTTATTTATAATAAAATGTCGTCAGAAAATCTGAATGTAAACGTTGACATCAAACTTGCAATCCAGAGTGAAATGTGTTGATTGTCTTTTCTAGCCGAAACCGAAATATAACAGCAGAGTTCATTTGTTTGTGATTTGTCGGGGGTTTTCTCGTCCCTCCAGTGGGCCAACTTCATGAGCATTCTGGTTCAAAGGCCGGTGAGTCACTGCCAGGCCAGCTTTTTTAAGAGAAAGGGAGGAAATCTGTATCAGATTAACTGGCAAGACACCCAAATTCTTTATCAGGGGTTTAACTCTGTACGTTCTTACAGTAAATCAAACAAACCTGTTTTAGGGATCGGCGAAACTGGAAACTCCCGATGAAGGGAGTGGTATATGTGATGTTGGCGGAGTCTTTGGGGTTTTCAGGTAAGAAAGTAAAGCCAGATCACAAGTAAGATATTCTAAGAGATGATTATCTGGTTTAGATGGACAGTATGTGCACTCAATGACTGGGAAACAGTCATGCAGGAAGAAGGGTGATGTTGCAGGAAACATGACTAAAATAACACAGCTATGTCAAAGGTAGCTCTGATGAATCTGGAGAGTTCTCTCTCTGTAGCTTTACAGATCTTTTTATCGTCTTTCAGCACTTTGTGTCAGTTCAGTGGTGAGACGTAACAGGGATGTGTTGTACTGGGTCCACGTCTTTTCAGTCCCATTTAATAACTTTCCTTCTCCTCGTGCAGCAGGTGGTTACACGTATGCAGACAATACCATCGTATTTATTTAACAGCAGCTCTCTGCATTCCTTCTACCGAGCTTCAGTTCTCAAGAGATGCAGATTTTTTCTAAATTAACAGCGTATTGCAACACAGCCTCATGTTAGAGGGCAAATTTTCCTCAGTGTATTACGGTAGAGTCTTTACCTTACAACACAAAGCACATGGAGGCAAATGTTTTTGTGATCTGGTGTAACGCTGAAGCGCCAAGGAGCGGAGGCATTGAAGGTGTATGACCATCCAAAGTAACAGACAGGCAGGGTGGAGTGGGTGGAGACGAGGTGGCAGAAGGATTAAAAGGGAAGGTTTAAAAGATGGTAGTGAAACCTGCTGTGATGTGTGGTTTGGAGACGGTGGCGCTGACACAAAGACAGATATTAAGATTGAGTGCGATGGACAGCATTAAAAATTGAAGGGGCGGCTCAGTTTGGGCAGTTTGGAGTCAGAGAATCAAGGGTGAGATGGTTTCGACGTGCAGAGGTCAAAGGATGCTGAATATGGACCTGATCCTGATCCATATTCAACATCCTTTTTTCATGGATCCTCCTCCTTTTGGAGCGTAATGTAAACATAAAGATATTCATGACAACTTGATGTTTGTAAGTTTTTATTATTAATCCTTTATTTATCAAGATTAAAAATCTAATTTCCAAGAGAAACCTGGCATCATAGCTGCAAAAGTCAAAAACACAGGCACCACACTTTTTCTTTCCTCTTCTGATTTTAGTTCTATTTACATGTTCAAAATAAACTATTGTGTCTATATCTATGCAGAGGGCTGGTGTGATGATCGCGTGATAGGGAGACGGCAGCAGATGATCTGCTCTACAAAATTTCCAAAGATAGCTTCCAGAAGAAGAAGCGGCGAAAGACACAATTGGCTGCAAAACTGGTTTGAAGTGCTTAAATTTAAGTGAAAACGTGTTCAAAATTCAAACTAAAAAGTAAAAATGCAAAACACAAAAGTTCAAAGAGCGTGTGAGCCACTTTGTACCTGCAGCTTGTTGCCTAAACGCTCCATCATGAGCAGCTTCTGCAGCAATCAAAACTTGGGATGTAATATGAATAAGACACGAAGCTAATAGGATGACTACAGGAGGATGTTCTTTAAACAGCGCGATCACAGAATTACAGTGACAGCGTGTAACCGGGTCAGTCTGATGCTCTGACGTGGTGGTTCCTCTCACTTGCTAAACTTCAGTGTTCGTGAGGTGACTTTTTACCTTGTTTGGACTGTTTCCTTCTGGTGTGAGTCACTGAGAGCTGTTTACCTACAGAACTCCAGCTGAATCTGGACTGAGGTCAGTCTGAACTGAAACAGAAACAATGCACAGCAATCAGTCATGTAGTGGTGAACGATCCGCTTTCTCTTTGTTCACGATCCTTTCATCGCTTTGTTGTTTCACATGAATTGTGATTAATGGACGACAATCAAGAAGAGGTAGAAAAACACTTTAATTACTTGATGTTCAGCTTTGCTGTTTATACCTCAGGCCTGCACACTAATAGAATGGACACATTTTACACTTTCCACATTATCTTCAAAGACCATGTTTTTCCTGACCCTGCCCTGAGTGCCTGACTGCGGCTCATCCAGAGGAAACTCAGTAGGTTGGGTTGCTAAACAAAAACATGAGGTGCTTTCAGACTCCATGAACTTTTTCATAATTCTTTGAACTACTGGAGGAAGTACCATGTCCTTTATGTGTCCACCCTGCAGGAACTAGGAACTTGTGTTTTTTCTTTTCAAGTTTGAGGGTGAGAAGGTGAGACGAGGCAAACCTCTGAGTAAAGATAAACTTCCTCCAAACCTAATTCATCCCTTCCACCTCCCTCCCTCTCCAACTGTCTTATGGAGATCAGATCATGGTTCTTCTCAAACTTAACAGTAAAAAAACAGAAGCTTTACTCGTTGGCACAGCCTCTACCTTAACCAAATCTCGCAGTTTCTCCATTAATATTGAAAATTCCCCCATCCTTGCATCCTTGCTAAGTCCCTCCACAAACTTCAAAATCTTCAGAATCCTGCAGCTCGGGTCATAACTCGAGCTTAAGAGACCATATCACCCCAATTCTTCAACAGCTTCACTGGTTGCCCATAGAAGCCAGGATAAACTTTAAAATCTTAGTTCTGGTTGTATTTTGCTGTTTTTTGTATTTTAATGGATTAGAATCTATTTTAATCTACTGTTTTATTGATGTCTTTTTCTCTTTGTAAGGTGTAGGAATGTGCCATAGTTCATGAAGGAAGATAAAGGCCTTGACACAGAGATCTACTTTCCCCCTCAACGGTACCTGCCGTCAGAGCTGCAGGTAAACAGGTCTGACGTGCATGAAAACAGTAAATGTCAGACGCATTCCAGCCTGACAGCTGAAAGCACGACACTCAGAAAACAGGCTTTGGGCCTGCTGGTGTTTTGGGACTCTCGTCTTTCCTGCATGCCTCACTTCCCTGGCCTGTGTTCCCTCTGCAGGTAGCCTTATACCTGCAAAACATTAACCGCTGTACCTGCCACATACCACCTCGTAAAAATCTGCCCTTTCACTCCAGAAACATCAAACAGCGGGGAAATCCTTAATCCTGGGATTAGTAACCCGTGATACTGCCTTACTGGTTCTTTTCCTTCTTAAAGATCACTGCGGTTATTCGCTGGCAGAAATGTCATTGGAGAGATCATTGGAAGGAATTGAACACGACTTATTGATATACAGAATTCAGTTAAGCTGTTTGGCGATTAGACTCCGATGGCAGCAGAACAGAATCCCAGCAGGAAGAGGGATTAGGGCACAACCCCCTGGAGTTTAGGCTGGTGGTGGAGGTGGAGGTGGAGGTGGAGATGGACGCTTGGATGGAGCCTCAGTAACACGGGGAGGAGGTGGTGTGCACAAATTAGAGTCTGAAAGGGAAAATGATGGAGAGCACTGATTTAAACCACATAAAGTGGTGGCTGATTGGCCTGAAGAAGGTGGCAGAAAAATGACTGGAGTAGAGCAGTGATGCTGCAATGAGAGCGTGGGAAAGTGGAAGTGATGTAGATCTTAGATTAACCACCGAACACCTGGAAAGCAGACAGATGTGAGACTGCAGATCTTGTTTTTTAAATTTGCACATGAGCTCAAATAAACCGTCAGAGATCCTCCAGCATCACTGGCAAAGCCTGAAAGTCCACAGCACGGCCTGCAGACACCGGGACAAAGAAAAGCATGTTTGTTTTTGTTTGAAGACTTCAGAGATCTGTACACCATCAACGGCCTGACACTGCCGGCATTCCTGATTTCCATCACATCTCAGTTTCCATCGCAGTGCTGCCTGCAGAGCCAAAGGTCACAGATCTCCAAAACTGTCCGTTGCCCACAGAGATTTCTCCAGATTTCTGAATCTTTTGATGCTTTTATGTGCTGCAGTCCTCACAATTTTATGTTGAGCAACATTATTCCAGGTTGGCGAACCTCCTAAAAACTCATCTCACTGATCTGCTGTTAATTAAACTCATTAGTTACCAAATGTTCCTCCAGCTCTTTATTTTTCCAGCCTTTTGTTCTTTCAGTCGCACCTTTTATGAGATGTGTTGCTGTCATCAAATTCAGTGATGCATTTTCTCATTTGATACATTTTCTGTGCTACTGGGAACAAAATACTGTTTATGAGACTGAGAAATCACTGCCTTGCCTTATTTTTTACATTTATAATTTTACACAGCATCGCAAATATCTGAAATTTTGGACAGCACACGAGTGACAAATCCAAAATGTATTTTGATATTAATGTTTAATGTGACAGAAGTCTGATTGGCGTCTCTTTTTTAGCTCAGCCTCGCAGACCAGAAACCGAGGCTGAGGTCACGCCGTTTACAGGATTTCAGTCACTTCAGATCAGACGTTCCAAATGTGAAACTGAACGTTCATCACTTGAATATCAGGTTAAATCACTGCTAAATCTAATACAGCGAAGGGTTTTACCAGAAACACTCGGTATTCCGCTCTTACATAACTGGCAGATGTGTATGAGTACACAGGTGACACGGGGAATACCTGATGCCAGACGCGGTACAGGAAGTGAATGGGCGGAGCTCCGTGTGAGTCACAAATCTGATTGTTTTCTTGTGTAAACATGAAGTCAGTTCAGTACAGTGGTTTCCTGTGCAGAGACGGAAACAGGCGGCGGGGAAGTACCGCACTCTCACTCCGGCCTCGCTCTGATTACGATACCACCGATACCACACACACACACACACACACACACACACACATAGTACTACTGTACATGACCTACACACCAACCCTCATGTGCCCTGCTGCTGATGTACGATCAGAGCCGAGTCTCATCCCAAACCTCATCGTCACGTAGAGTACCAGAATCGGCTTCACCTGTATCACTGTTCGGTCCCAACAAAGGAGCAAACACAGATTATTGGATCAGACTCCAGGACTGGTTGTACTGGTCAGCTCCCAGTGTGACTGCTGGAGCTGAAAATATTCTCCTTAAAACGTTCATTTTTTTTCCTTGGAGAAAAGTATGCGAGGAATGTAATTATATAACTGTGCCCTTGTTTCTGCAGACAAATGAGAGGTGACGCTCGGCGGTCCAGCTTCTACCAGGAGACAGACAGACGGAGAGGAGGAGGAGGAAGATCCCACTGAGCCCACGCCGGCCTGTAATGAGACCCAACATCCTGCCTGTTGCACTGATTCCTTTACAAACTTTAACCTGCACAAGCACATCAGCAGTCCTGAAAACAGCTTGCTGAGAGCAAAAAGACCATCAGTGCAAAATATTCATGCATTTGAAAAGCAGGAAATCACATTCCTGCTCCCCAGAGGATCAAACATTTAGACTTTAATGACCCCGTAAGACTCCAAGAATAGTTTTTATGCTCTGTGTCATTTAAATTGATTTGTTTGGTGAGAACATGGATGGTTTTAGGCCTCAGGGTTTGTGTTTTGACCTACCATGCTTGCATAGAAGCCTTCATATAAAAAATTAACTGGCTAAGTTTTAACATGGAGGTCTGTGGGGACTGAGTCACTGCTGGAGCCTCCAACAGTGAGCAGTTTGGCTCCTGCTGCTGTGCAAGGTTACACCTGTTTAATACCTGAGGCTAAAAGCACACCTCAGGTGTGTGAGGTAATGAGGAACAGCGTCTGCAGAGTGTCATTAAATCTGCTTCTATTTTAATATTCACTGGATTTTTACCTTTGTTGGCTTCTCGGCAGCTTCTGTGTGCTCACTGCCAGTGGGCAGTCGAGGGAGTTAAACAGGGTCAAAGTTCACTGAACCAGGAAAACTTCATTCATTTCCTGCTGGAATTCTGCCAACACACACACACACACTGACATGCTTTCGGTTTCATTGTTTGTGACAGTCGGGACAAAAACCCAGCGAGGCACAGCAGAGCTGTGGCTCTGTTGGCCTGTTCCTCTCACATCCATCCACACCTGTCAGTCAGTGCACCTGTCAGTCAGCCGGAGTGGGCGGGGTCAGACTTCATGTCCTTCCAGGAGTTTTCTTCCACTGCATATGAGCTGTAGTTTGTCTCCCACTGCTCCTTTGTTATAAACAAAAGTCGAGGTGTCTGATTGGCCCGTCGTACACTCACAAATCCTCGCTGTGATTTTGCTCAAAGAGCCACAGATGTAGTGTTTGATCACGAGCAGCCAGAGCGCACAGCCTTTCACAGCACACAGCAGGATAGGAGGGGAAAAAGCCAGCGTCATGCTGGCGCTGCATGCTGACAGCATTGGCGGTCGTCCAGCATGATGCAACCGTTACAGTAAAAAATCCTAATCGAATTTCACCTGCAAAGACAAACCTTTAGTTACTGTTTCTGAAACCTCCAGGCAGCTTTCATCTCAAACAACGTCAGACAGATCATCATTCACTCTGCAGGTTTTCTAGGTTGGGTCAAATATTTTCCACTGTTGTTTGTGTTGCAACCACATAGACTGTATGTAAAAGATGGATGTAGCCACCTGTTGGCGTGAGGATGTTTCAAAGCCTTGCTGTTGGACCGCCGTGTTGGTTTTTTGAAGCGACTGTATTTGACCAACAGCAACGATCAAACTTCCTGCAGCCATGAACTTTACAGGTAACAACATGCACCTGTCAGTGAAAGCAGCCACGCCCCTTAACTAAAATCCAGATAGAGCTGACACGAAGGATTAAACTGTCCACAGACCAAACCGTTTCTGTATCAGGCGTTAAACATGTAAAACTTTAACATGGGAGTCTATGGGGCCTCTGCTGGACATCAGAGGAACTGCAGTTTTTACACTTACCTAAACTATCACCTCGATTTTAAAAGCACAAAGGCAGATGCTTGGTCATGTTTTGCTTTTGAGTGATTTTCTGCTGGTTTTGCTTTGTTTTTGGAAGTTTTGTCTCCTTTTGTGTCTTTGTAGCTTTGTTGTTGTACTCATTATATCATCATGTGTCTCTTTTCAGCTCTTTTTGCATCTGATTGGTGACATTTTTTTCAGTGTTTATTGACTTCTTGAGAAATTTAGTCCCAAGTGGTAGTTTGTGGCTTTTCTAAACCCTTTTTGTGGTTTTGAATCCATGTTAGTGGTTTTATGTCATCTTGAGTCATTTCCTGGTGGTTGTTTCTCTTTTAGTTATGTCGGGTTTTGTAACTGTTTGTGATTTTGAGTCATTTTGTGGAGGTTTTGTGCTTCTTTGTGATTTTGTTAGTCATTGTTTTGTTGCTTTTCCTGTAACTGTGTTGGCAGGTGAATAAGTGGTGAAATGACACCTACGAGTTCCCTGTGACTGCTGCGGCATGCGGCCTATTGTTTAGTCTGTCATCCAAGTACTCGCCCACGTGTCGCTTGTCACCGCATAACCAACATACCTGTGCTTTCATTTCCAAGCTTGGAAAAACCAAATCTCAGAGAGCAACAGATGAAGAAAGGGTGCGGATTATGGGAAATGGAGATCGTTGGCTGGCTCGATGCCCCGATGAAACCATTTTTATTACAATGACACACGTCTCAGAAAGCACATCTTGTAAATAAGAGAATGAAAATTTGCTAGCTTTTTGTTCTTATAAGGTAATGCTGGAGTTGGACAGGCTCAGGATGGATGTAAAATATATATTACAGAGTGAGTCGCTACTATAAATACATGATAAATCTACAACATAAGCATCTAAGAGTGGAAACGATCACTCACAAGTCATCAGCCAGAAAGCATCTAATGAATATTCATCCTTTCTGACTTTAACGGGACTGTGATGAAGGAGCTGACGCTTTCCCACAAACTTCTATCCTCCCAAGAACCGAGGAAAAAAAGTATCTTCCATTTGAACTGTTGTTGTGGTTTCCTTCCTCTTTGGAGCTAACAAAGGCCCAAACACATGACATATCACTGAAAGCCCAGGATGTCCTCTATCAAGCACATCATGAGTTAGCAGAGCAGCTCAAATAAGTCAAAAGCTATACCAAAAACAAATGTCCATCACAGAGGACATGGATGAACAGGCTGGGTCTCAGGAGGCTGTGCAACCGTGAGTGTTTTTGCACCCAGACGAGTCGCCCCCTGCTGGTCGTTTAATTGCATCAGTATTCTACAAGTTGATGAAATGGTCTGAGTTAAATAAACAGAGTGAAAAGGACTGGATCTGCACGGATCTATGCAGTGATGCTACGCATGTTGTATCATGCGTATATCTACGTTTTATATGGATTCATGTATGTTTTAAGTTCTTGCAGTCCCTGTTTAGAAAGTAATGACTGGCTGAGAGTGACGTGAAAACACTGCACACAGTGCATCTGTGCCGCAGGCGCAATAAACCCAGCCGTAGAGCTGAGTGGGCACCAGTGCAGGACCGATGTGTTTCCTGAATTTACTGGGAGCCGAGGAAGGTTTTGACACATTGCTCCGACGATGAAGGAAGCACTGAAGCAGAAGTGTGATTACTGAGTCTGTTGGGCGAGTACATCACTGGCCACCTTACTGAAGGATAAAGCCTTGGACTGTGTTTGAGATTCATCATTAATATGATCACGTCAGGGTTTTATTCCTGAATTTGGCTGCAGTGCTCCTGAGTGACACTGGGCAATTTTAGTGAGAACGTCTTTGCCAAGACAAGTTTAACCAAACTGACACATGGGCCATGTGACGGGACAGGATTTATGGTTTGTGCATATTCTGCAGTTCACACCTTTTGACTGACAGAAAGCAACAACTGATAAACAGAACTGATAAGTCAATTTTATGTGTTGCCAGGAAAGACTGAAAACTGAAAACTCTCTGATAGCCGGCCAAAAAAAGCTCAACTGTGTCAAAGTCCGGAGGGAGAAGCTGAATTATTTCTGATAAACCATCAGAGTGCTGCACTGCTGGTAATAGCATCTAAATGCGCCACAAACAAACACACTTAAAGCTGCTTTGGGGCCACTAGGAGGCAGCAGGACCCTCTGTGAAGCTCCTGTTATCGATTTATCTTTGATAAGCTTTTTTCCCACGTGCTCAGATGCTCAGTGTGCACTCCTTCAGGTCTGTCTGCTGTTCTGATATGTTCAGAGGAAAACCCCACACCTTCACACATCCGATTACTGTACTTTCCCTGCAGTCGCTTCAGCTGGCAGTTGAAACTCGGCTCTCTTTCATTCTGAACATGACTGATTCTGTCACTTTTCCTGTGAGTGCACTGTGAGGTCTTCCAAGAATATTCCTGCCCGTGTTTCTCTGATGAGCCTTTCACTTCTCCTTCACGACTGGAACTCAGATGTTAAAAGCTCAACAAACAGGAGAAAAAAATCTGTCTGAAAGTCAGAACTCGCTCAGAGGACGAGTTTAAACTCAAAGATCACCTGTGGCAGCAGCCGCCCTGCGCCTTCTCCTCAGTAATGCATCTGCACCATCATCATTCCTCACATCCTCTAATCACCAAGATTAAAATCAAGTTAAAGAGTTTTCACTCAGGGGAGATGCACAGGGTCAGGTGAGGTCAGGTGAGGTCATGATGGGGCGTCTGCAGCAGCACAATTTTTTTTAAAGTTCTGTTTCGACTTTCAGACACTTTTCTCTGAGTTTTGTGTCATTTTGGAAAAGAAACAGTGAAAAAAAGATTAAATATGTACAGTTAGAATTCTAAATACAGTTTACACATATAACCTGAAATCAAATCTGATTACAGTTACATTACAAGGTGTCATAAGATGTATCTAATACTCCTTCTCACACAGTCTCAGCATGCACTCTGAAGAAACCTGAATCTGCAGACTGATGACCTGCATGAGCAGAAAGTCCAGCCACTCGGTGGATGTGAGCGCGCTCTTGCTGTGCACATATATGTGGAAACTGCTCCATCTAGTGTTCATTAATGGAGCGACGTGTTCATTCGGTTTGAAGTTCAGAGCAGCCCGTTTCCCTAAAAGCTGTGAAGCAGCTTTCGCAGAGTTAGCTTGGAGCGGTGTGTAGGACCAGACTGACTCCTTCCTGCAGCCTCAGCCTCACAGAGCAGAGTCTTTGTCTCCGTCACACTTTGCAGACTTGCTTACATTTGATTCCATGACACAAAAATGACACCAACATTATCTGCAACTGTATGCACATCTGAGCAGCAGCGGTTACTCGACACCATTTGTACCCATTTTTTTCAGGGTCCTGGTGAGGACAGAAGTCTTTGCGAGGTCTGGAGGTGGTTCCCAGATTATGTTTTTGTGACAGCCAAACAAAACCCTGTGAGATAACGGTTTCTTCTTGCTGTACATATCAGTGCTTTGTATGCAACTGCCCCCCCCCTTCAGGAAATACTTGTAAACCAAACATCCCCTCTGGGAGACGACTGGCTTACTCAAACAGAGTTCAGGGTTTAAAGCAGAAACACTGTTTGTTGGATTGTGTGAAACAACAGACACGAACAGTTAGAGCCATGAAACTGTTTGTCAGTAGCTTTTGAGCCTCTGACTGTGTATATTCATAAACACTTAATGCAGTACTTTGGTTAAACCCCATGAATTAAAACTAAGAGTCTTCTTTTCAATCACATGTTGGTGATTTGATATAAAATCCACTGTGCTGGTGTCCTGTGACATGTCGGTGGGCCCTTTAGTGTTTGAAAAGCACTGCTGTCTTTGTGGAACTGGACTCCAGGGGGAGGACGTCTGTGAGGCTGCAGGAGGGGAGGCGTGGGTCATTTTAAAGCCGTCACATATCTCTGAAATAATCCTCAATCGTTCAAACTAAATTTGCTCTTGATCTCCTGCAGCAGTTATCTCTCACAGCAGACGTACGGTGGATGTGTTTATGGACCTCCCATTGGTCAGAGCGTGGTTCTTGGCGAGCGGTGATTGGCTGGTCTGTATGTCAGCAGTGGGAGCGAGCGTACGCCTCGGTCAGAGCAGAGAGCATACAGAGATAAAGTCATCGAGCTTGAATTGCAGCAGCTGAAATTTCGGTTTACGCAGCGACACCAGCAGCGGGATGGGCTCCAGCAGCTCCAGCAGGAACAAAATCCCCAACGCCCAGGAGCTCATGGACCAAACTGGATGTGAGTGTTTCCTCCTTTGAAACATCTGAAGCAAGTTTGAGGAAAACTAGAGAGGAGAGAACTGACGAGCCTGGGATAAAGTTTACAGCAGTGAAAAGTCTTTAATATCTCAGGTTTTGTATGAGGACTTTTCACAACATGTATGTACAGCCACTCGTTGACAGGCAGCTGAGATATTAAACACAGCTGACCAGCTGTGATCAACCTGTAATTACAAGCACAGCTCAAAAATAGTTTGATGTCCAAAGAAATTCAGATTTTATTCATAACAGAACATGATGATGATGGCAATGATGGCAGCGACACATCTGTAAAAGTAGGACAGGTCCATGTTTGCTCTGTAACATCAGTCTGTGATGGTCTGATGGGGGATTCCAGCTGCTCAGCAGTCCTGGCTCTGCTTCGTCCTCATGTTGCTTTCTTGATGCTCCAGAAGTTGTGAGCTGGTCAGAGGTCTGGACTGCAGGCGGGCCGGTTCAGTGGCCGGACTCTGCTCCTCTGAAGCCGTGAGGCTGGAATAGACGCAGTCTGTTGTTCAGCGTCGTCCTGCTCAAACACAAAGGCCTTCATGAGAAACATCTGCATGGAGCAGATGTTGCTCTCCAACCTGTTTATACCTTTTAGCACTGATGGAGCCTTTCCAGATGTGCCAGCTGTCAGTTCCTCGAACACTGACGCCCGCGTACCTGAGTCCTGTCGCTGTCCACGTCCATTCCTCCATGACCACAGTCTATTAATCTGAACTATGAAGAATTAAAGCAGTTCTGAATGCAAAGAAGTACCAGCGAGGTGTACCCCTAACAACGAGTCCGCAGAATGTAAACTTCAGGATGTGAAACATTTTCCTTCTTTTAACCATAAATTTAAGCAGAAAATCGTTTCAGGGGCTCTAAAGGTGCTGATCGTAAAATCTGCAGCTTCATTGAAAGCTCAGCGGTGTTACGACTCTGAGCTTTTTCACCTGCCCAGTTTAAGATTTCTCTACAGTGCTGAATTTAAGTCAGCAGAATTCAGACCAATATTTACTGTAATGTTAAATGTGTGAGCTTGTGTACTGCACACCTCATACATATATTACACACTTAAATGTCCTGTTCTCTCTCTGTGTGTGTGTGTGTGTGTGTGTGTGTGTGTGTGTGTGTGTGTGTGTGTGTGTGTTTACTTGTATTTCTGACATTGTGGAGACACATGTGACTCATTCAAACAGTGAGGACTCAGCTTCACATTCAGCTTTCATTTAAGACTGTAAAGGTGACAGGTGTGAGTTGTTGCTGTTTCCCGTGTGTGAACTCATCGTCGGCTGTTTGTCTGCGTTTCTGTGGCAACACCCTAACTGTCCTCGCTGATAAGGACACTGTGGATGCGGCCGGGCAGATAAACACAACTGTGCTATGTTATCCTCAATGGCTGATTAAGCCCAGATGAAACATTAGTTTTTCATAATAAGAAATATAATTATATATAATTATTATTTCTTTTACTTTGGGACCATAAACTATTAGTTTTTGATCTTTTCTTTTTGGTTTCCTTTATTTGAATTTCTTCTCCATTAATTTTGATGTCACAGGATTTCTGCTCAAACCTGTTCGACCCATTTGAGCGATTATATTATATATATAATATATGCATACCCTGGATACTGCAAACGAACCTCTGGTATATTTGAAGTATCTCCATACAAGTTACTGTTGAAGACAGTCATACTTCTTCCCTCAGCTAGTATTTACAAAGACCGACTGAGCTGCTAATGTTTAATCTGTCTAAAGAACAAATCTTGTCTGTTTCAGTCTCGTCTGCTCATCTCCTCCGTCTGTACGACAGGTTTGAGTGTCTGGACAGAGACAACAGAGGATACCTCAGGTCTGTGGATGCACTGCTCATAATCATCATCCATCCTAATAACAATTATTATGTTTTTTTGGAGAGTTTGTTTGTTTCCCCAAACAACATCCCAGAACGAAATAAGCCTGAAGATGAGTTTATTTTGTTTTATCCATCTGCATCAGAACAGAAATATGTAATACTCCTGTAGCAGCGCTCCTCTCAGTCTCACAATTATGGGAAAACGTGAAGGTGAAGAAACGTGAAGAAAGAGTTATTCAAGATACTTTAAACACTTAACTTAAAACAAAACAAAACAAAAAAACTTTGCAAAGTTCCCAAAGATGCTTCTAGACAACACACCTGCTGAAACGCTGTGTGACCTGGTCAAAGACCAGACAAACTTCATCAGATCACTCTGAGAAACAGGAAGTTGGAGGACTCGATCGAAACAAGTTCAGCACCTTCATCTTCAGGATCTCTTTCCCTGATGTGTCCAAACATCAGCGGTCACACAAAGTGTCAACAGGATGAATTCAGGTTTCCTAGAGTCACTGTTGTGACTGTGTCAGGTAACTCTTTAATGTCTAAGTTATTGCTGCTGGCTCCAAAGTCCGAAGCCCAACCCTGTGTTTTGGCTGAGGTTTGGGATCATCACTGATGAAGACAGACAGTTATACTTTTATTTCATTTCAGCTTTTTTGTTTAGCTTCAGGTAGTTTCCAGAACAGGTTTTATTCTTTCAGTTTAGATTTCATTGTTTCAAAATGTTTACTTTTAGTGTTATTAATGTTAGTTTTAGTCTTTTTAATTCCTAATGTAATGAGGGCGTACGTGAGAGGCACGATTTAGGAAAATCAGTCCAGAAATGATAAAACTATATAACCTTTTGTCCTGAGGACATTCAGACAAGCAGTGATAACATTTAATCAAAGTCTAAAACTTTTTCTCTATCTGTAGTTTATTTTCTAAGTTCATGAAATCCTTTCAGGTAGTTTGTTTAAGTCTAGTTTAAAATGTTTTTTCACATCTAGTTTTGATCTTTAGTCTAGTTTGAGTTAACTATGTGTAACTATGTGTAACTATGTGTAACGATGTGTGTATCTTAAAAACTTACTGCTCTCAGAGCCTCGAGCTGCTGACCATTAAAGTCAGGCCTTTTTACCTCCCGAGGGAGTTCAGCTCAGTTCTCCTCTCAGCTGTTTACATTCCACCACACGCTGATAAAGCTACGGCTATGGACGAACTGTATGACATCATCACTGGACTTGAGAACAAAAATCCAGAAGCTGCCTTTATTGTGCTGGGAGACTTCAACAGAGCCAACATGAAGAAGGTTCTCCCCAAATACTATCAGCACATCTCCTTCCCCACAAGAGGTGATCAAACACTGGACCATTGTTACACTCCATTCAAAGAGTGCTACAAACCCCTCCCCCGCCCAGCTTTTGGTAAGGCAGACCATTGTTCCATTCTGCTGCTGCCTGCATACAGACAAAGACTAAAACAGGAAAAACCAGCTTCCAGGGTTATTTACAAATGGGACAGTGAGGCTGAGGAGGTCCTGCAGGACTGCTTTGAGACAACTGACTGGCAGATATTTGTGGATGCAGCTGATGGCAACATCAATGAACTCACAGACTCTGTCATTGGATATATTGGAAAGTGCATGGATGATATCATCACAAAAACCACTGTCCGCATATACCCAAATCAGAAACCCTGGGTAAATAAAGACGTTCGCGCCAAGCTAAAAGTGCGGACCTCTGCCTTTAACTCCGGGGATGCTGATGCATATAAAGCAGCCAGGTATGACCTCCGTAAGTCCATAAAAAAGGCCAGAAAGGACTACAGGGACAAAATGGAGTCCAGCTACCACAGCTTTGACACCAGGCGACTGTGGAATGGACTGCGCTGCATCACTGACTACAAGAAGGCCAACACAGTCAGTGTCCAGCCCACTGCATCTCTCGCAGACGAGCTTAACAACTTCTATGCTCGTTTTGATGCAGACAACAGAGAGCAGATCCTCTACCCTCGGGAGGACAGTGAGGCTGCAACTTTAACTCTGAAAACAGAAGCTGTGAGATGGACCTTTAAAAAGGTCAATCCTCACAAAGCTCCAGGACCGGACGGCATCCCAGGCCGGCTACTCAGAGTGTGTGCAGACGAGCTGGCAGAGGTGTTCACCAACATCTTCAACCTCTCCCTGAGGCAGTCAGTGGTCCCCACGTCCCTCAAAGCATCCACCATCATTCCCGTTCCCAAAAAATCAGTGGTCTCCTGTCTGAATGACTACCGTCCTGTTGCACTGACATCCGTCATCATGAAGTGCCTGGAGCGGCTGGTCAAAGGTCACATCTGCTCCTCCCTCCCTGACACACTGGACCCTCTTCAGTTTGCCTATCGGACAAACAGAGCCACAGAGGATGCCATCGCCCTGGCAACACACACCACCCTCACTCACCTGGAGAAAGGGAATACATATGCAAGAATGCTCTTCATCGACTACAGCTCGGCATTTAACACCATCATCCCCTCAAAACTTGCCACGAAGCTCGTCGACCTTGGGCTGGGAACACCGATCTGCAGATGGATTCTAAACTTCCTCACAAACAGGCCCCAGGTGGTGAGAGTTGGTAAGCACACTTCCTCATCACTCATCCTTAACACAGGTACGCCACAGGGTTGTGTGCTTAGCCCCCTCCTATATTCCCTGTTCACACACGACTGTGTTGCTAAACATGAGTCCAACATCATCATCAAGTTTGCTGATGACACAACCATCATAGGCCTCATCACAGGTAATGATGAGACGGCCTATAGAGAGGAGGTGATGGCACTGTACGAGTGGTGCCTGGAAAATAACCTGACTCTCAACATCAGCAAAACTAGAGAAATGATAGTGGACTACCGGAAACGACCAGTCAGGGAACACCAGCCCATCCACATCAACAGTGTCAAGGTCGAAAGGGTCAGCAGCTTCAAGTTCCTTGGAGTCAACATCACTGAGGACTTCTCCTGGACCCTTCACACAGACACTGCTATCAGGAAAGCTCGCCAGCGGCTTTACTTCCTGAGGAGGCTGAGGAGGTTTGGCATGAACGCCAGCATCATCTCAAATTTCTACAGGTGTGCAATCGAGAGCTTGCTGACGAGCTGCATCACAGTTTGGTACGGAAGCTGCTCTGCCAGCAGCCGTAAATCACTACAGAGGGTGGTGAAGGCAGCAGAGCACATCACTGGCACGAGGCTTCCTGCCATTCAGGACATTTATCACCAGCGATGCCTCCGTAAAGCACACAGCATCATCAAGGACCACAGCCACCCAGCACATCAGCTGTTCTCCTTGTTACCATCTGGCAGACGTTACAGGAGTCTGTCTGCTCGGACTACAAGACTTAAAAACAGTTTTTACCACCAAGCCATACGACACATCAACCACAACACTTAAACACACACAACACAGCACTCAGAAGCTACCCTGCAGCTTCACAAGTACTCTGTTTAATCTGCACTGGTCACTTCACTTTATTGTTATTGATATTTATATTTAAAAAGTGCAATACTGTAATTTTCTGCTGCTCATTCCTGTGCAATATCCCATCTGCCCTCCCGTCATATTTCTTTTCAAGATTTTCTTATTTAATCACTAGTGTACATATATTTATATTTATAGATACATATATATTTAGTCATCTTTTCTCTTTTACCATGTCTCTCTAATATTTTGTTCTTTACTATTTTTCTATTTGTTATTTTATTTTATTATATTATATTTTATTATATTTTTTCCTACTGTATCATGCTGCTGAGAGACCGCTGCTCGTCAAACACATTTCATTGCGATGTTGACCCTGTGCTAACTTGCATATGACAAATAAAACTGAAAACTGAAAACTATTTGCTTTAATATGACCACTCTTAAACATCATGCAGGCTGAAAGTAAAACGTTTCCTGAAAAACAAACAGGTCATGTATTGATGTCATTTCTTTATAAAAATATAAGGATTTAAAACAAACCCTGTGAGACTCTGATGGACGTCAGTGTCCCAAAGCCTCTGACTGTCTGTCTCCTTCTGTGTCGCAGCCCTGACGATTTTGAAGCAGTTGGAGGTTTGGCCATGAACCCCATCGGAGGCAGAATCATAGATGCCTTTTTCTCTTCGGGGTACGGCAGCCTGCTGTTATCAGAGGAATCACTTGTTTCTGTAATGACAGAGCATGGCCTACGTTTTATTCTAAGGACTTTTACGTAAACTAATTTGAGTTGCAGAGGTCTAGACTTGACTGCAGTACTGTTTGACAACCACTGGTCAGGTGTGTTGACACTGCGAACGGTAAACAGGAAGTATTTCTCTTCAGCACGTCTTTCTCTCCAGACAGGATACTGTGGACTTTTCCTCCTTTGTCCGGATTCTGGCTCATTTCCGTCCAACTGACAGAAACCGAAACAAAGAAGGAACACAGCAAGAGCTCCCCAACAGCAGGACCAGGAAGCTCAAATGTGAGTCCGGGTCACTTAGTTTTGTCTTTTATTTTATTTTTGCGTCGAATAAAGAAAATAATGTAGGAGCTGCTCAGTTGCCTTTCAGCTGTATGATCTGGACCGAGATGGGAAGATTTCCAGAGAGGAGCTTCTTCAGGTCTGTATCCACTTATTTGTTACACTTTGACAGTTTTAATTTCTTCTCCTCATCGCTGACAAGTTCATAGTTCCTTCCCATGCACAGAGACTCTCCTGTGCAGTCCGTCTTTGGTGGGTGGGGGTCTCAGTCAGGACTTCATTGTTTGGCACAAATTACACACCTGCAACGAGGACGCAGGAGCCCATACTCCCATTTGACTAAGATCAATGGTTTTTGCATGGCTGCAGAATGAAGGCAACTTACATAAGTATTTTTATTTAACTGAAAGAAAACATTATCGAGCCCCTCCTACAGTATAAAGCTTGACCACTGGGGTGATTATCATTTTAGAAAATTTGTTTGAAGAAGAAGAAGTAGCAGGTACTTTCCAAAGTGCTTCCCACAGCAGATGGATCCACGTGTGGATTTGGGACTGGCTCTAGAGGAAAACAGTAGCTTGGCCCTGCTCCTGTAATTGAGCTGGGGGGGTTTTTGTATGTGAGGTGAATGCGTTAACCATTACACCATGGTTTAAATACAAATGGAAAAATTTGAGGTGTTTTTGTGCTCAGTGAACATTTTTGCTCTCGAAGAAATCCTCTGTGGCGTTAAGCTAGTTTTAGTTTTCTAGAATCAGAAAAATAATCGTGTGTCATCTGCATAGAAAGGTCCACCACTCGCATGTTCTTTAGTTCTGCAGAAAAACGGGTCTCAGAGAGGATTTCGATCAGCATCGTTGGTACATTATTAATACTTCTCCAAAAGTTGAATCTGTTCATCTGGACGTAGCGTTTTGTGGGAGAAACGTTTCATCACTCATCCAACTGACTTCTTCAGTCTCAGCTGACTGCAGGTTTCCTGGAGTCAGCTGGTCAGAAGGAACTGACCTCACAGCCCATTGTTCCTTCAGTGGGCTGGTTTCAGTCATTATGCAAATGTACTGTTTATAAGGTTTGGGGAAACCTGCAGTCAGCTGAGACTGAAGAAGTCACTTGGATGAGTGATGAAACGTTTCTCCCACAAAACGCTACGTCCAGATGAACAGATTCAACTTTTGGAGATTTACTTTCCTGGATGATTGAGAATGCATCAAGAAATTATTAATACTTGTGTTCTGCGTCCTTCAGGTTCTGCGGGCGATGCTGGGGCTGCAGGTGACGGAGGAGCAGCTGCAGAGCATAGCTGAGCGAGCCATTCAGGAGGCCGACCTCGACAAAGATGATGCCATCTCCTTTGACGAGTTCAAAAAGGTGAGACTCTTACCTGCTTAATGCTGCATCTGATCAAAAATCTGGGCTCTAATTCACACAAATACAATAATAAACACATAAAATATACTGTCTGTGGTGGTTCAAACATCTCTCAAAGCTCACACGTGATTTAGGACCAGAATTTATTTCTGTTTGAGAAACAGAAGAAGAAGAAGGGACTTTCTTCAAATCAAATTTATTTAAAAAATTATTGTATTCATTTATTTTTCAGTCACTGGAGAAAGTGGACATTGATACCAAGATGAGTATCGGCTTCCTGAAATAAAGACACAACCTGCTAAGAATTTACATCAGCATAAAGATCCCAGTAAGGAACATCTGCAGTTTGAGATCAGCTCTTCAAACCAAACTGGAGATCTGGTGGATAAACTGCTGTTACTCCTGTGCACGCTGGGCTGGAGCTGGATTTGTAGTGTTCATCAGCGCTCCCGTGAGCCAGCATGCACAAAAGCAGCACAGACCCTAAATGCAGTGCAGTCACGCACCTGAACACACATGCGACATGTTAACAGTCTTAATAAGGGAAAAATAAAGTTTTCTTAAAACCTTTTAATGGATCGTTTTATTTAACGTTAACATGTTTGTTCATCAGTGATGTCATGAATCTAAAGGCAGAATATGTCAGTAAATTTCTGAGCTCTAGCTTTGTGTGCATTAATAGACATCTTTATTCTCTCAGTTTCATTTCATAACACGTGTTTCTTTCTCTGCAACGTCACATTTGGAAAATGCACAAAGATCTGTCAGCATGATTGGTTAGATGATAACCTTTCCCCTCTTTAATATCCTAAAAAAGGTAAACTGAAGTTAACTAAAGAAAAGCAAAAGTGTGAAATTAAGTCAAACATACAGGTAAATGTGATTAATAAAAGTAAAATGTAAATGAACCACAAAGCGTTTTAATTGAAACAGCAAAACCTAATAAATAAATTGATCTGTTGCGAAGTTCTGAGAACGATTCCCTGTGGCGCCCTCTCTTGGACATACTTGGTACTGCAGGGCCACACCGATTCAGGAGACGTTTCATTTGCAGCGTGATTCTGAGGTGATTCCATGTTTCAGAAAACAGCACGAGCATAACGAAGGACGGTGGAGGTCGGTCGGTTCAGACATAAGCCTTGGAGCCGCTGGCGTCTGAGGCCGGAGCTGCTCTGTAGATGCTCTGACCTTGGCCGGTGGTGGAGTAGTACGAAAACTGCCTACAGTGGATCAGATGGACGTTAGAGGGCGGAGCAACAGCTCAGCGATGAACATAAAACAGATTTGCTCACCAACTTTTTAAACTTTATATATACTTTATATAATCAGACTTGTGATTGTCAGCTCGTCTGTTACTTGAAGTGCTCTGACCTGCACAAAAGCTTCACTAATATGCAAAACCCCGGCATAAAAACATCACTTACTGAACACTCTTTGCAGTGTTTCATTTTCTTTCTTTTTGTCAATTATCTTTATGATAATATAGATTCAGAACTAAGTGGCAACATCTGTACAATGAATCCTGCAGTTCCTCTAACGTCCACCAGAGGCTTCAGCAGGGAGTCCCATAGACTCCCATGTTAAAATGACCAACTTTACTTTAGAAATAAGCATGTTTACAGCCTGCAACAAACTTAGAATTGGTTACTGAGCAGTAAATAAGGAGACCATGATGGGTGTGTATGTTTACCGAGCAGGTGGGGTGGAGGGAGTAGTCTTACTGGAGCAGCAAAGCATAGATCCTCCCAGTATGGCCAGACCAGCGGCGGCCCAGCCCAGATACAGACCAGTACCCAGCTCGAACCTGCAGCACAAACAAAGATTCAGCAGCAGGAACATACACATTCACACACACACACACTCGTTTTCATATCTTAGTGAGGACATTGACATGATGCCTAATCCAGGGCTGTCTTCAAACTTGTGTGGACCTTGATTTTGGTCCTCATAACGGCTGTTGGTCCCCACAAGTATGATAAACTTCCAATTTTTGGTCCCCACAAAGATATGTCAACGGTCTCAACACACACACACACAGCAGTGTGTGTGTGTGTGTGTGTGTGTGTGTGTGTGTGTGTGTGTGTGTGTGACTCACCGGACTCCTCCGTAGAGCGGGTCGTAGAAGTCGTTGATGACTCTGGCAGCGTACCAGGACACGGCGACCAGAGTGAAGAGACCTGAAGAAAAACACAGAAGCTCAGGATTCAGTTTCCAGCTGCATGAACCGCGGCGCCAAATGTTAAAAGATCATTACACACTTTCCAGTGTCTCTATAGATCCCAGAACTTTGCAAAAGCCTCATTTTAATCTCAATATTTTTTACATGTTTGTTTTCAGTTAAATCAGGAATAAAGATTATTCCATCCTGAATACTGATGTGCACAGGCAGCGATATCTGTTCTCTAAATATCACCATTTCTTCTTTGACAAAGAAACACTCCCAGGGAAGCCGGCAGATCTGATCACAACACGAACACTGACTCTACGTCATTATCATTTACATGTTCTGTCTACGTCGACATTTCCTGTACGACAGCCATAATAGAGTTTGAAAAAAGTGAAATTGCAGCTTCCAGCTTTGTGCAGGTTTAACTCCTGGAAGGAGAAACAAAACGAAAATGCTGCTTTTTTACAGGTTTTAGGTTTTTTTCTGCTCCAGTCCCAAAGCCTCGTACCCGACAGGATGAAGAGGATCCCTCCGCTCAGGATGATCTTGGCTTTGACCTGCTCGGGCGTTCTGCCGAGTTTGGTGCATTTGAGTCCCAGCACGGAGACGATGATGGAGGTCAGACCGAAGAGCAGGGACAGGATCATCAGAGCCCTGCAGGTCTGCAGGTGAGCTGCAAAAGCATCATTACAGGTAAATGAACATGTTCCTCGTGATGCAAAACTGTGATCGTACAGCTTTACCATGGCAGTTTTTGCAGATGTCTTTTCCCTTTTTATAAATCCAGTTTATCTTGTGGGAACAAGCTATCATCTAGTTCCCACAACATTAAGCAACATTGTCCTCATGAGACTCATTAAAGGGCCTGTTTGCATAAGTTCATGAACAAGCTGTTATTTTGTTTGGGCAGCAAAAGATAAGAACTCACTATAAATAAGATATTTGAGCTCTCTTATTTCTGTCTCAGCTCTCAGGCAGAAAAAGAAATGAGTTTTTTCCCAAAACTAATGATCTCATAAATTAATGAAAAATAATTCTGTCCTTGCTGTGGACTTTTTCCTGTGCTCCGATTGAGCCGTCATCGTAACTCCATAATGGCTGCTGATGACTATGAAGCAGCCGTCCTCACCCGACAGTCCCAGCACCGTCTTGAACTTGCTGCACTGGATGGACCCCATCGAGGTGGCAGCGCAGCTCATCCACAGGCCCTCGAACTGCCACTGGCTGGTGGTGACAGACTCCGACTGACTCCTCATCTTCCACACCTGATTGGAGGTACAGCTGGACTGCAGACACCAGGACACCACGCCCAGAAACAGACCCACAATCTGCAGGCCCACCGCCATTCTGCTCAGCTTCCCCACACACACCTGGAACACCTGGAACACCTGGAAACACAGATGACTTTGAAGAAGCAGGAGGCACGAGCTGCTTTCTCCACATCCAGCTCACAAACCAATCAACATGTTGTGATTTTGTGGAGTTCCTCAGGGCTCTGTTCTCGGTCCACTATGTTTTTGGTTTACTTGGTACTCTCAGACACATTCTCTAACATGAAGAAAAAGGATGACGCCCTCGAGTGATATCTGACACTTCCATGTATCAGTGACTGAAATTAAGCTTTCTTATAATCTAAGTAGTATTAAATGTTATGTTTCATATTATTTTATACTTTTCAAGAACTCAGATAATATTCTGAGCTGATACTAAAGATATATGTGTTTTTTTCTATTTTCATTAACAGAACATAACACAGGAAAACAGCACTCGGGTCAGTTACGTGGACCAAAGTCCAAAGAGCAGCTTTGACTTCTGTGTTTACAAAGTTTACTCTGAGCTGTGTCTGCAGCACGGAGAGCAAATCACCGCTGGTGGACGTGGTACACGAGGTCACTGTGGGAAGTTTCGAACCAGTTTGTAAAACACAAACTCAAATGCTGGCAGTTGACCTCAAAGTTAACTACGATTTTCATCTCAGTGTGACTCCATAACACGTGTAACAGGATTTCATCAGTGCTTATAATAAAAGTATCGCTGTTGGGACATTGTGTGATATACACTTGTTGGCCACTTTATTATGTACACCTTGCTAGTACGGGTTGGACAACCTTTTTCCTTCAGAACTGTTTTCGTTCTTCGTGTCTCAGATTCAGCGAGGTGCTGGAAACATTCCTCTGAGATGTTACATCCATGATGTGAATCTCACATTCCCCCACAACCCAAAGGTGCTCTGCTGGATTGAGATCTGGTGACTGTAGAGGCCATTTGAGTTCAAGAAACTAATTTCATGGAGATGAACAAAGAGGACGTATCCGTCCCAGCAGAGTGTGCATCCACACTATCGTGTTTTCATTTAAAAATAGGATCTCCCACAGAGACGTGAAGCTCTGTTTCACCCATACAGTCTAAACGCACATGTCACCTGAGCCAGTTGTTAAACGCTAAAGTGCAGCTAAAGGTTTGACGGCTGGAGTCTGATGGATCGGTTCTTACCGTCGGCACAGGTTTGGAGGTTGTGGCGAGGTCTTCTCCTGGGTTTGCGTCTCTGCAGACGTTGCTCAGGTTGTGTCTGCAATGTGAAGCGCGGCGGTTTGAAGCGGGTCTGATCCTCTGAGGTCTGCTGCTGCTCAGGGTCGATGAACTCTGGGAAAGGCCAAATCGTCTCTAAACACACATCAGTATCGACATTCAGGAATCCCAGAGTTTCACCTCCCCCCGTTTGTGATGAGCTGGTTTCAGCCGTCAAAAATAAAGCCCTGCTTCCAGGCAGAGGTGGGACAAAATATACCAAAAAAAGGAAATTTGTGGTTTAAAAGTCCTTCAGAGCCTTTTTATTAAACTGAAAACAGCATGTTTCCTAATCTGCTGCAGCAGCTCTTCTCTCTGTAAGGCTTTGAGATAGAACAGGACCAACAGGAGGTGATCTTTTATCTTTTCCTTATTTTAGCAAGACGACGGCGAACAAGCTGCAGTGATTTTAACAGCAAATGTTCCCTCAGGAGGCCCAGAATGTTCACACAGATCATCTCGCGCCTCCTTTGTCGAGTGTTTGGTTTGAAAAGCTCCAAATGTTTTCAGCTGCTGACAGATCTGGAGTTTAATACTCCGATTCTCTGGATGTGGGAATGCTGTTTGTATGAAATAAGGAGAACCTCTGTGCTGCTCTAAATCCCTCACAGATCATTCAGCATCACCAGGGTCATACAGATGTCCACGCTCATGAATCAGTTTAAAGGTTTGAATGAGTGCATTTTATTAAAGAGACATTAAAAAGTGCGAGTCTCTGAGCGAGGGTCGGTCTTTTCTTTAGTTTGAGGTGTGCAGTGTTCATATCCGAGTCTCGTTCATCGATTTCAAAAACCAAAATAATCTGTCACAAGCTCTGGAGCGAGTGTGCTTCAGCTGCTCTCCTCTCTGCGTGCTGTTGGTTTGTAACAAAGAATGAGCGTGAAGCTCTGCCTTCATTATCAGGCCGCTGCCTACACGACTGTGGGAACAGGTCCCTGCAGCTGAACAAAGACTGTATCTAGACAATGGCCTTGAAGGAGCTGTTATTATTTTGTTTGTCGATGTTGGTATGAAGCCTGTTCGTGCTGCATTGTTTTTGGTCCCTTTGTTTTAAACTTTCTTTCAATAAATCTCAGAAAATCAGGTTTTGATCAGTTTATTTTTCCACAACACAAATATCGAGTCTATTTTAAGAAAGTTAAACCCACGAGCATCACAAGGCTTTATTAAAGCTGTGAGCCAATCGCCGCAGGCGTATGACGCTCTCCATGATGACCTCTCAGATCGCGCTCTGACACCATCAGTCTGGTCTGTTGGTGGACTTCAACCTGTTTGGCAAACACGGTGTTTGTTCAGTCGTCCGGTTCGTTCTGCAGCAGCAGCAGACTCTAGCTTCACAGACATGCCGTCCTGATGGGGTTTGAAGTTTCACCTGAAGTAAGTGGAGCTCTGTAAGATTCCCTCAGTTGTCTTTTTGTCTTTTACAGATTATTGAGACATAAAAATCCATCTGACTGAATCTCTCTGGGCTGTTTGTCACACGATCACCCATTTGTCTTTGTCTCTGATCAAACTGTGAACAAAAGCAGGCAAGGAGACAACAATGGAATCGTTCATGTTTTATAAATACAAACACGAGTCTTTACTTCGACTCCAGCCTGTGCCCGGGCTCCGTGATTCTCTCTGTACATTTTATACATCTTTACATGTTACGTTAGCATTTTATTCCCATCAGTCCCTGCATTTCGGCGTCCTAAATGGCGCCTCCTCGGTCCCCTCCGCCTCCTCCTCCTCCTCCCGGTCCCCTTCGAGTTCTGAAGTCGTGCCAAAGCTTGACGAAAGGTTCTCGGTTCTTCCAGATCAACTCGTGGCCGAACAGAACGTACCAGCTGAGGGGAGACGGAACAAATCTGATCAAAAACACGTCACTGCAACGTCGTCACAAAACAGAATCAATCAGTTTTCCAAATATCTCAACGCCCAAAACACCTCACCGAGGAGGGGTCCTGGTCCCGCTGGACCTCCTCAGTGCGCTCCCATCAGTGAGGAGGGCCCAGCAGCTCCAGGCTGACCTCCTCAGCCTCACAGCGAAAACTCATTTCTACAGCTCGTGTCTACAGTCTCGCTCTTTTCTTTACTCGGGAACACAAACAGGAAATCAAAAGCTTCGCCTTCACACTCATCTCTCTCTGGTTACAGAACCGCTTCTACTTATTAACCATCTAATCCAGAGATGTCAAACGTAAGTCCCAGGGACCAGAATTGACCAGGAAAAGACTGCAGTCCGGCCCACTGGATGGCTCTGGAAAATGTCAAGCAAGCCGGTAATTTTGTACTTTTAACTGTATTTTCACGTTTTACAGCTGTTCCTATGGATACAGACGTCGCCCGCAGCCATAAATCAACGTGATTAAATAATTAAGTTCAACAATTAAGTGACAGAAAAGTTGTTTTTTTTCCACACCATCTAATATAGAAAATTACTGTAAGAAAGTAAAAAAAAAAACTTTTCCATGAATTAACAAAGAAAATTTAAATTAACCTTTAAAAATAAAAAATTGACTAACTTGCTAACTTACATTCCAAACATGGCTCCTCCTAAATGAGCAGCATGGTCGAAAAACCTCCATCCAAGCACCAGGCCTGCTGTATCCATGGCAACGATGGCCTTGAGAGCCTGCAGACAGACACAGAAAAAAAGGGCGAGCTCAGTCAGGTCAAAACCAGCAGGAGGAGCTCAGGTGGGTTGCAAAGCAGCTTGCAGATGTGCGGAAGCTGCAGGTGGGCTGATGCAGAAGATGAAAAAGAGATCTCTGTCCCCAGGTAGACTGGGCGAGGAGAGGGGTGGGTGGGGTCTTACGTTGCCAGCGGTGAAGGTGAACATGGGGAGGAAAATGATGGCCAGTTTGGCTTCAGGCATTTTGGTACAAACAGCAGCGAGGACGGTCATGATGGCGCCAGACTGAAAACAGAAACAGGAACTTTACAGAGAACATTTACAGACGTCCACCAAAGAAAACTGAAATCGCTCAAAAGAATCACATCGAGTGTGTACTCACTGACCTCCTAAAATCTACATGTTCTCTAAAATAAAACCATAAAACTGACGTGACTCTGACCGAGGTACAGTTTGACCTGTGAAGCAGTGACTCACCGCTCCGAGAGACGGGCCGAACCTCCCCGTGGCCATCTTGCACACATAACTGACAAATGTAGAAATAACACCTGAAAACGGAAGAAATAAAATCAACGTCACACTCATAAACAAACACAGATAATCTCAGAGATTATACCAGAGTGAAAAGCACCTGCAGACAGATACACGGCCATGAACTGCTCTCGGCCCAGCATGGAGACGGCGCTGGTGGAGAAGCTCCAGAGGACGTACATGTTGGCCGCCATGTGGAAGAATGAGAAGTGACTGAAGGTGGAGAGAATCATGGGAGAGCACAGAGTCCCTGCGGGGCAACAACAAACAGCCACAGTTACAGAGGCTCAATCGGAGACCCTGAACGCATCGTGGCGGCGGCGAGACTCACTGGAGGCCGGGTTGGCGGTGAAGTATCTGATCATGAAGCGCTGCAGAGACGGCACTCTCCAGCAGCAGAACACGATGGCGTTAGCAGCAATGATCCCTGGGAAAAAAGGAATTCAAACCAGCAACCCCCATGTGAAAGTTCAGCACTTTGCTCGTAAGCACTGCGGCAGTGACTCACCTGTTACCGTCCTCTGGCCCTCACTCAGGCTGTTCCACCATTGGTTGATCTGAAACACAGACAGCCAATTAGGGCTCGGATCAAAGTGTGGGTGGAGCCCAGTTACAGGTGATGATGTCGAACCCTCACCTCTTTGCGGATGTCTCCTCGTTTCTGAGGTCGCACCTTCTCCAGCCAATCGGCTCGCAGCTCGTCAAAGTAGCTCTGCACTCGAGACTTGAGGGACTCGTACTGCCAGATGGCCGCCGAGCCGAAGGAGCAGCCTGTAAACTGACATGGAGTCAACACCTGTTCGTGACATCATCAGCGGCATCACCGCCACCAAAACAACATCACCTACCCCGATGGTAAAGACGAGCGGCCTGACGAGCCGGCCGAAGGCGCGTGGGGACTGGGCGGAGCTTGATGGTCCCAGTGAGGAGCTGGGGTCCGGCGCTGGGCCGCAGCTTCAGAGGATTCACTGTGGGCGGGACCTAACTCCTCTTCCACCTTCTTGGACTCGGGTTTCCGCGCAGCTTTCCTGAAGCCGCATCTCTGCTGGAAGCTCTGAGGCCACCTGGTGGACAGACGAGGAATCACAACTGTGAGAAAAAAGTTCCCTTTAATGAAGCGCCAACATCCTCCTGCTATGACCACAGACAGGAAACTCAACCTGAACCTGAACCTGCATTCTTCTCAAAGGCCACAAGGGGCAATCTCTTTTGGAGAAGAGCAGAAAATACTTGTTTTTAATCTCGATCCCATGACCAGATTTTTAACAGCAGGAAGACTTTAAGCCCAAATATCTGTCGGGAACTCCTCGGGACACTCCGGTTTGAACGTTGCAAAGATCAATGAGCTAAAACAACGCTGCGAACAGAGGAGATCAAAATTCCTCCACAGTGACGTGAGACGCTAAAGTCACACAGAAACCATCGCTGCCAAAGGAGGCGCTGCATGCCAATGGAGTTTGTCACACAGACGTCCTCATTTTGGCTTCATTTTTGTGAAAGAGATGCGGACACGGTGGAATGTGTCACCTTTAAATGCATTCATCTCGATTTAAGACATACGAAGCCAGTTCAACTCATTCATCAGGCATCACTAATCCCAACACCGGCGATCACATGAAGCTGGTTATCAACTCGCTAAGTTAACCCACAATTTGGCAACATTTGACCAATCACACTGACTAGTGTCCCAGCGGCTGATTTTACAGAGGAAGTGTGAACTATAATAACACACATTAAACTGTGTGCTAGTTTAATGTGTAAAGCGCTGCGTACGTCAGTAAGACTGGAAGACAGCTGCGAGAATAATAAAGTTTAGCCTGTTTAAATGCAGGAACAAAAAACCATTTCATTAAAATTATCTTACATTTGCATAAGAAAGTTTTAATTTGTATTCTTGCCCATGCAGCACTGATGGTTTTTAATGGTCTGAGAGCAGCCAAAAGAATCCAAATGCAGGCTTAGTCTACCTGCGACTGATATACAGTACAAAGCGATGAGCTGATTTATAAATACGAATGCTTACTGAACAAAAAATGTTGTTTCCTGTCAAAAGGCAAAAATCATTAAATGAAAAAATCATTAATAAATAACCAAAGGAACAAAGTTGTATCAAAGAATCTGTATTTATTACTGACGCTCTTCAAGGAACCACAAAGTATCCACACACACAGGAAAGGCGATGGTAATTTCTAGAGATTTGATTGGTCAGTAGGTGGTGAGCAGGTTATGTTCACAGCACAAGTCACCATCGTGATATACCCCAGTAAGAAGTGAACCATCTTCCTAATACAGAAAACCCAGGCTTAACCCTGAAGTTACCCGGGAAAGAGGAACTCCTGCTTCGCAGTACAGACTTCTGCCAAGGATCAGATTCATTTCATCTTACTGTGATTAGACAAAACCTTCCCGCTGAGAGTGCGTGTACCTTCTTTTTATCATGACTGTAAACGCAGCAGTGTGTCCATCTGTGTGTCAGAATAAACATCCTGTCAGCCTTTTAATGATCTAAGGATTAGCTGCTGTCTCCTTTTACCAGCAGGCCTCAGACTGAGCAACGATCCCAAAAACATTTTTACCACAAATTTCTGGTTTTATGTCACTGAATCCATTTAGTAATTGGTCATTAGAAGAGTCCGAGTGGACTGCTTATAGATTATAAATAAAGCCACATAAAGCAGCACAGGTCAGCTGGCCACACCAGATTAACCCCTGGGTTTGAGGGCACCGACGGACGCAGCGTCCCTGTGCACTGAGCCGGAGGGAGGACCTGAAATAGCTTCGGAAGAACTGCATGTAATGGGCATGTATGTAAGGGGGCACACTGGGTTGTTTAAATAGGACAAACAGCGGATAATTAGATAAACAAACACACACTCAGGCAGCTCCCCACTTTGTTAGCAGCGGCTAGCGTTAACCTGCTAACAGCCCGTTGATTCTAAACTGTCCTTGAAGCTAACGGAGCTAACTCCGGATGCGAGGATCTGTCTGTTTGTAACCCGGGAGGGGCTGCTCGCCCGCGCCTGTGGGGACTGACCTGCCACCCCTCACGGAGCTCCGTAAGCCTTCATCTCCGGTCAGTCTGAGCAGGACGGAGCAGCTCCTCCACGCCATATTGGAGCCCGGTGACCCGACAGGTCGGCCGAACGGCCGCCGAGCAGTTGTTCATTTCCGGGTCACCAAAGAGCTCTGGCACCTTCAGCGACGCCCGCAGGACAGAGGCGGATACTGCACACACCTGCATCAACAAAATAAAAGCCTCAACACGAAGCACAACATCCGCCTGCGACTTTCAAAGTAAAACGCTGCCAAAGTCAATACAACGAAATTTGATATTTATTTTTAAAGAGTGAAGCACAAAAAATGCAAATGAGAAACAATAACATAAAGAAATAATAATATAATCATATTCTAATAATGTAATAATATTAAAATGATTACAGATTTATAGTGGCATTAGAGCTTTAGGCAGTATTTTAATGGTATCTCTTATAACACAACAACATGATGCAAATTCACTGATTCCTGTTGAGGTATGGCGATGTCAAGGAGGGAGGGAGTTTTTTTTTTTTTTTTTTTTTTTTACCAGACTAACAGAATCTTGGAATGTGGGAGGGTGTCAGAGGAAAAATGAAAAAGTGTTCTGGTACTGATTTTTAAGAACAAGGTATGTGAAAATATGAGAAAGAGTTGTTGAGAAGAAGAGAAATGGCGACCACTGAGCAGCAGTGTACTTTAAGAATGTTGATGGAGAAGTATAGAGAAGGTCAGAAGGTGATGAACTGTGTCCTTGTGGATCTACAGAAAGTATGTGATGAGAGAATGGAGCAGGTGGATGAGACTGTAGAAGAGAAGAAGAATGAAAGTAAATAGAAGCAATGAGCAGGAGAAAGGTGGAAAGGTGAAGAGAAGTATTGAAGTTAGATACCCGGGAGTCAACCATCCAGAGGAAGGGACAGTGCACAGGAGAGGTGGTAGAAGTAGAGGTTGCAGGCAGGGTGTGGAAGGAGACAAGTGTCTGATATGACCGATAGTTATGACCGAAAAATAGCAACAAGAGTGAAAGGGAAGGTTTAAAAGATGATAGTGAGACCTGCTGTGATGCATGGTTTGGAGATGGATGTTGAAAATGGAGCTGCCAGGAGGAAAACAGAAAAACCTTTGAAGTGATCCATGAATCCAGTGGAAGACATGGGGTTGGTGTGACAGAGGAGGATGCTGGGATAGGTGGGTGGGTGAGATGGGAGCAGATGGTGAACGCTGATAATATAATATAATATAATATAATATAATATAATATAATATAATATAATATAATATAATATAATTAGGGGACATTTATTTTGAAGGCGCTGAGTGGCGGAAGCGGGGTAGGTTTCCGGTGCTTGTGTTCACTGTGGAGTGGCTCGCTTTGGCTCGGTTCGGCTCGGTCCGCGACAGAGCAGCATCTGCAGCGTGGGCAGTGCAGAACCAGCGTGTGACCGCGGAGGAACCATGGCGGCCCCTGCTCTCTCCGGCCGGGCTGGCTCGTCGGGCAGCCTCGGGAACAGCCCCACCATGGCCGCCGGGAGGCTGCCGCACGGCAGCGGGCCCGAGCTGGACTTCAGGTCGGCGGCCCGCATGGAGGACCTTAACCGGCTCATCCAGGAGTTCAGCAAGCACGACCAGCGGGAGTACGACGACCAGCGGGCTCTGGAGATCCACACGGCCAAGGACTTCATCTTCTCCATGCTGGGTGAGGACACACACACACACACACACACACACACACACACATCAGGTTGCGGTAAACATCCTCGGACTCCACCTGATTTTTTCAGCTGGTGTGAGCGCGGAGCTGCTGGGGTGATCCAGATGTGCTGCAGAGGCTCAGGTGATGCACGTCTGCTCCACCTGGACCGCATTAGGGATCGCATGCATCCTCTTAGCCTCTCTTCTTCTCGTTTGTTGGTTTAAAATGAACGTAAAGGTGTAGCTGAGCCTCTCCAGGTGCTGCACAAATACGGAAATACTAAACACAGACGACACTAGCACCACCCTCAGTGCAAGGTGAAGCCCACTACAATCTCAGCCTCATAAAATCTTAAGGAAAAGGTTCATTTTTTCAAATTAAATGACGGGTTTATTTAACTGTGTGTGTGTGTGTGTGTGTGTGTGTGTGTGTGTGTGTGTGAGTGAGTGAGTGAGTGTTTGTGTGAGAGAGAGAGGCTCCACCTATTACCAAACTAACATGTTTGTTATTACGGATTAACCTGCAGATTAATCCACCAATCATTTCATATGAAAACGTCAGAAACCTGTCAAATATATCAGTTACATCACGCTGGAATCCACAGCCAAACTTTCAAATATATCAAAAAAAATAAATCTTCAGTAACATTAAACTTCCATCTGTGAGGACTCTCACCAGCAGGTGTTTTTTTTCCGCATATAGCCCATCAGTGAGGAAGAAATGTGCTCAAATATATTTAAAATTGTCAGATAAAATTCTGCCAAATTAGTGGTCAGGATTTTTTACAGCGTGAGAAATAAATCATCCGTTTTTTCCCCAAACATCACCCCTTAGGGCGATTGAACAGACTGCAGTGTCTCTGACGTCCAGCAGAGGCAGCAGTGAGTCAGTCCCCATAGACTCCCATGTTAAAACTGTACAGCAGAAATAAACATGTTTACAGCCTGAAACACAAACTGTTTGTTCTCTGGGGATAATGTCCTCCTTTGTAAGGCCTGTACAGTAGAAGAATGTTTTTAGGGTTTACCTGGTTAAATTGTAATAAGCCTTAAAGTTGGTATGATTAGGGGCGTGGCCTCTAGGACTGATGGGTGGATGGTGACACAGGTGGCTGTAGCTGCTAGCTGACTGCTCAGCTTCACCTGAACTGGACCTCTGGACCGTGTTTGTGCTGTTGGAGCTTTTTGGAACATTTTTAATGACGTCACGTGACCAATAACATGGCTGCTGTGAGGTTACTGTAGTAACAGCCCATCCACGAAGGCGGAGCTCTGCTTCTGCTGAGGGAAATTCTTGGATTTTACCATGTAGGATTTCGGCAACACAACCAGGAAACTGATTCGTTCCGTGCACATGTGTGAAAAATATTTTATTTTATTCGCAATATTGGTGCAGGATTTGGAAAAATGAACTGTGTGAGGGGATGACACATCTGTTGACCTTTGTGTTGAGCCCTCTCTTTGATTGGGTGGTGATTTCAATGCATGTGTACGAGCTGGCGCGCCGCTCTGATGCGCTCTGATGTCGGATGATTCGCGTCAGCGTCCATGGCCTCGACTTCTGGCCTTCGTGCTTTCATTTTCCTGCTGTGTGTTTGCAGGCGGCTGAATAATTTAGTTGTGTTGCTTTGTGGTGCAGACGCACAACACTCCTTGTGTATGCGTGTTTGGTTCCCATCACTCGTGCTAAATCTGACCCTCTTAGAGGAGCTCCTCAGCTTCTGCCGTGCTGAACATTGTCTCGACGGCCTGTATGAGGTCACTGCGGTCAGGTGCAGGGAGGAGCTGTGATTGGCTCATGCAGGCGCGTGGTCAATGCTCATTTATGGAGCTCTTGTTTTGTTTTTGTTTATTTATTCAAGAGTTTGTTTACAAACAATTGACAGAGTTTGAAAATAGAGAAAATTATTTTCATTATATTTCTGTATAAACTGTTTGCATTAACATTTACTTTATTTATTAAATAATGATCTAATGTTTGACTTTGTGTTTCTCTGTAACATTTGAAGTGTTTGATCAGAAATAACTTTTTCATTTATTACGTTGACCTTTGAATTTATTTGAATTGCTCTACAGCACATTTGTCGTGTTTAGCATTTTGAAGATATGCCAAGATATAAATGCTAAATGTGTCTTCACTTTTCACTTAGGAGAAAAAATGAACCTCACACAGCTTTAATATCCGACATAAATCAGGAATTACAAGGTTATAATTAAAATTTTGAAGGGGGTGGGGCCCTAACCTTTCAAAATAAAAGGCCACAAATCTGCTGAGAGGACTCAGCTCATCATAACTGAACTTGAGAGGAAGTGCGGGGGATGGAGTGCAGGAATGTGAGTTTGATAACGACGCTGGAGCGCCTCCAAGATCTGGATTTAAGTCTCTCACACACACAAAGACAAACACACACACACAAACTGCAGAAATGCCCATCTGACAGAGCCACACACTCACATTAGTGTTCATTTTCTCGGATGTACTGACAGTCTGCCAGCTCGCACACGGCGCCTCCTCACAGAAATAACAAGTGTTCCAAAATGTCCCGACAGGAAGCGGCGCTCCGTCCTGTCTTCACAGCTCGCTCTCCGTTTGCAGCTCACAGACAGACCAAAAGAAAAGCGAGGAGGCGGTTTTATGCTCCAGATTTAATCAGTCAATCATAAAAAAGGAAAAACAATCAGGAAGTATAAACTGAGTGTGAGACCTTTATTCAAAGACAGCTTGTATTTGCAGGATCGTCTCTGTTCCGAGGTAACGAGGAGCCCCCGAGCTGAGTTCATCTGATTTATTTGAAACTGTTTCTGAGAGACAGACTGCGTGCGTCCAAACAACCACAGCGCAGGAATGCAGCCGACAGCCAGGAAGTGTGTGCGCCTCTTCTTTAAACTCAGCAGAGCGGAAAACCCGCCCAGGCCGGCCCGGTCCGACGGGGCTGAACACAGTGACCCGTCCGGGCTCACGTGGTCCGCTTCCAAACATGGCGAGCTTCATAAATAGACCTGACATGAAAGGAACGGGAGAACAGGCGGGCCAAACAGGACCCGATACAGACTGAGCTGGACACAAACGAAGCACAAACGCTTGGACACTTTTAGCATAATGGACAGGTTTTTGACGCAGGAGATCGCCAAATATGTTTCCAAACCAACTTCCTTCCAAGCCAAATACTAGAAAATATGATATCTTGCCTTTGGCGTCACCTAAACAAGGTAGGTCTCCCCTGCAGAATTGGTTTTCCCTGCGTTGGGAGCAGCGCTGGGCTCTCCAAATCACGGACAAACAGGATCCCACATTCTTGATTTTTAGTTCACAAACACTTGTTGTAATAACTAACTACTCCTGACATTTTGGACATGTTAGCTCCTTACACAGTAAAGTTACAGTGGGATACAAATAATATCAGGCTGATCCTGCCACGATTTGTTCCCCCGGTCCAAATCACAGACAAACAGTATCCCACAGCTGTTTATGTTTTTGAACCCATTTTGCACAGAGAGACATTTTTTGAAAAATGTGTTGACAGCAATGTTGAATATTATTACACAGGAAAAAACAACTACATGTAAAATAATCACACCGTGACGCCTCTGCCTTTCTAAAGGTAGATTTTTTTGTAAAACAAAGGGGGGCCTAGCAAAACAGTTTGGGAACCACTGCCTTAAGATCAGCCTCGTCTGCAAGTGACAGCAAAAACCAGACTGGACGAATCAGCAGAGCCGTTGGTCAACGCTCAAGAATTAAAGAGTGATTAATGTCAGGACTTAATTACAGCAGGGAGAAGCTCTTAAGTCGATGTTAGTCGAACTTTATACAGATACGAATGTGTTGCTTTGAAAGGTTCCCTGAAAAAGGCTTGACAGGAGCAGTAATGACTCTGTTATCACAGAATCTAGTCAGGAAATCGCACAGTGAACAAAGGATATCACCTGGACAATCATGAGGGAAAACCTTGGTTTTATTTTTCAGCTTCCGAACATGAGTTGCTTCTGACGTCCATCTATCTTCTAAGCAGAGGTGCCCGGACCTCCCTGTCCTCAGCCATGACCTGCAGCTCGTCTGGAGGAACATTGAGTCGTTCCCCAATCAGTCAAGAGATTTAATCTCTGCAGTGCATCCTGGGGGTTCCTCGGGGTCTCCTCCCAGGTCCACATGCTTGAGGTCAGCCACAGGTCATGAAGACATCCTGGTCAGATACTGAACCCACTCAGCTGGCTGTAGGACAAGTATCTTTAGGTCTAAATCCTGACCGCCGATTTCACTTGTGTGCACGATGTTATACCTCATCTCCATAGGTTAGGAACGTGGTGGTGCTCGTTTTTACACATAATCTTTATCTGATCCTTTTTGTCCTCTTCTGTTTCAGGAATGGTCCAGAAGTTGGACCAGAAGCTCCCAGTGGCCAACGAGTACCTCCTCCTGTCAGGAGGCGTTCGGGAGGGCGTGGTGGACATGGACCTGGACGAGCTGAGCATCTACGCCCGCGGCACAGATTACGACATGGACTTCACCCTGTTGGTCCCTGCGCTCAAACTCCACGACCGCAACCAGCCGGTGACCCTGGACATGAGGCACTCAGCGCTGGGCCACTCCTGGCTCAGCCTCCGGCTCTTCGACGAAGGAACCATCAACAAGTGGAAGGACTGCTGCACCATTGTCGACCACATCAACGGCACCACCAACTACTTCTTCTCCCCAACACTGGTGGCTGACTGGTTCTATCAGTCCATCTCCCTGGTGCTGCTGGAGGTGCAGAAGAAGCCGCAGAGAGGAATGCCAAGGGTGGAGAAGGTGGAGCGGAACGGCACCATCATCTCCGTCATCCTGGGCGTCGGGAGCAGCCGGATGCTCTACGACATCGTCCCCGTGGTGTCGTTTAAAGGGTGGCCGGCCGTCGCTCAGAGCTGGCTGATGGAGAATCACTTCTGGGATGGGAAGATCACCGAGGAGGAGGTGATCAGCGGTTTCTACCTCGTCCCCGCCTGCTCCCACAAAGGCCGCAAGGAGAACGAGTGGCGCCTGTCGTTCGCCCGCAGCGAGGTGCAGCTGAAGAAGTGCATCTCATCCAGTCTGATGCAGGCGTACCAGGCCTGCAAAGCCATCATCATCAAGCTGCTGTCCCGCCCCAAAGCCATCAGCCCCTACCACCTCCGCAGCATCATGCTGTGGGCCTGCGACCGCCTCCCAGCCAACTACCTGGCGCAGGACGACTTCTCCGCCCACTTCCTCCTGGGCCTGATCGACGACCTGCAGCACTGCCTCGTCAACAAGATGTGCCCCAACTACTTCATTCCTCAGTGCAACATGCTGGAGCACCTGTCGGACGAGACGGCCATGCTGCATGCCCGCAAACTCTCCTCCGTGCGCTCCGACCCAGCCGAGCACCTGCGCACCACCATCGAGCACGCCAAGGCCGCCAACAGGCTGACGGTGGAACTGCAGTGGCGGGGCAGCACCAACAACCTGCCGTCGCCGCAGTCCGACGCCGGCGGAGAGAACCAGCCCGACGACCGGCTGGCCAAGAAGCTTCAGCAGCTCGTCACAGAGAATCCGGGCAAATCCATTTCGGTCTTCATCAACCCGGACGACGTCACGCGGCCGCATTTCCGCATCGATGACAAGTTCTTCTGAGACTGACCACCTCCTCCTCCCTCTCAGCCTTTCTCCTCCTCGCCTTGTCCCCGCCTCCTCTGAAACTTTGTTTTTTAATTTTTTTATGTTTCTCTGCCACAGAGTGAAGTGAGGTGATCGTCTAGTCGTGTTTGCCACAATTTTTTTATTTTTTATTTTTCTATTCCCGTCCCCGCCCCCTCCTCTTTCACTGTGTGCCCTGTGGTTTTTACCTGCTGAATGCCTTTTACAGACAGCTGCACAGCAGCAGGTTGTTTTACAAATGAAGGAAGAGGTGAAAGTCCACCTTCAGCCGGCTCTGCTGCTCCAGTGTTAGTAGTTTGTAGTTCAATATAATTATCAGGGATCCTGGAAATGAGACGAGTCCACCGACTCCTGAAATCGTGACTCGTGTCTCACGTCGGACTCGCTGTCGTTTAAATTTGGCGCTGAAGCTCTGACGGCAGAAACGACGTGAAAACGAGGAGCCGGGCTAAAATCAGCTGCTTTGATACCAATGTGGGAATTTCAGTGCTGGCGTGGCCAAAACTTCCGTTTTTATTTGATTTTTACTTTTCTGTGATATAGTGAAGAACAATCAGAAGCATTTCATAAATAAATAAATCCCACTTCTGCAAAGACTCAGCATTTCCACTGTTCACCCGTGTTCTTCAGGCCTTCTGCAGTTCTCATGTTGGACACCAGCTGAATTCTGATTGATGGAGATCTGATGCTGAGCTTTTCAGTTTGTGGACTCGAGCTGTTCCACCTGCTCGTTAAAGACCAGACAAACTAAAGCTCCTCAAAGACCAATTTCTCCCAACAATTTAGGAGGAATTTGGTGACAATCTGTTTGTTTTCCAGCACGATGAAGCTCCAAGTGATTACTAAGGCTCAGAGATCATCACATTCATATTTGGATCCATGCATGGATCATTGATGAGGCAGGACTGGATTTGTCCAGCAGAGAACTGCAGGAGTCATGAAGGTCGGTCTAAATACTGACTCAGTGCAGAAAAACCGAAGAGAGCACAAAACACAAACGTTTGGCTCGTTATTCCTCCGTGACGTCATCAGCTGCTCTTCACCTCCACGCGCTCGTTCCTCGCGATGACACGAGTACGAGAAGGTTTTCATAATTATGAGCAAGTTTCTCAAAATATCTCATGACTCGTTTTCTTATCCAAACCAAACGGCAAATTTTCGCAGCAGCTCGGCGTCGAGCACGATTTTAGCCCAAAAGCATTTCAGAGCTCGCTGATTGGACGGCGGATGCTTTCAGGAGCTGCGGACAGCCTGAAGTCTCACATCAAGGAGCAAAAGCAGCAGAGCTCGGACGAAGGTGGATTTTGTCCCTCTGAGGAATGTCTTAGTCCCACCGCGGGACAACGATGATGATGATGATGGTACTAACGTCTTAGAAACTAACTGTAAATAGGAACAAAGTGACTGAACTCTGATGTGTGTAGGCAGAAGGAGGAATAGACTGACGATGGTTTGTGGACTACTTTTCGTCTAATTTTGCACAGAATGTAAAAAAAACAAACACAGCCGTGTTTCCTCTCGATGGCGGACGCCGTGTCCTCCTCATTCTCGAATGATGATGTATCATATCAGTTGATGGTGACACTTTACTGAGGGGTGGTCGCAGTGCACGCTGTAGATGTTCTCATTAACCGGCGGAGCTGCAGTGATTGTGATTGGTCCAAAGACGCAGCTTCCCCTGATGGAGTCGCACGGCTGAGCTGCCGGTTGGTGTTGCATCTTGTTCACGCTCACAGGCTCACGTTGTGCTTCGCCGACAGGCGCCCTGGATCCCGTGTAGTTTGCGATGTTTTCCCAGTTTTCCTCATTTCAGTTTGTTTTGATGTTTCGAGCCTCAGCGTAGTTCAGAATCCTTCCGAACATTCCAGGGTCCAGATCCAGACGGATGGCGTGGCTCATGGTCCTGATGGGGGCGCTGTGGGTTTTGGGCCTGTGGGTGTGAGCGAGGCGTAACAGTTTGGGACGTGAAGCTCGCAGCAGCGTTTCTGTTTACCACTCAGGTTAATCTGCTGACCACAGTCAGTAACGTGTCACTCCCGGCTCGATATCACCGGCCTGGCTCGCCACTTCCTCTTTCTCCATCTTGTTTGTTTTGATCACTATTTAATAAGCTTCACTGTAACCTCGGTTTTATCTTATTTCTAACCTGACTGATGTTTTCTCCGCAGCTGCTTCTTTGTGTTTGGATGTCGAGGGTTCGGCTCCCCTTCAGCGCCACCAGCTCGCCACGTGATCATCGGCCTTTCAGATCGCTCACAAAACATTGGGACCAAATCCCAGTTGGGACTTTTTACACTCCAACTGTAGGTGGAGGTTTGGTCTGATGGAGCTCCTGGTTTCTGTTTCTGACACAGACACAGTGACTGTGCAGTAAGCTAATGCTGTTTGGCTCCAGAAACCACCGATTATGTGGCGAGCCTCAGTTTGGAGCTCAGTCAGCTCGGCTGTGGGATGTGTCTAATGAGATGGTGGTGTGATGTCATTACCACCACCTCTACAAGGGTGGGTTTTTTTAGCAATGTGAACTTCTGGAAGCCTACTGAGGGGCACAAATCATCACAGATTTAGCCACATGACCATCAAACATGTTTATATACAAGGAAAAGAAAAATGTGCTCAGTTTCATATTATCTCAGCTTCAGTCTCGGTGACACTTGCATATTGTTTACCGAGTCAGAGCCTGTGCTCAGCTCTGATTGGACAGCTGAAACGCGACTGCAGTTATTGCAATCAGCACTACATGCGAGCAGCTCACTACAGCTTCAAAACACTAAAACAGATATTTTTGATCTCCTGACATAAACGAGCTTCGGTGACATCAGCCGCCTTGAGGATTCGACTGCGCGCCGACGTGTTTGAGCCGCAGCTGGTTGTGCTGAAGGTGAGTCGTCCCAGGTTTGTTTGTGTTTTTGTCAAAGTCTGAAACATTTCCAGGAAAATGCAAAAAACCAGAAAAGAATCTGCAGACAATGTGATCTCCATATCCTCATCCTCAAGTGCAATTAGTGAACGCCGAACAAGTACACACTTATACAAACGCACGTATACGTCATGTAGCATTAAGACACTGAAGTAAGTTAAAGCTGAACGGTACACTGCTCCGCCGACCCCACAGACCCACACTGACACTCCCACTCAGAGGTTTTTCACACCATCAAAGTGCCACACCACGCTCTCCTGCTCGGTGGAAATGTAATCAGTGTGTTCTTCTGAGCTCCGTGACTTTTGACCTTACTGCTTTCTCTATTTGTTGAGAACCTTTTGACTGTGAGTTTTTATTTTTCTGTACCTCGCTGCTCTGCTTTGTTATGACGATGGATTTCTTTATGCAACGTAGACGTGGGTGGGTGTAGCCCTTCAGATGGCAGCTCCTCCCCATCTGTGAAGGTTCTTCGCTGGATTTCACTGTACAGTCGAGTCACTATAAAGTCTTTTAAGCTGAATTTCTCTCTGTATGTCCTCAGTGAGTCTTTTTCAAATTTATATCTGAAGTTCTAAATAAAATTAAACCTTAGTTTACATTTCATGAAAGCAAAAACAGTTAACTGAAGTTCTGTATCAACTTCAGTCCTTAATAAGTATACCTGACATCTCAGTGTCATCAGCAAAGTACATTAAACTGCCGAATATGAGCATCAGACCTTGGAAAGGGTCTCGACTCCACAGAGTAAATCAGGCTGTCATCTGCACAGCGATGAAGATCGATTCTGTTAAAGAGTGTGGCTGAGAAGAAGAACATGAATCTGAGGTGTTCGAGTGTTTGAAGGAACACAAGAAAATTTAAGATTTGGTCAACAAGGCCTCACAATTGAACCCTGGATTGGCTCATTAGCTCGTGTGATTTGTTGTACAAAATTTGCATTGTACAGATTTATTTATTTTAATTATACTACAGTTTTTTCAGATAGACTAGAATAAAGACGGAGGCCCCAGGATCAAACGAAGGATGACATTTAAGTTAAACAGGGAACTGTTTATTTATTAGTACAGTAAGTGTGTTGGACCGTAGAAGATGAAGGAAATGTCTTTATCATCTGTGTAGTTTCCAAATATAAGAGCCCAGAATTGATTCTTGGAGGAAAGTTATATAATGACAGAGGACAGATCATCATCTGCATAGAACTGAGTAAGAATCTGATATCTTATTGAATATCTGAAAGTTCATAATTTAATCCTGTCAACAGATATTAATGATATAGTGATGATCTGTTAATAAATAGATCCAATAGGCCATATAATACTCTGAGAGAGGAGAACATCTGGGAAGTGCACATGCTGAGTCGAACCCCGGAGAACATCCCTGAGTAAGACATTGTGTCACGTTTATTACACACAGCATGTGTGTGTGAGGTCACAACATGAACGTCTGCTATCGTGTGCCCAATTTTTTTCCATGTATGGATAGAAAACCTTCCTGTTGACCAAAGTTTAAAATGTTGAGCATAGAAATGGTGATTTACTATAATCATGCTATTTAATTCTTCTATATAAAGGTGATAATTTCTGGATACAGAATAAGGAAATGCAGCCTTGTTTGCAGATGATGGCACACATAAGGTAACGTGTGTGCTACGATAAAGACGCTCAGTCTGCTGGGAATGAAGCGAAGCAGAATTTGACGTCATGCACGTGGTTGGTGCTGCAGGCTGTTAAAATAACGTATTTATATTAAAATGACATCATAAGTCACATGGCCTCTGTGACACTTAAGACTCAGACACTTTTAAAAACCATCCAGACTAAAGGTTTCAATCGGCCACTCAAACACATCGTCTAATTAACCCTCAGACAGGGTGAGCTGGTGGAGTCCTTCACTTCATCCTTTAAGCAGTTTCCTCTCTCGACCACCAGGGGGAGCAGCTCGCTCTGTGTGAGCGGGTGTGATGGAGGGAGCTGTCATGTGAACGGAGGCTGTTTGTGCACACAGTGACTTTATCTCCTGTAATGTGGAACTACTGTTGTAAATAGCACTTGATGAAATAACTCCTGTCTGACTCTTCGTCTGCGTCCACTTCATTCAGCCGCCCGGCGCCTCTCCCACCACACAGCTCATCTCAAACGCTTCATTTTGCTTCCTAACCTTTCTCTTCTCTCCTGCTTCCTGTTGTCTCAGCACCTGTCTCCTCCACCTGCTCTCCTCTCTCCATCTCGCCTCCTCCTGCTGAGTTTGGATGGCGCTCAGCTCTTTGCGGTTGCCGTTCCAAGAGGAAACTATCCATCACTGTCCAAATATAACCACAGCATGTAAACACGCTGCAGGCTTTACTGCTGATGCTCAGCCTCACTAAAATCCCTGATTTACAGAAAACACGAGTTATTTACTGATGATCAGCGAGAGGGGAACGGAACCTGAAACAAGCCTCTGTGGGGTCATGTGACTGTAACTGTGACTCCTACAAAATAAAACTTTATTTAAAATCACTTAAAGACAGCTTTGAGCCCAGAAACTGTCCTGCAGTTTATCAGCAGCTGCTCTTCAAATGTGGACCTGATGGGGAACAATGATGATTCCAGTATGTTCACTTTTTACAGCACTGCAGTCACTTTACACACTCTTACTTTGACTTGATATCACCTGTGATTTACTTCCGGTGGTCCCGCCCTAACCTGCCGATGTCATTAACTCCAACTTTGCTCCAACAGATTTGTTGAGCTGTGCAGGTAAGCTTTAGGCAATTTAAACTGCCTCCACATCATATACAGCAACACTAAATATACTCCTGATAATAAGAAGTTAAAGAAACCCAAACAGCTCTTTACACCTCAGCGACACACCTTTACCTTGCACAGGTGAATCTGTGGGTGGGCGTTGGTGCAGCCCCTCAGTTCATCCTTTGCCCAAAGGATTTGCTGTTCTGATCTCTATAAATAACCCATTCTTAACAATAATGTTTTCATAGCTCACCTGTTTAAATGGCATTGTTAGGGGCGTGGTCTCTTTGACTGACAGGTGGATGGTGACACAGGTGGCTGCCAATTGTATGGCAGCTGTGAGGTTATCGTACTAACAGAGCATCCAAGTAGTCTGAGCTCCAGCTTTGGTGAAATTCTCTGATTTTATTTGGATGTGACGGAGCTCTGATTGGCAGGTATCGTGTCTGTGTGATGCTAACACACAGTCTGGGGTTGCAGCTTAATAACCAAGCTAACTAGCATTAGCTGATAACATAGCCTTCCATCCTCTGGTCCAAACATGGTCACATGTACTCCAGAAACCAGTGAGTCAAGTTACAGGAGCTAATGCCATCATTCTTATACAGTCTATCTGCTAACAGTAACAGCTGTTAGAGGAGAAATGTTTACGTGCCCGATTACTCCAAACCTCCAGCCAAAAATGCCACCGTAGTACCACCGGTGACCCAGGAGGTGAGCCTCCCAGAGCCTGAACCGTGGTGTTAGGTAAGAAAGTCCAAAAACAGCCCACTCTGAGTGGATTTCTGTCTGCAGGGGAGGAGTGCCGCTTTTAATGTGACTCATTTTTCACCTTGTCTTCAGCAGTAATTGCAGCTAAAACAACCTGATTCTTTTCCACTGAACTGGCTGCTACCTGTAAATCCATTTTCAGTGTGAAAACCGAGGATGTTCCCTCTTTCTGATGAACTCGTATGACAATAAAGGCGTCAGGCAGCCTTTATATGCTGTGATGTTGACTCCATTTCCAGCCTGGGTTTATTCATGTTTAATCAGCGGTGCTGTTAACAGCAGAATGACCCAGCAGCAGCTCCTCTCTGCAGCGTGTCATGGATGTAGAACAGTTATCCTTGAATGGCCTGTGGTCCTGAAGAACCCTTTAAATGCAGGGATTCTCAGGCAGGTTCTGAACTGTGGCTTTTTCTGATTAATGAGCAGATTTGTGAAGCTTTATTTGTGTTTAGTTGCTTCCTAAAACTGGGTTTCTACCTCAGAGTCACGTCCTGTCTGTCCTTTGGGGCTAAGCATGCTGTTCCTGCTTCATGTCACTGCTGGGTTATGGTGATGTTATTTATATGCACGATGCTTACACAGCATCTATCACGGAGCGCTGAGATTCATCACAAACCTCACAGCTCTTACCCACCCACAGACTCAGGAACTCATCTACATCTGACTTACTGAGCTTCATCCATCACAAAACTGTGGTCTTCAGTCCACAGACTCATCTCTTTCCAATTCAGTGCAGCTTTATCGATATAGCACCAAATCACAACAACAGTCATCTTTATATTCTAAGGTAAAGACCCCACAATCAAACCACGCCCTATAAGCATGCACTTGGAGACAGTGGGAAAGCAAAACTCCCTTTTAACGGGAAGAAACGTCTGACAGAAGCAGGCTGGGGGAGGAGCAACCATTGAGAGACTGGTTTTGACTGGTTTTGGGGGAAACGTGATCACGTTCAGCTAAATCTTAAAGAGTTGGCGTCAGTAGAAGCATTTAAGGTGGACTGGAGGCACCTGCGGGCTGCGGGGGTCCCACCTGAACATGACAGCGTCTGCTTTTGGCTCGAGATGATGACGTATTGTGATGTTTGCTGATCTGCGGTCAATTTAGTGTTTTGTAGATAAATCAAAACGAGCAGTGCAGGAGACCTTTCACCCAGCTCCCCGTGCAAGACTGATGGCTTCGTTATAGTTAACGGGACCAGCAGTGCGCATGCGCGATGGGCCCCGAGTTTTGCATGGTTTCTTTTTTTTCCCTTTCTTTTTTTTGTGCACTGTGGTCGCGGGTTCGACTCCTCCCATGATGCCCTGCGGTGGGATGGGCACCACCCCATGCACTAAAAGTTCCTTCCTCACGTTTCCTCCTCACACCATCAGCACCACCATCGTGTCACCTTAACAGTGACGTCACTCCTGTGCTCTCCTGGCTCGAGCTGCAGCAGCACAGATAGAGAGAGAGAGCGGCGCGCGGACACAGCTCAGGTGAACGCACGAGCCTCGACGCCCGCAGGAAGAAAAAAAACGGCGAAGAAGCAGCTGCGGAGGATCTGAGAGCAGACCCCGCGGTCCCTCCCTCTAGCTCTCCCGGTACCATCCACCCATCAGCGGCGAACACATCATCCCAGACTCGACGCTTGTTGATAACAGCTGATTAAGGAAGCAAGGAAGGAAGCAAGGGAGGAAGCAAGGGACGCAGGCTAGGGGAGCACCTCGCCTCGGAGATGGAGCTGGTTAAAGAGAAGGCACCCCCAGGTAGGACGGAGGGATGGGTGGATGAAACGGTGCATGGATGGATGGAAGTTTCCCTCATCCTGTGAGGGTGGATGAGAGGAAGTTGGTGCTTTTCCCCGCAGAGGGGGGGTGGATGGAAGGGTGGAGACAGGATGAAGGGGACCCGAATGGATGGATGGATGGATGTACGGGTGGATGGGTGGAGGGGACTGATGCATGTTGGGTAGAACTGTACTGCGGTATCCTGCTCCTGAATGCAGCTGCACTGGAGCTTTTTTAGGTGTGGTTATTATGGGATGGGGTGCAGTGTGTGTGTGTGTGTGTGTGTGTGAGTGTGTGTGTGTGTGTGTGTGTGTGTGACAGAAGCCTGATGCAGCAAACACATAGAGACAGGCAGACAGGTGAGAGTGGTGAGGCTGACTGATGCAGACAGACGGATGACGGGTGGCAGGAGGACTGACGGACGCGGAGCGACTGAGCTGCTGTTGGTGCAGTGATGCTTCGTCTGGCCGTCCCGGGCTCCACGGCAACACAACTTAAAATATTGTTAATTCCATTCATACGACATCGTGTGAATGGAACAAGCCTCAGAGACGCAGATCCCAAAGTTCTCCCCAAACATCAAAGGAACACTTAAAGAACCTTTACTCGTGAATCCATCATTACAGCGATCCAGCCCTGATCTCAGCGTCAGTATCAGCTGATACCGAGTTTTATTAAACCCAAAAGCTGAATTCCTCTCTTCATTCTTTGTGTGACGACGTCAGGCTCAGCTTAAACTAAATTCATCTGAGAATATACATTTACTCAATTCATTATTAAAATAACCAGTAAGAACAGGACCACGGTAAAACGAGAAATGGTAAATGGCCTGTATTTATATAGCGCTTTACTAGTCCCTAAGGACCCCAAAGCGCTTTACATATCCAGACATCCACCCATTCACACACTGGTGATGGCAAGCTACGTTGTAGCCACAGCCACCCTGGGCGCACTGACAGAGGCGAGGCTGCCGGACACTGGCGCCACCGGGCCCTCTGACCACCACCAGTAGGCAACGGGTGAAGTGTCTTGCCCAAGGACACAACGACCGAGACTGTCCGAACTGGGGCTCGAACCGGCAACCTTCCGATTACAAGGCGAACTCCCAACTCTTGAGCCACGATCGCCCCACAGAAGAAAATAAGAACATTTATTTGGGATATTCTAATGACTTCCTCCTAACTCACTGCTCTTATTTAAGGCCTCGCTCTCGGTCGTGCTGCGAGTGCACCTCCTCACACACGGAGTGGAGCAGCCGGAGGCGAGGAGCGGAGAAAACAAGTTTGAGTCAAAAACCTCCAAACATAAAACAAACCTGCTGCTCGCTTTTAACTCCACGAAACATCAGAACTGGAGGAAACGTATGGATCCGTGCACACGTTTGTCACAAGACGAGCTGAAGACGCTTGAAACACGTGTCACCACTCGGCATCCATCTTAAAATCCGGCGTTTTTTTTTATTTTATTTTAAGCATCAAGTGTAATTTTAATTTTTGGAGAAATGAAAACTGCATGTAGAGCAAAACTCTGAATCTGAGAGAAGCTGTTTTTTATCCTGGCAGTGAAGCTGCTGAGATCCAGATGTGGCTGAAGGTGGTTCTGCTCATATTTTAAAGACTTTTTTCTGCTTTAGCAAACAAGTCCGCGGTGCTGAGTTCCAGCTGTCTTGTTTCTCTTTCTGTTGTCTCATTTTTATGGTGGAAATGCTTCCTCCGGTAACCATGGTTACATTAGCAACGGCTAACTCAGCTGTAAGCTGCTGCATGTATGAAGCTTTTTAATGAGCCTGGTTCATTTTAACTGTCCTGCTCTAACTTGTTGATGAAAACCAATTTATGGCAGCTGCAGTAAAATCAGGTCACTGCTGTCAGCCGAGCACACGAGGAAGCTGGTAATGCAACGGTTCGATTGCATCATTCATTTATCCTGGTAAACGTCTGATTGCAGAGGTCTCCAGACTGCAGACGTGACAGCTGACCATCAACACCAAAATTCAGCCGTTACACCAGAGGGAGCACGGGGTCCACGAATTTAAGCCCCTGCCTGAGCGGCACGCCATCGTCCTGGTTCTCTGTGCTGAAAGTTCTGCCACCATCTTTGGTTGTTACAGAAGTCTTGCACAGATTTTCATGCTGTCTCTGAGCACTCATGGCTCTGGAGAGGCTAGCGGGGTTAAAAAAAACCCAAAACATGCACTTCCTGCTGTTATAATTCCAGCTGGTTTCCTGCACGCAGTCTGTCAAAAAAGCTCATCATATATGTTTATCATATTTGACATAATTTCATTTTTGTCCATCTGTGCCGTCATATTTTGTGCTTTAAAAAGTCCACATTTGGAGGTTGGAGGGATTGGTGGTGTGGTGATAGTGGCCTCTGGGTCTCTGTGGGCTCCACACTGTGAGGAGCGGTAAAATGAAGTGCACTCAGACTGAGAGGAGGAAGGAAGAGCTAGCGTGGCCCTGAATAACAGCAGCATGTGGTAATCTTTATCTTAGTAATAAATACAAATTCCCAGAGTTTGTATTCTTCGGGTTACCCGGCTCCTGAGTTTGGCTCCACCATCAGCTGGGATAGGCTCCACCCCCACTGCGACCCTGAATTAGATAAACGGATTAGAAATATTTATTGGTCATGTTTTCATGTAAAGGTTGAGCAGATGCTCATTAATGTGTCTGCAGTGTTGTTCTTACACTGCCCAACAAAACAAGTGCACAGCGGCTAATGTTAGCATGTTTTAAACTGGCGGGCTCATGCTAGCTATGCAGACGGCACAGCAGCAGGTTTGAAGAGCATAAAAGAAGTAATGATGCTGCAGAGAGAAGCAGCTCTGTAAAGGACTGCGATCCAATGCACCGTCTTTGCTTTTAGTTTGGAGTTTTTATTGATTTCACAATCGCACGTTTTCCCGGTTTGGCCAACATGTCAGCCAACTTTCCAGCCGGCTGCACACACCTCTCTCTCCTCTGGTCTCCTCACTAGAAAGGGGAAAATCCTCATCAGTACAATCATCTCCACCTCTCCTGTAGCTGAGCGAGGGACCACACCTCTGCCACGAACCCTAAAGCCAACCAGGAAAAAGTCTGACAAAACTAAAAGATCAACATCTGAAGGAGGAAGCGAGACGAGACGTCTTTGTGTAACAGAGGAGCCTCGTATTACGCCGAAACACTAAAGTGGCTCAAGGCTGATCTCTCACAGTGGTGCGCCAAATCAGTCTTTTTGAGAACGCCTCCAACACCGTCAGCAACATTTAGCATCTACAGTCTTCGGCTCCTGAGGGTTCTTATCCATATCAGATATTATTAAGTCATCATGTTGCCTAGCAACCGCCTAACAATGGGCTAGAAAGCCATGGCAGTCAGAAGCATCCGGGTCTCCCAGCATGGGTGAGAGAGAGCTTGGAGTCCTGTGGTCGGTGCTATGAGGACATGTCAAAGAGCTCTTACTGATGACATCAGGCAGCAGGAGCAGCAGGCCGATTCAGAGCTGATATGTTTTTATTAAAGCGTGTTTGTGACAGATGTCGGCTCAGTTCATAAAAGAAGATTCACAATAAAACAAGTGTAAAGCAATCCTGCCTTCGGTTTACCGCAGGCAGCTTCCTGCTGCCATAAAACAGAACGCGCTCCATCATCTTACTCGCCAAAGATAAACGAGGCTGAACTTTGAGCTAACTGCTTTATGAGTCAGGCTCCTTTATATTAACGGAGTTCATTTGGTGCCCGACAGTCTTTCTCTTTGATGGGGAACAGAGAGGTCTAATCTGCAGTGTGTTGCTCCAGTTCAGCCTCTGTAACATCTGGCTGGAGCGAGTGTCAAAGCTCCTCCAGATGTGGTCCGAGCTGGTTCAGAGACACGTGAAAGCTGTGCTGAAGTCAGTGAAACGTCTGTCAGCCGAAAAGAGTTAAAAGCTGCCGTGAGTCAGCTCTCTGTTGTTCAGGAGAGCTCACAGCATCAGCATGTTGTATTATCAGCAGAACTGCAGGCCAGTGCAGCTCTCAGCCCACCCGAACGACGGGGAATTATTCAGAGAAATCCTCTTTCTGCCAGCGAGGCCGTGCTGGTAGAATCAACCACGATTATCCTTTAAAAAGCAGAAATGCATTTATTTTCCTGAGTGTGCTTTTTTAAGATCTCACTCTCAAAGCTCTTCATGCTGATGCAGTCAGAGCTGCTCCAACAATCAACAGTCACGGTCACATGACACAAAGCTGACGTCTGCTTTAAAAACACAAAACAGGGTGGTTTATATCATAGAGAGCCTGTAGTGTTATAGATGTAACGGCAACAACCAGAAAATCCTCTATGAGCAGCAGTTGGAGAGAGTGGGAATGAAGAACTCCCTTTTAACAGGAAGAGACCCGACAGGCGTCTGCTGGGAGTATTAGTGAGGGAAAGAGAAGGGAACAGGTAGCTTAATGGAGTCGTGTCACTTCCTCCTCATGAGCAGTACTTTAAAAATAAACGTCCACAAAAACCTCATACTGATTTTTTAAATGTGTCAAATTTAAAGCCGTCCACCGTGGGGGCGTGGCCTACTGCAAGCCCACATCAAAGAAAGTGGACATTTTTACCCAGTGCTTTGTGGAAAATACAAACATGTAGAGCAGAGACTTTTATTTTGGCAAGATTAGTTTCTGGCTTTGGCTTCAGGCTGCGATGATTTGCAACCTGCTGTTTTGCGACTGTCAGGTGACGTGGCCTAAAGGGGCGTGGCCTGACGTAACCACAGCAGCTTCGTGAGTCTCAGCCTGTTTGTTTACAGCACACAGATCAGTGCGTTGTATTGATTCTGGGATCAGATCCACACGATTCAGGATGATTCAGTGACCCGCTGCCCAGAACAGAAACCTGAGACACTCGGTGGATGCATGCACACGCGCACACACACGCACACGCACACACACACACACACACACACACACACACAGGGGAGTGTTTCTTGTCGATTTCAGGTTGTGTTTTCACCCAAACACTGCCGGTATCAGTGTCTCTGCGTACCTGTACATCTTTGTGTTGTTGCTGGCTGGAGTCCTGTTGCAGACTCGGCATGTTTGAAGCAGATGATTCTCACTTCCTGTGTCAGAACATTGAATTTCATGTTTTCTAAAAACGAATCCCTCACAAAGACGCTAACATGTTGTGTTCATATAAAACAATAATCAGCGTCATAGTTGATTTTAGAGTTTCTGCTTCTCCTTCAGGAGTGAGATGAGGTGGATCTTCCTGTCCTCGCTCTGCGGGGGTACAATTACTCTGCCCTTTACCTTCATGTGCAGTCCTGTGGAAAAACACTCAGCGTGTCGGGGCGATCGAAAAGGTTGCGGTTGCTCGGCGCGAGCTTCCCCTCCCGTTACTGAAAAATGAAATTAGAGTGTCAGGAAGTGATGATTAACCAGTCGGTGAGAGCTGCAGTCAAACCACCGGGGACGGAGATGCACAGCCTCACCTTTAAAACACTCACAGAGCAGATCTGAGTGCAGCCATCACTGATGACTTTGTTCATTATCGGATTCTTGAATATGGACCCTGCTGTCATATGTTGGTGTAACAGCCTCTGCAGTGATTTCACGACAGCATCATACTAAGCAGGTGTGAGGGCGTTTGGTAACCTGCCTGCAGATGAAAATGTTACCAACTGTTCCCACCTTTACACACCTCCAGGCAGGTGTTTCTCACACACAGACTTGTGTCACCAGGTATACTTTGTGACCGCCCCCTCGCTCGTTCTCCTTCGGGCAGGCTGCTCAGCTCGCCGCTGCAATGGTCCTCAGTATCGTTCAGCTGAGTGTCCTCTCGGTCTCTGTCTTCCTGGTCGCTCAGACTCAAAGTCTTCCTTCGGCCGAGGAGAGCCACGGCGAGCCGGAGCGTCTCTGCAGAGCGGAACAATCCACGAGGAACCTTCATCGTGTTCATGTCACAGTCAGAGCATTTACACACCCGACGCATAAGATCCATGCAGATGTTTCGTGTGTTAAAATATTTGACTCATTGACTCATTTATTCTTATTGTGTATTAATGAGACCGCATGTTGCAGAGCTCAAACTGCCGACATCCTGGAATATGCACGAAAGCTTCGAGTCCTGGATCAAGGGCTGAGATGAACACAGCAGAGTGTTTGGTCATCGAGACCTGTGTAGAGGAGGTAAAAGTCATTAAGGTTTCTGCAGGGAGGAGCGTTAACCTTTCCAGCAGCCCTTTGACTCGGTCTACCTGTGGATGTTGCCCCTTTTTACCCCCCCCCCCTTCACCTCCTGCCTCCCACAGACGGTGCTTACAGTCAAAAACAGTCTTTGTCATTTCTTTCTGTCCTTTGAATTATACGTAAAAGTTCATGAGTCGCTGTGAATGCAGTCGGAAGTCAGTCATCACATCAGCTGTCCCCTTGCGCCTGTCTCACAGCGACACCTGTGGGTGGGGGTGTGTCTAAAAGCAGGGTGGGGCCAATAAAATCCACATTAATGTCACCTGTCACAGCTTCTCGCAGCTGCCTCCATTTTGGATCCAGTTTCTCACATCCATCAGGCTCCTGCGCTAACAGGCATAGCTTTCGTGTCTGCTGTTGTTGTGATGAAAAAATACCTGCAGGTAGCTTCAGCAGCTGCTCCTCTACAGCCAGCCGGCGCCGACAGTTCGTGGTTAAAACGAGTGGCGTCAGCAGCAATGACAGAATCTGTCAGCTGCAGCGTTTTCATGGTAATTAGTCTGCTGGTTAAGATCGTGTGTGAGTGAAGAGGCATCACTCTGCATCATCTCGCTGCTTCTGTAGCTCGCTCCGATACAGCAGAGTCCCACCGACACTTTCCTGCAACGGATCGATTCCTGCAGCACATTAAGCTCATTATCTGGATCAAGCTGCAAAAGTCAGTCGCTTCCAGCTGCTGTTTCACTCAGTTTCAGTCCATAATCGAGCGCTCGGCTCATTCTCAGGTTCCAGCAGCAGGATGTGGACCTGTTCCTTATTTCCTGTCGTTCGTCTGCTGCTCTGGTAGATGTTCACCTGAAACATAGACAAAGTTTCAAATACTGACGTTGTGTTTATGAGGGGCACCCAGTCAGGAGAAATTTGGCGCCAAGCCCCATTAAAAGATAAAGAAGGATTATTTTGAACTGTGAATCATGCACAGCTACCCTAGCAGAGTCAGAGAGTAAAAACAGGGAGATGGAAACGAGTTCATTTTAATTTAGCTAATGTCAATGTCCAGGAGATGCTGGCCCACTCAGCGATCATTAATCCGCTGGTCAGTTTGCAGGCTGTTGATGGTGCTCGGGTTAGCTGGCGCAGGAAATGAGACGTGAGACATCGTCTACCAAATCTGCAGCTCGAATTCCTCTCGTCTGTACACGAGCGAAGCATCGCCCAGTCGGGCATCGAAAAGGCACCGACAGCATGAACAAAGCGATGAAGATGAGGCAGTAAACATGTTTATTTCTGCTCTGATGTTTTAACATGGAAGTCTATGGAGACTGACTCAGTTGGAGTCAGGCCTCTAGTGGATGATAGAGGAACTGCAGCAGGTTTAAGTCTTTCTCTGATTTCTCTGAAATGTGGTTTTATTTTGAAGGACTGTTGATTAAACTGTTTCAGGTCTCTGCACATGACAGGAAACGCAAACGAGAGCAGAAACATCTTTTTGAATAAACGATCGGTCCTGGATGGCCTGAAGTACAGCTGAGTCCTCTCACAAACGAGCCGCCCTCCTCCACTGTGTGGGAGATGAACATAAAAGACAGGAGATGCTGAGCTCAGCGTGCGCCAGCCCCTCCCTGTCTGATGTTTTATGGCCCGTGCGTCTCCATCATTCCCAGCAGTGCTCGGCTCTCCGTTTTAAACAGGAAGCTGGAAGTGGAACAGCAACAACATCGGAGCCAGTTTATGATTGTTTTACGGTCCCAAAGCTTCACGTTCAGCGTGGAAAGTTACTGCACGCTCGCTGCATCATGCACGCTCTTTAAGCAGCTCCAGAGGAACAGAGGCGAGGACATGGAAGCAGAAGTCTGAGGGCATCAGGAGGAAAAGCAAAATCACAAACAGGAAGTCACTTAAACATCATTTTCAAACAGCTGCAGCTGAAATGTAAAAACATTCGTGTTTAGAGGTCTTTACCTCCATGTGAGGATTTTCTGTCTGATAAAGCAAACGTATTCACCTTGGCTGTCTGTGATTGGTTGGCTGTTCTTATTTTATTTTGAAAAATTTTGTATTCTGAATGGGAAGAGTTGGCACCACATTGTTCGCTCTGCCAGACCCGCTGCTGGTGTGTTGTTATGACTTTGCACACTGTTAAATAATGACTGGTGCAGGAACTTTTGCACATCACACTAAAGGCCATTTTTTTTCCCACCATGTTCAGACTCGACTAAGAAACAGTTGGAAACCCCTTTATGCCTCTAAGGTTGGGCGATTGGATGAATCTGTCTGCTCTTGGTTTTGAGTTTTTTTGTGGGTGGAGGGAAGAGTCTTTGTGTGTTGTAGTATTGCTAATTTAATATTATTTAAGGTGTTTTTATCCCAGTTTCTCCTGTTCAGGGAGTCTGGAGTGGCTCTCTGTTTAAAGGGTCCAGGTTTCGGAGTGAAATGGGTGTTTCCAAGAGGTAAAGCAGAAACTGCCTAAAAACCAAGCATGGTTTGGCTTGGTTGTTACTTTAGTGCCAGGAAAAGAATAGGCCAGGAAGAAGATGGAAGACATCATACTTACTCACAAGCTCTAACATTCACCGTTACAGCTAAATATGAGGAATTTATGGAATTTTGCGATATTTTATTTAAGCAGTTTAGCAGCAACAAAACCCTCAATCGAGGCAGGAGAGGGGTACGCTCAGGCCTGAGACTCAGTCCCATCCGGGCCATGACTGATGAAGCAGTGACCTCCAACTCCTTACCACCACGAAGGTTTCACCTCTTGGACATCTATAACAGGAAACCGTGAGGATGCCTGTATGAGGCTTGATGTTTAATACCTTCTAGTTCGTCAATAAAGTGAAACCTAACCCTAATCCTGAGTAGGACCATCCAGGGCTTCGGTTACGCTCTCTGTGATGGGCCAAACCTCAGACTTTATGTTTAGGTGAAAAGTAAAAGCACTTAAAGGAAAATAATGTTTGTCAATCTGAAACTTTAGCCTTTGGCTTAAGCTGATCTGACATCATGCACAAAGACTCAGACCTTTGAATGGAGCCCATCTGGTAACTCAGATTTTCAGTCTGGGTGTAAGGAGTTTATTCTCACCACAAAGCAGGTCCTTCCAGAAGCAGGTCAGATATTCTGTGTCCTGTTTGCTGGATAAAAACACGAGGCCAGAACTTTCCTGACGATGGACCGAGCAACTTCCACCTGAGACCGGCCTGCACTCCTCTGAGCGACCGAATCCAAACCCAACCCGGACTCTAAACAGCCGGAGATTTGGTGCATGTTAGGAGGTTATTAGAAGCAGAAAGTCTGTCACTCTAAAATGACCTTTAATATCTGCCAAACCAGTTTGGACGGCAGGAAACAGGAAGTCCTGTCATCTGAGGAAAAGAGTGTCCTGTGAAATATGGGAACATGTCAAACCCACATTAGTGCGTCTCACTCTCAGTCCTGACAGGCTCGCAGAGATCTGCATCATTTTCCACTCCGTCTTCATCAGCTCTTCATGTGTGACAGCTGTAATTCTTGGCTGTGTCACAGATGTTCTCTCTCCTACATTTCTGCAGTAAAGGCGTCGGGAGGATGATGTTGGTTTAGATTTCAGAGCAGATTGATGGTTCAGCGTCCTCCTGGTGTCACAGCCTTTTTGGCCAGCTGCTCCCAAAGACAGACGAGCTCAGACGCATGTGTGACTCACTTTAAACCTGGTGTTTCACCTCCAGTAGGCTGAATTTAACCTCCTTATATCCACCAGACCCATGACAACCTGTCTGTGATTAGGGTTAGTTTTGTTCAGCCATTTTTATAACATTTGTGCTTTCTTGTAACCAAACGGAACATGAAAACTATATTTTTATCTAAAAATATTGTTAAAAATACACATGCGCACGCGCACACACACACACACACACACACACACACACACAGCTCAGGGAGATAATCAAAGAACCTCTAAACTCATAAATATGCAAGAAGCTGCTTTTTTAGGCAGAGGACTGGATGATGGTGATCACACCACAGACTCTGTGACTGGAGACGAGCACACCAGGACCACAGTCTGCTAACACTCACCATTCATTCCAGATCTTAGTTAAAGTGCATCTGATGCTCGTTTGCAGCTCCTTGTTTTCATTCTTTGGCTGTGCTTGAGTCACATTTCAAAATGATCCTTCTTTGTCTGATTTTGGGCCTCTCACTTCGCCCACTGCCTGAAACAAGCTGGTTTAGTCCCCTGGCACTTTAACCAACTCGATTCTGATCGGCTGCTGAGAAAGGAAAGTGGGTGGGGCTTCTGTGCCTGAGATGACCATATTAGGGATATTGACACTCTATGACATCATTCAGGTCAAAGATAGAAAAACCTGCGTGAAACTGAGTGTTTAGAGCTGTTTGCAGCATGTTTAATATGAACATCCAGCTTCACTGGAGCAGATATAGGACCAGGAGTGCATCGGACATGCAGCACGTTTTATTTGTGACTTCTGAGCTGAATTTATAATATTTTATTCAGCAGTAGAGCTGGGCGATAGAACGATAACGATATGTATTGCGAAATAACTTTTTCTCGATAGAAAAATGAAACTATTGCGATAGGCCTCATCTCTCTCTCTTCCTGTCTTAAAAAAAAAAGAACAGCCAATCCAAATTAAGTGGCGCATAGCCGAACCAATCACAGCCGCAGCGTCACGTCACGTGACTTGTTACGTACAGCACAAGTGCCAAGCCGCACATGTGTATTTGTTTGGGAAGCAGCCAGCCGCCGTGCCGGCCGGTTAATGGAGAAAATGAGTTTGCCCGCTAGAGAAAAATCAACCGAGAGCTTGGGTGACCAGGTTACCGAAGAGAACACAGATGACGGTTCCAATGCCGGAGAGATTGTCGAAAGGAAGGGCCAGAGAAGTTCCGTAGACTAAAAGCGCTAATTCGTCATCGAAAACAACCAGGAGAATCCCTGCGAAGCAACAACAGTCAATTGAGTCGGTTTTCTCCAGCGTCTTACCATATGACAAAAAAGCTAAGAGACATAGCGACATAACGAATGCCATAGCCTACCGTCTTGCTAAAGACATGCTACCAATAAACACGGTCGAAAATGAAGGATTCAAGCAGCTAATTGAGGTCATAGCTAAGCTATACAACAAGGAGAGATTGAGAATTTCCTTTTAGTTCTCAGTTTATTTGATATTGACAAAAGTTAGTCAATTTTGTCTGTTCTTCTGTAAAACAAACTAAGATTTATTTTTAGAATTAATATTTTGTTTCTAAGTGGAATTGACAATTTAGTCTGTTTTGTTTGTTCTATTTTGAAACTTAAACGCTTTAGCGGCTGCCTTTTGTGTAGTTTGTAATATTTGCCTTTATTTATCTGAAACTGAAGTCTCATGTTCCTTAAGTACATCTGCCCTGTTGAACTTATTATGGGAAATAAATATTTAAATCAAAACAAGCTGCTGATTATTTCGCATTTTACTTGTGAGCAACGGCACATTTAAATCTTACAAATATAGTTATTTGGCTTATATCGTGATATATATCATTATCGCCTGAAATGAAAAAAACATATCGTGATATGAAAACATCTTATATCGCCCAGCTCTATTCAGCAGCAGTGATAAAGATAAATGGTTAGTTTAGCTACAGTGCTGTGATGTTATGTCTGTGAAGGTTCTCAGTCATCCAGGTCATCGTAGTCAAAGGAGCTTGCAAAGAAAAGCGTCTGGACTTCTTTAAGTTGTGCAGTATTTGCAGTATTTGCTGAGGTTGGCATGATTGCTCATTTTTTTGATCAGTAACTGTGATTTTTGTTAAGCGAACATACAAACACTGAATAATTGCAGTCTTTAAGTAGAGGACTTGATGCTTTTGTTTGTCTGAAGCTGTGACCTTGAGCTGTGAAAAATCGAAACAGGCTTTTTTTTTCTGCCACAGAGGACAGAATCGCTCACTGACGGCTGAAAATACTCAGCAGACCTGCTGTTTTATTACCACAGAGCCTGATGTCACCTCTGCGTCGGCAAACGGGACACCATGCAAAGAAAACGTGGCATAGTCCTTTAAGAGTATCGCCATGGAGACGGTGTGAAGGAGCGAGAGACGGCATGTGTCATAGAGAGAGAGGAGCGAGCGAGCTTAACCTAAAAGTGTATCGTCATGTAGACAGAGAGGGAGAGAGAGAGGGAGAGAGCGAGTCAGCAGACCTTTCAATTATTTATGAGGCTCCTCTGGAAATGGTCTCTGCTACACACACACACACACACACACACACACACACACACACACTGGATTGATGAACAGTCTAATGTAATGCGGTGGTGTGGCTGCAGCAGCCGAGCAGGATGGATGTCTCTGCTGCATTAACGCTCCCATCAAACCTTCTGCAGCTCTAGCTGCTTCCTGCATTCACGACGCTTACCCCGTCAAAATAAGAGTCCCCACCTGTTTGTAAAGGATCAGTCTGGTGTCATCGTTTTACCGTCCCTGCTTCACCTGTGCAGGTGTGTTGATAAATTATGGTCTGGTGATATTTTCAGTCGAGAAAGTAAAATCTAGAGCTGACTTTAATAAATCACAACTTTGTAAAGAGTCTGTGACCTACGAGGGAGTCACAGCCACACAGAAATGACCTCTGAGTATGAGGATAGTGAGTTACATGAGGCCGGCTTTGCATAAAATGAAACTAATCTATGCACGTAGCACGTTTGTTTTTCAGCGTTAGTGTAAGACAGGGCGTTTCTATTTTTATCGATTTTGATCAGATGTTTAATGTACACATTGAAGGAGAGATGACTGCAGGAGATATTTAGTAAGATGAAAAAGGCCCGAGCACAGAACCCTGTGGAGCTCCTTTATTCACTCCGACAGATTCATAGTTTATTTTCTGCCTTTAGCTCAGAGGCAGATGGAAACAGTTTGTAGGTTTGATGCTGTTTTCTGCCCAAATCGGTCTCAGTTTATGCTCTGACATCTTTACTGACGTCTGTCTGCATGAACTTATGAGCATCAGCACATAAAAGTGAACAAAAAAGCTTTTAACATAAAGGTGCTGGGACATGAAGCGGTGATGAAGACCAGGTTTGGACGTGAGCTGAGCGTGCTCTGTAACAGAGTACCGTACAGAGGAGCCAATCACAGCATCTGATAAATGAACGTCTGATGACTTTATTGTTATGATTGATCTTTAGTTCAGCACCTGACGCTGTCATTGCCCGGCTTTGCATGATTCACACCTCAGAATAATCCCAGAGTTTGATTCTTTGTCTGAAACCAGGTCCCCGCCCACTGAGCCAGCTTTTCTCTGACTGGCTGCCCCTCGTGTATGGCCATGTTAAAGATGTCCTCTCTTTGTGACATCATACTGATCCAAGTATAGAAAAAAACTGTGAAACTGTTTAGACAGATTACCGTACATACACTGAGCTGTTTATAAGATGCTTTACATGAACATACATTTATGATGAGGAGAGCTGTGATCAGCAGAGAAGGTTCACAGCCTGCAGGCACAGATTCAGGTTCTTCTCCTCTGGGTTCAGCTGCAGCTCTGAGCTCTGTTTTCCTTCCACCATGTTCCCTGCTGTGTTTTTGTGTTTTCTTTCTCTCATTCTGCTTCTTCTTCTTCTTCTCTGCCGTGCACCTAAAGGTTCTTATCTTTAATATAAACACAAAAAGAAGATCGACAGAGCGAGCCGAGCCTGCTGACAGCTGATTGGTTCATTGATCCCAGAGGGAAACATGGATGCAGTGGGATGGACCATCTGTCCTTCAGTGCAGCCCCCCCCCCAATCGTCACACCCTGACGCCTGCTCTGCTGCTCTGCGCCCCCTGCTGGTCACACAGGGAACAGACTGCAGCAGCTCGAGGCTGCAGCTGAAAAACAAACACACATCCTCACCGTCCGAGACAAAAGGAGGCTCGATGGGGCGAGCCCAGCTGCTGGTCAGCTGTTTGCTCTCAGCCAACACTCTCCAATAATCAGAGGATATGAAGCTTCAAACATGACGATGGTGATGATGTACGTGTAAACAGACTGAGCTCACAGAAGCTCTCAGCTCCAGTGGAGATTATTTTTATAGGAACCTTCATCATCAGAAGCAAATGTAGAGATGTGGAAGGTCACTGAGTGTTTATTTACTGATGTTACTTCAGATGAAGAGAATAACCTTGTTTAAAGCTATAATCAGTAATAAGGAGCTTTAATGTCTCGCCTGCTGCTCAGCTGTCAGCGTGTTAGCAGAGGAAGGCTTTAAAGCTCTCTGTGATGTCACAGAGAGGGGATATCCTTACATCGTCATCATCTTCAGGTGTGCTCCACGCAGAAGCCCCTCCCACCTTCTGTTTAGTCTTTGAGTTTGTGAAGGGACGTGACTAAAACAGCTTGTTTCAGACCGAGGCTGCACCGAGGCTTAGTGTGAGATAAATAAAGATTATCTTGATTTTTAAGTCATGCAGAGCTGCTGTGGTGGAGGCCAGAACAGAAATACGGACCTGGAAATGATCAAAATGAGGGAAAGATGGGAAATAAGCAGCCGGTGTTGATCTGAAGCAGCTGAGCGGTTTGATTCGGCCTGTTGATTGGCTGCTGTTGTTCTAAAGGTGCAGAACTGGAACGTCTACCGGCACCTTAATATTACTTATTTATAAGAGTATACATACAGATTTTATGTAAAGTACTTTCAGGGAAATCTCCGGTATTGATTTGGATGTTTAAAATATTCATCATCACTTTGCTGTCATTAGAGCTGCATCCCCGCCCTGCCTCATCACTAACACGGTGCTTTGACACTCGCTGATGTGATGCTACAGCGATTCTCCCACAAAGCCGAGGTCAGTGTCCGCAGAGGCTTTCCCATCAGCTCCACAATTCCGACTTCAGCCGAACGTTTTCTCCTTAACAAGCAGCCGGTGTCCTCCGTCAGAGCTGCTCCAGAAACCCCGCTGGGATCTGCATCCGACCATCTCCGCTTTCCTAAATCGATACTGTGACATCACGGAGGACTTAACAGAAACAGATTTAGAAACAGGACTGAGAGGAGTTACAGATTCCAGCAGATGCCTGGTAGCCTTTGTTTTTGGCACAGCAGGGGGCCAATGGGCTCACTGGGAGCCAGATAACCTCAAACACAGACTGGATACCAGAGGATTTCCAGTTTCTCTCTGAAGTTCATTTTTGAGTTCTCTTGACAAATCACAGGTGATCACGCAGGTAGATAAGAGGGCGTAGTGTTCCTGATCAAAGCCATCACCTAATCTGTCATCCACACTCCCAGATTACAGGCCAGCTTAGATATCAAAGAACCAATTAACAGGATAGTATCCTGGGAGAATGACATAAAGCATCAAATAAAGCAATTAATGTAGATGTCAAAATAAATAGTAAATAAACCTTTTTTCTGTCATGTAGGTTTAATTGAGCCAGAAATGATTAAGTCTGCCTCCACAGACTGTACAGGTGCTTCACACGGACACCTGTTACACCTGCTAATCTGTTACATCCAATTCAAATCCTTGAATTTTACTCAAAAAAAGCTGGAGCTCAGACTTCGTAGGTGGTCTGTTAGTACAGTAACCTCACAGCAGCCGCATTATTGGTCAGATGATGTCATTAAAAAGGTCCAACAGCACAAAAACGGTCCAGAGGTCCAGTCCAGGTGAAGCCTAGCAGACAGCTAGCAGCTACACCCACCTGTGTCACCATCCACCTGTCAGTCAAAGAGGCCACGCCCCTAATAATGCAAACTGTATTTGGTTCACCTGAGATCGTACTCTCACTCCTCGTTATTTGGGGACTCGTACCTATTTTTAAAAGTTGGATTTAGCAGCTGAAATAAGTAACAGTTGATGTTTTTAGAACTGAAAAACGAGCCTTTCGTGCTTCATAAAGTTGCTGAGGTTTGGTTTACGCTGCTTTACATAACCAGGAGCTGCTGCAGAAACCAGCTGTGTAACCTGACCCCCCCCCCGTGATTTATCAGGCCTGCAGCAAACAGTGACACAACTCGCGCTCAGGACAGGAAATCATACTTTAAACTCACTCACGGACCGAATGAGTCAAAGGCGCAGCTGGGCGGGAACATAAACCTGACGTCTGAAAACCTTCGAGGGGATGACACACGCTCAGTGTTTACTACGACTGCTGGCTGTTGTCAGCGTTTCTCTTGGTATTAATGTACCAGCAGCTGCGTGCGGTCACGTGGAGGCGTGTGCCCTCCTCTGAGCCTCTGACTGTGTTTAACAGTGACTGGCTCTCTCCACAGATCCAGTGGCTGCCTCATCGATTAGCGTACTGATTGACTGACTGATTAACTGACTGGAGCTTTGGTCTCAGTCAGCTTTCTGCCTGCAATGACCCGTTATTACAGCCTGTTTCAGCGTCTGCTGTCCAGAGAGAGTAAAGGAGAGGAGCCCGATGAGGAGGAGGGCAGCATTCACAAAGAGATCAGCCAGCAGGGTGAGTCCTCAGGAGACACGGCGCCCACCTGAGTCCTCTCTCATTCTTTGATACTCACTTTGTTTTGTAGTGATCAGAGCTGGTGAAAGCAGAGGAAGACTCACAGTTTAGAATCATGATGTGATTTAACCTCGAAAGTTACCATGTCAGCCTCTGTAATCTTATCATTAACTTTAAATAACAAACATCTGTCCCTGAGTCAGATCACACTGACTTCTTTTATGTTGCTTCTGTCTTTTGTTGCATGAAGCTGCAGAAACGTCTTTTTTAGGGGGAGTTTATCTGAGAATGTGTTTCTGATTCAGGATAGACTAAAATGTTTTAGAGGCCACATTAGCTTTGGGAAGTTTTGGCCCCTTGTTCGTCTCCTTTTCTGAAGCTGAACTCTGAAACTTTCCAGAAGAGTTTGAGATCGTCTTTCACAAACTGGAAATGTGTTCTCGAAAATTCTTGGTGTGTTTTCAGCAGCAGGGTGGAGCAGCTGAGGGAAGTGCTTGATGGAGGTTTGCTACCAGGACGGGCATAGATCAGAGTGTCATCTGCACATAAACTGACATTTAGCTCATGGAGGATGTTGTTAGCATAAATATCACAAATACGTGAGATAAGAAGAGGTCTTCGTACAGAGCCTTGTGGTACACCATCATTTAAGTGTAAAATATGTCCAAAAGCAGAGACGTCACAATAATCATGAACCTACATTCTGACTGTGACAGACCATCGTAAAGCACGCAGCCAACCAGAGAAGAGAGATGATGTTTCTCTGTAACTTCTTCTTTTACATGACAGAAACTAATATCCTGTTCAAGCTAACCAATCAGGAATCTACCTAACATGGTTTTTGTGTTGTTATTGAGTTTTGGTCATTTTGTATTTCTTTGTCTGCCCAGTGTTTCCATGTCTGTTCTTCCCAAACACAGTAGTAAAGCTGGATGTAGCTTCTGGGCTGTAAAAGTGAAGTTTTACTGTCGACATTCATTCAAATGGCCACCAGGGCGGCGATATCTGTGGTTGCAGAAAGACTTCTGGTACTGTGTAAGTGTGAAGAAGGGGAAACGGCCCTCTGCCCTAAACTAACTACTCATCAGCCCAAATCGTTAGCCAATGAGCATGCAGTTTCACAGTCACCATTATGGGGAAAATGCTAAAAATAAATATGCTAAAGATAAATAACAATCAAACAGCAGCTTCTGCCTCTCGTCAAACTCAGGTGTAAAAGATCACACTTGCTCAGCTAGCAGCAGTCCTCTCACAGAGAGGGATCACTTCTTGGAGCTTGTGATTTTTGGACGTTGTTGCCTTCTTGGAGGACTGACGTGCATCTCTGCAGTCATCGCCTTGGGTGAATTCCCACAGTCCCTGTCTGCGGAGACAAAGAGCTACCAGCACACAGCACTAATCCCACATGTATCATGACAGGTCACCAAAGACTGTAATGTGGTAACAGCCTGCAGTCTGACTGTAAACCGTAGAAAAGAGGGCAGAGAAGCAGAGATGGTGTTAATGTGAAAGTGTGAGGCTCTAAATATTTTACTCTTAAGTTTGGTCAAAGTGGAACAAAAGAAACGAGTTCACAAAGCTGTGAAATGATCTGAAAACAGAAAATCGATACATGTCGAATATCTCGACACAGCCAAGAAATGTCATCAGCTGATCTGTAGGTGAAGACTACACATGTGACGGCACACCTGCTGCATGGATTTATTTGTAACTGTCTGATTGGTGTGTTGTGTGCTTGCTTGGATCTCATGTTGTGTTGGAGTTGTTGCAGGTCGAGGTCTCTGTGCTGCAAAAGAAAGGCAAATCTCATGCAAACACCTGGGTGTGTGTGACTGCAGGGACACAACCTGTGTGCACACCTGAGCCAAACACACACACTTCAGTAAAACACCTGCTGCAGTGAAACCTGCGACTCGTACAAATGACAGCAAGCTCACAGAAAACATGAGATTTTTCTCATGATGAGCTTCATGAGCAGGTGTGTGTTTTTTAAAATGACATTTAGTGTGTAGAGGAGTGCCGTCATTCAATCTTGTGAAATTACTTCACTAAATTTTTGAGGGAAACATCAAAAACCAAATGTTACTGTGTCCCCGCCGTGTCCTCACATGTCCCGGGTTCGTAGAAGATTATAAATATCAGCGTCAAGGTCTCGGTGTCTCACACCTTCATCAGCTGATGACTGACAGATTCTCACATCACCAAAATATCTGCTTATATATAAACAGCTCTGCAGCAGGACAGAAACTGCTCGTCCTTCGTTTAGAGACAGCAGCAAGTCTCATTGTTAAACCTCACACCTGGACTTTTTTGGTTCCCAGGAATTACACAACAAGCTGCAGTTCCTCTAACGTCCACTGGGGGTGTCAGTCCCCTCAGACTCCCGCGTTAAACCATCTCAGCAGAACTAAACATGTTTACAGCCTGATACACAAACTGGTTTCGTCTCTAGAGATCATTTCCCGTTTATAATTACCATTTTTAGGGGTGTGGCCTCTTTGACTCAAGGTTTCCAGCAGTTTGCAGAAGCTTCTATGACTTTATTTGAAAGTTTTCCAAGCTCATCCTCTGACTGCTGGGAGTCGAGCTGAAGCGACAGGCTGATAAAACATAAAACATACACAGTTTATTCCAACAGCCCAGAGCTGAAAGCATGATGACTCACGGATGGAGCATCCACAGTGACAATAAGGCACATCTCTAAACTTCCTGCTGAATTACTCTGGCTATGTGTGCCTAATAAAGTGGCAGTGCGGGGGGAGTTTTTGGGTCAGTTTTCTTGGAGCCTTCTCGTTTTAGTTTTGAGTTTCTGTGTCAAACAAAAAGCAGCGAGAGCAACATTCAAAGCCGTGTGACAGAAACTGTGCGTGTGAGCGTGTGTGTGTGTGTGTGCGTGTGCGTGCGTGTGTGTGTGTGTGTGCGTGTGTGTGTGAAGTCTCCGTTATATTTACACCTTCATGTATTTCTGTCTGAGCAGCTGTTGGTCTGCTCAGCTCAGTCAGCACTTTGCATTTCTGCTGCTCCGACCCGGAGACCCGTCCATATCAAGTGACTCCAGACGGAATCAAGTAGGAATCTCTCTCTCTCTCTTCACACTCGCTGAAAAATGAAGCTGCTGCCACTCGGATGTTTCCAGATGTTACTGCATGGTGGCTCAAACTCTGACTTTCTGACTTTATAATTCATCAGTTTTATCAAAGATGTCCAACACCGCTGACTGACACGCAGCCCAAACCGTGACAGAGTCTGCACCGTGTTTCTCAGATGTCTGTAGACTCTGTGATGGACCTCCTCCTGACCTCCTCCTGACCATGATGCGCGTCCATCTCTCCCCTCAGACCTGTTCCTCTGATCAGTGAAGCGGCTTCCTGACAGCCGTCCTTCCACTGAGAGCATCTCTGATGAAGCTTCAGTGAAACAGTAGATGACCGTCTCTCAGCTCCTGTGTCAGGTATTTCAGATCTGCTGTAGATTTTTAGTTTTTCAGCCTGGATCATGTGGGTCAAACTGAAGGAGAAGCAGAAAGGCTCTTTCATCACAAATTTATGCACCTTCAGCATCATGTGGAGGGAACACGTCACTACTTGGTCAGCAGGTGTGAAACGCTCGTCACAGATTTTTCTTTCATGTTGACTTCCTGTTTCTAATTCAGTTTGGTTTCAGATAGTTTCCAGAGTCAGTTTCTTTTTTTCAGCTCACTTTTCATTGTTTTACAGTTTTTACATCCTCAGTTCTAGTTTAATCTCATAAACCCACATTTTACTCACAGCAGAGGAAATGGTGTGAGCTCATTTTGAATTTGATGGCAGAAACGCCTCTTAGGACTTAGGAAATCTGCAGTAATTAATAACGCTTCAGGACAAAGCAGAGCCAGGACTGCTGAGCAGCTAGAATCCTCCATCAGTGCCATAAACCTGCATTCTATCTTGAGGCCACCAGATGGCGATAGCTGTGGTTGCGGTCGGCAGGAAAGCAGCTTTCTGACTTGACCTCTGCGAACACTTTTTGTGGACTCGTTCACTTTCAGTCACACTGAATAAAGTTGAATCTGTTTCGTAAATCTCTGTCATGCTGTTGTTTGAGTCATCTTCTGCATGCTGATTGGCTGATGGCTTGTCAATCACAAGCCCAAGATTCACAGTTATAGAAACCATCAGTGTGACAGTCACAGAACGCCTGCAGGTTAAACTTCAGCAGGTGTCCTGCATCATAAACTCTAACATCTGAAACTCTTACATCGACAAACTGTGCGTGTGTGCGTGCGTGCGCAGTGCTGACATGGCATCTCTATAACTAAATTACTCCCTGTGACGTTGGACATGTTACTGAAAATGCCTTTTTAGCTGATGGAGGAAGAGAAAGCTGACCTCGAGCTGCTGCTGTGCCTGAATGTGTGGTTTAAAATGAGAACACGGAGTGTTTTGAGCTTCTCTTTTTAATCATTTAAAGTGGCAGACATGATGACATGAATGATTCACAACGACCGAAAACAGACAGAACAGGAGCTGTTGAAGGGTCTCTGTCTCCCTCTGCTGGGCACAGCCGGCATCTCCTCCTCCTCCATGAGACTGAGAGGAAACCCACAGCAACAAATACAGAGGAATGCTGAAACTGCAAACTACATTTGTCACTATGAAAATAACTGTGGATATGAGCCACAGAAATCAGGTGAGATGTGACCAGCAGAGGTCTGAGAAAGGAGCTCAGGTGGAGGTGGGCGTCTGCAGAGACTGAACTAAACCCTCCGGATGATTCAGCAGACATGGTGATAAAAGTTTATGTTCCAGGTCAAAAAAAAGGTTTTGATCCTGATTTCAGTTCAACTATTGGTGATTTTTGTAGGCCTAGTGTTTATTGTGACTAATGCTTCAGATTTATGTGAATCTGAATCTTTTTGGTTTCTTTGTCTTTTTGATTGTGAGGTCTGCACCTGACCCTTGGAGAGGGGGAACCTCTGTAACATCCACCAGTTGACCTGTTTAGGGTTAGTAGTTTTTTCTATTAGAAGGTGAACGCCACACCCCACTTCAGGGCTCAGTATGTGGAGATAAACAGAAATGCTCCAGGCTGTGAGAGTTAGGGTTCGGCTTTAAGACCGAGTGACTAAGGGTGGAGTTAGGTCTACATCAGCCCCTTTCTACTGAATTTTCACCCACTTGGAATAATTTGGAACCGCAAAATGAATTAAAGAAATGTCATCTGAAAAGCAACATCTTCTTGTTTTTGAAGATTTGTTTTTTTGCACTCTAACGCTAGAAGGTTCAGCAGAGACCCGTCTGAAGTCCACAGCATGCAGGTCAAAGTGAATGTGATGTAAAGCATTTTGATTGGCTGAAAAAAACTAGAAAGGTGTTTCATATTCCAGTCGCCTCGAAGCTGAGGCAAGGTTAACCCTTCCTGCTTCACTGCGTTCGCATTAGCTTAACGTTAGCTGTGTATTTAGCATGTGGCTTCCTGCCTGAAACTTTGAAAGTAAATTACTTTCAAAGTTTCAGGCAGGAAGGATTGCTTGAGCTTGATAGTGGGCACTCCTGACTCCTGGGTATCTATCTATGCAGGTATGGTTGTCATAGCAACAATAGGCAAACACCATGGGTGGGGCCAGCTAGATGAGATTTAGTCAGCAGTTAGCATCAGACAAGCTAGCTGGAACTTCAGGGACTGTTGACGTATAACAGGCTGAATTTTTCTTTGAATTCTGACGCCCGCCTGCACAGGCAGCCACCGCTCTCTCTCAGTATTTACATAATGTGATTTGATTGGCCGGTGCTTCAAAAGTTGCATCTCAACATTGGCTGCAAGCAACACATCCAGAATTCAGTTTGGCAGCATGTGACGAGACCTCGCTCACAGCGAATAAGAAGCAGCCGTGTCAGCAGGAGCTTTGGCTGTTCAGTTCTTCTTCTGTGGTGTTTATTCAGGAGGAAAGTCACGGGTGGATGTGAACCTCTTCAGATCCACCAGGTCGCGGGATGTACAGAAGCCGCTTCGTGTTCAGCTGAATCTCCTGAGTTAGTGATTCAGTATGAAACATTTAACTGTCCAGCTTTGTGTTTAGACTGTGGTCATGTGATCATTCAAGCCTCCATATGATGTCACACTAACTCCACCTCATTAAAATATTTTATATTTATATATGTATATTTGAAATTTGTAATCTCTTACACAATCCAAGTGTTTACGGCCTATTTCCAAATCAGGAAAAAGTTTCTTTAAAGTTTCTTTAACAGAAGTAAAAGTAGGTTTAAGGTAAAGGTGGAAAAAAATACAAACATCAGCTTTATATCCAAACATTAAAATCCAAAACAAGAAGAAAACAAGTTTATGAAGCTGATTCCTTCCTACAGACTCAAACCTGCAGTTAACCTGACATCCAGCAGGTGGCAGCATCTCTCCAGTGAACAGAGCCCGTTTACTGAGACAGAAATATTCAAATGTTATCAAATTTATATTACATAACACTTAAAACGAATCAGTGTCCATATAAAAAAACCCAACCTTTTCCTGGTTTTCACAGAGGAAAAAACTCCAAACTTTCTTTCTGCATTCCCATGGAATGACCAAATAAACACACATCATTTCTATTATCCATTAAATCAAGTGAAAATCAATAAATTAGACGTGTTACATAAAACCTCTGCACCTGATGCCCTCACTGTTACGTAAAGCACATCACATATGAAGTGCTGCTGTTTTTATTAAATCAGATTCATGTTGTTGTAGATGCAGCCACAGTCCAGCCTGATGGCACCTCTGAGGCTGCTCACACCGTTCTGGACGTGTCACCTTCACGCGTTCGTCCTATAAAGTCGTCTAAATCCTGCTTCTTGGATCATCTCTGTGATGGCAGGCCGGCTTTCTGAGCATCGTTTCTGTGTTTGTTATGAGCGGTGAGTCATCGGCAGGAGAAACGGCAGATTTTTAAAAATATATCGCAGTGTGCATGCTCGGCGTGAAACAATAGACGGAGGAACAATACATGCTGCTGTTAACATTTTGAACATCCAGCGGCCGTCCTCTGTGCCGCCCACGCCGCTGTTTGTTGGAGTCTTTCCTCAGTTTTTGGCTGAATGTGTCTCTGATGGACCTGGAATAGATTTTTTTCCAGGTTATTTTTGAAAACACCTCCCGTCTTCCTGCAAGTAAATCCCAGAGCCGTCCTGGTTCATCGTAGCGGTCTTTTGATCTCGCGTTGCACATCTTCCTTCTTCCTGTTTTCTCGTGTTTCCTGTGTTCACTCTCTCTGCAGCTCTGATTTTATTTTTCTACTTCCTGCTTTCCCTCCTTTTCTCACAGTGCTTATTGTTTTGATTATGTTCACCTGTGCCTTACTTTCCCTCATCTTTTGTTTCTTTTAGGACCTAACAACTGGTCTCATGTCTGACTTTCTTGGTCCCTTCCAGTTTACAGATTAGATCCTTGATTAAGTTCACCTGTGGCTCACTCGTGTCACACTATCCCTCTCTCCTTCTTCTTTTCCTGCTGTGGTTGTTGTCCTTATCGAGTTTACCTGTTCCACATTCTCACCTTTCTTTTTAGAACAACACATTCATATCACAGCATTTAATCGTTGTTGGTTTATAATTGGTCCCTATTTCAGTTATTTATGATTGGTCAGTCTAAGCTCCTTATTACAGGATAACAGTGAGAGCAGAGGTTTGCAGTTTAGTGAGTCACCGCTCAGCCAGACTCACAGCAGAAGACAAATGCAGTGTTAAATACGTTTATTCAGTCTGAGAGGTTCTCTCGTATCATGAGCAACCTGTGTACTGTGAGTACTGTGAGTACTGTGAGTGTGTGTACTGTGAGTACTGTGAGTACTGTGAGTGTGTGTACTGTGAGTACTGTGAGTACTGTGTGTACTGTGAGTGTGTGTACTGTGAGTACTGTGTGTACTGTGAGTGTGTGTACTGTGAGTACTGTGTGTACTGTGAGTGTGTGTACTGTGAGTACTGTGAGTACTGTGAGTGTGTGTACTGTGAGTACTGTGAGTACTGTGAGTGTGTGTGTACTGTGAGTACTGTGAGTACTGTGAGTGTGTGTACTGTGAGTACTGTGAGTACTGTGAGTGTGTGTACTGTGAGTACTGTGAGTACTGTGAGTGTGTGTACTGTGAGTACTGTGTGTACTGTGAGTGTGTGTACTGTGAGTACTGTGAGTACTGTGTGTACTGTGAGTGTGTGTACTGTGAGTACTGTGAGTGTGTGTACTGTGAGTACTGTGAGTACTGTGAGTGTGTGTGTACTGTGAGTACTGTGAGTACTGTGTGTACTGTGAGTGTGTGTACTGTGAGTACTGTGTGTACTGTGAGTGTGTGTACTGTGAGTACTGTGAGTACTGTGTGTACTGTGAGTGTGTGTACTGTGAGTACTGTGAGTGTGTGTACTGTGAGTGTGTGTACTGTGAGTACTGTGAGTGTGTGTACTGTGAGTACTGTGAGTACTGTGAGTGTGTGTGTACTGTGAGTACTGTGTGTACTGTGAGTGTGTGTACTGTGAGTACTGTGAGTACTGTGTGTACTGTGAGTGTGTGTACTGTGAGTACTGTGAGTGTGTGTACTGTGAGTACTGTGAGTACTGTGAGTGTGTGTGTACTGTGAGTACTGTGTGTACTGTGAGTACTGTGTGTACTGTGAGTGTGTGTACTGTGAGTACTGTGTGTACTGTGAGTGTGTGTACTGTGAGTACTGTGAGTACTGTGTGTACTGTGAGTGTGTGTACTGTGAGTACTGTGAGTACTGTGAGTGTGTGTACTGTGAGTACTGTGAGTACTGTGAGTGTGTGTACTGTGAGTGTGTGTACTGTGAGTACTGTGAGTGTGTGTACTGTGAGTACTGTGAGTGTGTGTACTGTGAGTGTGTGTACTGTGAGTACTGTGAGTACTGTGAGTGTGTGTACTGTGAGTACTGTGAGTACTGTGAGTGTGTGTACTGTGAGTACTGTGAGTACTGTGTGTACTGTGAGTGTGTGTACTGTGAGTACTGTGAGTGTGTGTACTGTGAGTACTGTGTGTACTGTGAGTACTGTGAGTACACTGAGTACTGTGAGTGTGTGTACTGTGTGTACTGTGAGTACTATGTGTACTGTGAGTACTGTGAGTACTGTGAGTGTGTGTACTGTGTGTACTGTGAGTACTATGTGTACTGTGAGTACTGTGTGTACTGTGAGTACTGTGAGTACTGTGAGTGTGTGTACTGTGAGTACTGTGAGTACTGTGAGTGTGTGTACTGTGAGTACTGTGTGTACTGTGAGTACTGTGAGTACACTGAGTACTGTGAGTGTGTGTACTGTGTGTACTGTGAGTACTATGTGTACTGTGAGTACTGTGTGTACTGTGTGTACTGTGAGTGTGTGTACTGTGAGTGTGTGTACTGTGAGTACTGTGAGTACTGTGAGTGTGTGTACTGTGAGTACTGTGAGTACTGTGAGTGTGTGTACTGTGAGTGTGTGTACTGTGAGTACTGTGAGTGTGTGTACTGTGAGTACTGTGAGTACTGTGAGTGTGTGTACTGTGAGTACTGTGAGTACTGTGAGTGTGTGTACTGTGAGTACTGTGAGTACTGTGTGTACTGTGAGTGTGTGTACTGTGAGTACTGTGAGTGTGTGTACTGTGAGTACTGTGTGTACTGTGAGTACTGTGAGTACACTGAGTACTGTGAGTGTGTGTACTGTGTGTACTGTGAGTACTATGTGTACTGTGAGTACTGTGAGTACTGTGAGTGTGTGTACTGTGTGTACTGTGAGTACTATGTGTACTGTGAGTACTGTGTGTACTGTGTGTACTGTGAGTACTGTGAGTACTGTGAGTGTGTGTACTGTGAGTACTGTGAGTACTGTGAGTGTGTGTACTGTGAGTACTGTGTGTACTGTGAGTACTGTGAGTACACTGAGTACTGTGAGTGTGTGTACTGTGTGTACTGTGAGTACTATGTGTACTGTGAGTACTGTGTGTACTGTGTGTACTGTGAGTGTGTGTACTGTGAGTACTGTGAGTACTGTGAGTGTGTGTACTGTGAGTACTGTGAGTACTGTGAGTGTGTGTACTGTGTGTACTGTGAGTACTGTGAGTGTGTGTACTGTGAGTACTGTGAGTACTGTGAGTGTGTGTACTGTGAGTACTGTGAGTACTGTGAGTGTGTGTACTGTGAGTACTGTGAGTGTGTGTACTGTGAGTACTGTGAGTGTGTGTACTGTGAGTACTGTGAGTACTGTGAGTGTGTGTACTGTGAGTACTGTGAGTGTGTGTACTGTGAGTACTGTGAGTGTGTGTACTGTGAGTACTGTGAGTACTGTGAGTGTGTGTACTGTGAGTACTGTGTGTACTGTGAGTGTGTGTACTGTGAGTACTGTGAGTGTGTGTACTGTGAGTACTGTGAGTACTGTGAGTGTGTGTACTGTGAGTACTGTGAGTACTGTGAGTGTGTGTACTGTGAGTACTGTGTGTACTGTGAGTACTGTGAGTACACTGAGTACTGTGAGTGTGTGTACTGTGTGTACTGTGAGTACTGTGAGTACTGTGAGTGTGTGTACTGTGTGTACTGTGTGTACTGTGAGTGTGTGTACTGTGAGTACTGTGAGTGTGTGTACTGTGAGTACTGTGTATACTGCGAGTGTGTGTACTGTGAGTACTGTCAGTACTGTGAGTGTGTGTACTGTGAGTACTGTGAGTACTGTGAGTGTGTGTACTGTGAGTACTGTGAGTACTGTGAGTGTGTGTACTGTGAGTACTGTGAGTACTGTGAGTGTGTGTACTGTGTGTACTGTGAGTACTGTGAGTGTGTGTACTGTGAGTACTGTGAGTGTGTGTACTGTGTGTACTGTGAGTACTGTGAGTGTGTGTACTGTGAGTACTGTGAGTGTGTGTACTGTGAGTGTGTGTACTGTGAGTACTGTGAGTACTGTGAGTGTGAGTACTGTGAGTACTGTGAGTGTGTGTACTGTGTGTACTGTGAGTACTGTGAGTGTGTGTACTGTGAGTACTGTGTGTACTGTGAGTACTGTGAGTACACTGAGTACTGTGAGTGTGTGTACTGTGTGTACTGTGAGTACTGTGAGTACTGTGAGTGTGTGTACTGTGTGTACTGTGTGTACTGTGAGTGTGTGTACTGTGAGTACTGTGAGTACTGTGAGTGTGTGTACTGTGAGTACTGTGTATACTGCGAGTGTGTGTACTGTGAGTACTGTCAGTACTGTGAGTGTGTGTACTGTGAGTACTGTGTGTACTGTGAGTGTGTGTACTGTGAGTGTGTGTACTGTGAGTACTGTGAGTACTGTGAGTGTGTGTACTGTGAGTACTGTGTGTACTGTGAGTGTGTGTACTGTGAGTGTGTGTACTGTGAGTACTGTGAGTACTGTGAGTACACTGAGTACTGTGAGTGTGTGTACTGTGTGTACTGTGAGTACTGTGAGTACTGTGAGTGTGTGTACTGTGTGTACTGTGTGTACTGTGAGTGTGTGTACTGTGAGTACTGTGAGTACTGTGAGTGTGTGTACTGTGAGTACTGTGTATACTGCGAGTGTGTGTACTGTGAGTACTGTCAGTACTGTGAGTGTGTGTACTGTGTGTACTGTGAGTACTGTGAGTGTGTGTACTGTGAGTACTGTGAGTGTGTGTACTGTGTGTACTGTGAGTACTGTGAGTGTGTGTACTGTGAGTACTGTGAGTGTGTGTACTGTGTGTACTGTGAGTACTGTGAGTGTGTGTACTGTGAGTGTGTGTACTGTGAGTACTGTGAGTACTGTGAGTGTGAGTACTGTGAGTACTGTGAGTGTGTGTACTGTGTGTACTGTGAGTACTGTGAGTGTGTGTACTGTGAGTGTGTGTACTGTGAGTACTGTGAGTACTGTGAGTGTGTGTACTGTGTGTACTGTGAGTACTGTGAGTGTGTGTACTGTGAGTACTGTGAGTGTGTGTACTGTGAGTGTGTGTACTGTGAGTACTGTGAGTACTGTGAGTGTGAGTACTGTGAGTACTGTGAGTGTGTGTACTGTGAGTGTGTGTACTGTGAGTACTGTGAGTACTGTGAGTGTGTGTACTGTGTGTACTGTGAGTACTGTGAGTGTGTGTACTGTGAGTACTGTGAGTGTGTGTACTGTGAGTGTGTGTACTGTGAGTACTGTGAGTACTGTGAGTGTGAGTACTGTGAGTACTGTGAGTGTGTGTACTGTGAGTGTGTGTACTGTGAGTACTGTGAGTACTGTGAGTGTGTGTACTGTGTGTACTGTGAGTACTGTGAGTACTGTGAGTGTGTGTACTGTTTGTACTGTGAGTACTGTGAGTGTGTGTACTGTGAGTACTGTGAGTGTGAGTACTGTGAGTACTGTGAGTACTGTGAGTGTGTGTACTGTGAGTACTGTGAGTACTGTGAGTGTGAGTACTGTGAGTACTGTGAGTGTGTGTACTGTGAGTACTGTGAGTACTGTGTGTACTGTGAGTGTGTGTACTGTGAGTACTGTGAGTACTGTGAGTGTGTGTACTGTGAGTACTGTGAGTGTGTGTACTGTGTGTACTGTGAGTACTGTGAGTACTGTGAGTGTGTGTACTGTGAGTACTGTGAGTGTGTGTACTGTGTGTACTCTGTGTACTGTGAGTGTGTGTACTGTGTGTACTGTGAGTGTGTGTACTGTGAGTACTGTGAGTACTGTGAGTGTTTGTACTGTGAGTACTGTGAGTGTGTGTACTGTGTGTACTGTGAGTACTGTGAGTGTGTGTACTGTGCGTACTGTGAGTACTGTGAGTGTGTGTACTGTGTGTACTGTGAGTGTGTGTACTGTGTGTGTACTGTGAGTACTGTGAGTACTGTGAGTGTGTGTACTGTGTGTACTGTGAGTACTGTGAGTGTGTGTACTGTGAGTGTGTGTACTGTGAGTACTGTGAGTGTGTGTACTGTGTGTACTGTGAGTGTGTGTACTGTGTGTACTGTGAGTACTGTGAGTGTGTGTACTGTGTGTACTGTGTGTACTGTGTTCTGTGGCAGTTTAATGGTGTTGCTGTTGTTTAAGTGCCCTGCTGACATTCTCCTGCCCTCTGATGAGGCAGTTTGTCTATTGATCAGGAAACATACCTGAACTGTATCCACACACACACACACACACACACACACACACACCTGCTGGGTGTTAATGAGCCGTGGGATCGATTGTGGTGCTGCCACAGTGGATTTCCTGTCCTTCGGTCCTGGACTCTCCCAGGTATGAACCTATCACACTTACATTATTCAGCAGATATCGAACCTGCGACTATCAGGCCAGGACAGGTCAGTGATGTCATACAGGTGTTTGTCTACAGTGAACAGTTGGAGGTGGAGGATAAATATCAACATTAGCAAGCTAATAGTTTGACAGTCGTCTTTTTAAGTCCCTGATGCAGACTGAAGAGTCGATGTAGACCAAACAAAACCTGAATTAAACTCGTCTGTCCTGACATCAGTTATACAAACTACACAAAGTACTACAAGTGTATAAAGGTTTGGTTTAGCTTAAAGCTGCAGTTCCTCCAATGGCGACATACAATGAAATCGGTAACTTCCGTCTCCTCCTGTGACCAAATTCTTATCCCAGCTGGGTGTCTGATGACCGCTAGGACGTACGCATTGATGGCCTGGATCTTATTCCTGCCGTTCAGCTTCTCAGCACATGTCACCTTCGCTCTTACAGTCCGAAAGACATCCTGATGTCCTCGCTGCAGATCCTGATTATGTGGATCGCTGAGTCGATGCCTCGCTCTCTCATGGCGTACAGACTTAAGTCGTCCACGTACAGGAGGTGACTGATGGTCACTCCACTCCTGAATCTGTATGTGTCTCTGCTTGTGATGATGAGCTTCAGGTCTATGGAGAACACCGGCGGGGACGGCGCCTCGTGTCTTTGTATCTTCCACACTTGAGTGGTTGCCTTGGAGTTGGGCTCCAGTGTTTTCTTTACTATGATTTTTCCGTACTCTTGGCAGGCTTCCACATGTTCACAAATCAATAGAAAGTGGGCTTTAAGGAATGGAGGAGCTACAAGGAGATGTGCGATGTGCTAGACTAAAACTTGTGAAGAGCTGGATTTAGCCCACAGACCTCAAGCTTCAGTGTCAGAGAACTGGGTTAAGAGATTTAGAAGTAGACACGAGCATTGCACATCTCCTCTCAAAAAAGCATTTTCATTTGTTTCTACAGATATCGGAAAGCAGTAAGTTAATAACTACACAATCCTTTTAACGTCGAGTGAGTCAGACATTGTTGACCTGATCTGGACAGGATAACTGGCAGCGTCAGGATCTGATAATCAGAGTGAGCGATGGAGACGTTTCTCCTCCCTCAGTCCCACTGAGCAGGTACGAGGACGCAAATACACGACAGTAATTAAAGACGCTGACCTGTTTTTTGTTTTTTTTTTCTGCGAGAGTGTAGGCCTACATTCAGCATGATGGTGCGTTCACTGACACGTGTGCACCCGGTTAGTGACGAAATTAATCCCATTCAGTTTCACGTCAGTGCGCGAGCCATGGATCCTGCTGGGCGCCTCAGCCTCGGGTCCAGAGACAAACCAATGAGAGGTGGAGCGTTCGTCTTTACCGGTACTGAAATGACCTGTTTGCTGAAAGTGTTTCACACTTATTACCGGGTCAAACTGCAGGATTTCACTCTTCAGAAAGAAAAATGAGATGATCTGGATCAGAACCAGATCCTAAAAAAAACCCCAAAGTTGCTCTAATCAGCAGATTTAACAGGAGAATAGCTGCAGCAGCTCAGTGCGCCATATTATTAGGTCAGTCACAAAGGAAGCAAATCCAGGAAAGACGCACAAAATGATAAAAGGAAGGACAAAGAAACCAAACAGAGACAGAACACTTGGAAACCAACATCAGCCCAATCATAGCAAAAGACCAAAGGACAGAAAACCTGCAGCGCATGTCTGGTTTGATGCTCTGAACAAATGTTTTCTAGATTTTTGAGTTTGTTGTGAGAAAAAGTGTGTGGCCACATTGCTCAAGCTGAGAAGGTGAAGATTTACACGGATAAAACAAACTAAATGTGTTGGAAAATGATTCCTTCAGGCTGAAGGCGAGTTTTCCCCAAAGTGAGCGATTTATGTAATAAGTGATGATAAAAAAACAAAGAAGGATCGGGTCAGGATAGTTTTGTGTCTGCCAAAAAATAAATAAAAAAGAGTACACTCAGATGCTCTGAGTTCTCGGTTTGGACTGATTACTGATAACACTGGGCCAATACATGCCCCTCGGTAGGCTTACAGAGTTGGTCAATCAGATGAAAGCTCACTTATCGGGAGGGCTTGAAGAAACTGTAATGTAATGTAAAGCTATGCCTTGGAGTACCAGAATAAAAATATGGATGTGTATTATTTTCCATTTACACATCAATGCAGAAACAGCAAGGAAAGAATATAAACATGGTAATTAAAACACAAACATGCAGCTATTAACAGCTACTGGATGTCAGAAGTATGACAGCAACCTTTAAAAAAGAAAAATGAAGCCAACACATAAGGTGCAGTCCCTCTAATGTCCACAGGGGGCTCCTGACTGCTAGCTTCACCTGACTGCACCTCTGGACTGTGTTTGTGCTGTGATAATGACATTATCTGATCAATAGCACGACTGCTGAGAGGTTAACTGTATTAACAACCAGTTGTAGAAGCAGTACTAGTAAGAGGTCTGAAATAAAGAGGCTTCAGTGGAAATCTTATGCCAAAGAATCAATTAATGAATCTAGAAAAAAGCTGTATTTTAATCCATATTTGAAATACTTGTTGTAGATTTATCTCCTTCATAATCAGGCTCAGAGTCAGGCGTGTCCACAGAGCTGGAATCAGTTTTCTCTGGGTTTGTCTCCCCACCTGAGGCTGCAGCTTTCCAGCATTCACAGCATGATCAGATGTGAAGCGATGAGTGAATCATTTCTGCTCTGAGCGCAGAACGACAGGACGGCGGGCTGAGTGTCAGATCATGTCGTTGCCTGCGGGCTCAGAGAGCGTTTCCTGACTCGGAGCAGATCTCACGGTTATTCAGCCCCAGCGACGTGTTCGTGAGCCGCGTGTGCTGCCGCTGTAGAGATGCAGCGGGAATAAAGATGCTTTTATGTAACCCTGCAGTCGACTTCACAGCCTCTGACAGGACGTGTGAGCGCGGCACAGCAGAGAGGCTTCAGAGCAGAAACAGAGAGGTTGCAGAACTCGACAATCAACATGCACCTTGTTTTGGTTGTTTTAAACTGACTATATGCTTCATGGAAAAAGTGAAGACTTTTAATGCACCACGTTTATCTGCTCCCTCCATGAATAAATCAGAATCTCCTCAGGGCTTCTGCTCCACAATAAAACCCACAGCAGCAAGAGATGGGCCACAAATCACTGTTAAATAAGCCGTCTGCTGTGTAGTAATATAAATGTAAATATCTGCTTTCATCAGGAATATAATCAGATGAGGATTTGTCTGAACATTTCTGTTTCCTGCACCCATCCATCCACCCCAACCTCCTCCATACAAAACCAAACAACCTCAAAGAGGATGGCACAACACAGAAGAGCGACCTCGTCAGGCAGGACTCTGCAGCCTATTTACACCTACAGGCCAGTGGACACTCTTTCAATGATGAGGATGTACACATCCTGGACAGGGAGGAACGCTGGTTTGAGGGCGGAGTCAAAGAGGCATCTCTGAATCGAGGAGGGGGCCTAAGGGTACATCTGTCACCATCTTACAATGCTGTGATTGCAGCCATTCCCCAACTCTCTGTGAGAGGGACTCATGAACATTGATCAGTGGTCATGACAATTTGCACATTAATGATCAAGAACGTGACCTCACAGCCCATTGTTCCTTCAGTGGGCTGGTTTCAGTCATTGTGCAAATGTCCTGTTTATAAGGTTGAAACCTGCAGTCAGCTGAGACTGAAGAAGTCAGCTGATGATGATGAAACGTTTCTCCCACTGAAAACGTCCAGATGAACAGAATCAACCTGTTGGGATTTACATACCTGGATGATTGAGCGTGCATCAAGACACTCAGCATGCCTTGGTTTCCTTAAATGATCAGGATTTTTGCCATAAAGAAGCAGCTCTGTGGGAGATCCGCCTCTTACAACAGACTTTCCTTCTCAAAGTGACATAAAGCTGCTTCTTACTGTTAAAAATGATGAGGCCAGTCCTGCCTGAACTATGTGGCCATTTTCTAGAGAAGTGTGGTTGTTGCTAATAATTCTTGTTTTCAAACACAGATTTTGTGCTGCAATCTCAAAAGTGCAGAAAAGACTGATATCAGACAGCGTGTTGTTTCATTCTGACTGATGCTTTTTATCGCCGGCTGCTTTTGCCTTTTCATGTAGACGGAAATATTTTCAAAACAAAAGCAGAAAATCCGCATTTTAAAAATTGATCAGAGCCTAAATGAGGTCTTCTAACCAAGCTCGTGTCCAGTTCTGGTCACGTTCGGATCCAAACAAACAAAATGCTTGCGCTCAGTCCAGAAGCCAGCGGTTGGCTGTAATTTGTGAATTCGATGATCGAGGTTTGAAGATTAAAGTGAAATGAAAGGTTTTTTTTCTCTAACATGCACGACTCAGACGGCGGGGCGCCTCGATGCTGATGTTGTTCTGTAGTAACCAGTCGTCCTGCGGCGTGTAACGCGCTCGTGTGCATCGGGATGCTGCAGTGAAGATGGAGTGGTCTGATGTGGGAGCAACATGAAACATCAGGCAGAATATTTTTAGGAGCTTCTTCCACACCTCCACCTCTCGTCTCTCCATCTCTCTCTCTCTCTCCTCGATCTCTCACTGACGGCTGCTCTCTTTTCTCCTCGCTCCTCTCTCTTCACATTCAGCAGCTCTCAGCCTGCGAGGAAGAGGACGAGGAGGAGAGGATGAGGCAGGAAAACAGAGTAGAGTAAAATAGAGCAGAGCGGAGTGCATGTGCGGCGGCTGTATCGGCTCTTCTCTCTGGGATTATTCTGAACTTCTCGGGTTTGTTCCTCTTTTTCTGCATGTCGGGAAGTTGTTGACGAGCTGATGTAGGCGGGTGGATGAAGATGCTTTCCTCTCGCTCCACAGAGATGTGAAGACACGTCACGGTGAAGCTCTTTGATTCTTCTGTTTGTGGCGCGTAAATCGAGAGAATCCCTGCAGCCATGTGCACTTCCATCGGAGCGTCTGAAAGATGGAGGCGACCTAAAGTGATAAATCACCCAGCAGATACGATGAGCTCTTCGATCGAGGCGCAATCACTCAACGATTGTTAATTCAGGGTTTTTCTTTATTCCTTTATTAATGGTCTCCAGGCCAGTGCTGCATCTTAACTTCTGTGACTTGTGTGGGAACCTTTAGGGTTATTTAGGGAACAAGTATTCCGTCCTTCTCCCGAGCTTTCAGCTGAATCTGTGGATATTTAAACTTTCCATCTGTCAGAGCTCCATCAGGATTTGTGATCTATTTCCAAACCCTCAGCTGAAGAGTGCGTTTGAGAAGGACTTCATCAACGGAAGCCTCAACATGTAAACATATAAATCAACTATTTAAACTGTTTAAGAGGAATATCTGTTTCTTAACATCGGAGTTCACACAGGTTTTGTGCAGTGAAACGTATGAATGTGAAACGGCTTCCGGGTTCTTCACTTTTGTGGATTTTCAGGATCCTTCTGGTGTTTTTGTTTTCAAGCCTGTACGTGTGACCGTTATGCACCGGCTGCTTCTCACAGCAGATCTCTAACGTTTTGGTTCCTAATCACCGATCTGCCATAAGGGAGAACATTTTTCATCCAGGCTCGGTCCCTCCGAGGCCCATCAGGCGACATGTCACCTGTTTTGGACTGAAGGGTCGTCAGCCTCAGACTCGGACAGCAGGAGCAGATATTTTGTTCCTCTGTGGCTTCCTCCTCCTGTCAGAGAGATGGCGGCGGCTATCGCCAGCTCCCTGATCAGACAGAAGCGCCAGGCCCGCGAGTCCAACAGCGACAAAGTTGCCACTAACAAGCGACGCTCAAGTCCCAGTAAAGACCCGAGGTCTCTGTGTGAGCGACACATCTTCAGTGTCTTCAGCAAAGTTCGCTTCTGCAGTGGAAAGAAAAGACCAGTACGCCGGAAACCAGGTGGGTGAAACGATTCAGAGAGGAAAGGTTTCCCATGTTACGGCGGGACGGGAACACTCAGGAAAACCTGCGTCTTTGACCCGAGCGCCGCTGCGGCCAGCTCTCAGTCAGATTCGCGATGACGCTGATCAGAGCAGCTTAGCACGATTCACCATTCAAAATAATCCTTCTTTATCTTACACAGGGCATCCTTTGTCCTTCTGATTGGCTGCCCCTCATAAAGGAGCAGATATATGACAGGAAATAACACAGGTCCACTTTAATGTGAACAACCTGCAGCTTTAATTCAGCTTTCTTCTGATTGGCTGTCTCTTGCAAACAGAAGGTTTTAACAGCCAGTGAGCAGGCCTTCTGTACACCTGAGATCACCATATAAGAACATTTCCTGTCTATGACGCAGGAATCTCTGAGGAAGGAAACCTCCCATCTTGGCAACTTGAACAAATCTGGGCAGTTATTTTGAAGCCCCTCCCCCTCGAAACCAGTGGTCTTAACTTCATTTCATCACGATATTAAAAAACTGACCATAAACAGGTTATAAGTTATTAACGTCGATTTCAGACATCTGGCTCCTCCCACTCGAACACAGACACCTTGGTTATCTGATCCGAACTGATTGATGTTCACTGTGATAAAAGTAGATAAAAGTAGTAGAATTTAATTCGGATTCAGGGCTTTGCCTTACCTGTGTCTGCTGAGGGCCCGTCAACACTGAAGAAGTTCATTGGTTGCCGTGACCAGGGCGGTTTCAGCTTTTTAAAGCTCAGAACGTTGAAGCTCAGCTTTAATTTGAGGTTTCCGTGATGTTGTTTGTTCTGTGGGTTTATCATGATATCAGGATTACATAAAGAAAACTCAGTCCACTGTTTGCTGTGGGTTCTTTTTTGTAATGAGCGTTGCATCATCAGATCCCCACGGTGTGATTCCAGACGGCATTTTTCTTTTCTTAAAGTAACAGCAAACCTTTATGTTTTTTAGTCCTCCTGCAGAATAACGAGGTAAAAGTCGGCCTGAACTCGAGCGGCGTTCCCTCCAGAGGAAGGTTCTCGGAGAGCAGCAGCAGAGCGTCGGAGAGCTGGACGGGTGTCTGCGTTTACACATTTATGAGCTAGCTGCAGCTCTCATCTCTCATTAGCCGACTCCCCGCCGTCGCCTCCGCCTCCTGTTTTCTTGGCAATACAACAAACAGCTTCTTAAAGAAACTATTACGCAGCACTTGTGCTTGATCAGCTCCTTCAGAGTCTGCAGACTTCAAGTTCTCCAGTAAGGAGCTGGTAGGAAGAGGCCGAGTTATTCATGAGTTGTTCTGCAGTTGGTGAAGTCGGCGTTCAGCTCAACGTCAGCACTTTGCCCTGCTTTGATGTTTCGCCCTCAGTGAGTCCTCTGCTAATGAGATCTGTTACTGCATGAAGCCTTTTTGAAGCCGTAAAGATTTCACCTCCCAACTTGCTCAAGTTCAAATCAAAACACGACCGCGTGCCTCCAGTATCCTTCGGCAACACTCCCGGGTTTTCCTTCGGCTTTTTCGCCACCTTTTTGTGCAGAATCGACCACACGCAGGGGCAAAGTATGGCCTGAGGGCCAGAATCAAGCCGCGCGCTCTCTCAGTCTGGCCTGCGATGTCCTAAAAGGAAAACTGTGATGTCATAGATTCGCAAAGTCCTGTTTTGTCAACCTGATCATTTACACCGGTGATGTCAAAGGCCACATAAAGCCCACTGTGATGTGTAGTGGGCTTTATGTGATAAACATGTAGGAAAGTTGCAGAGAAGGTTCTGGTAGCTCATCGCTCAGACTGTCCTGTAATTATACATTTACAATATAAAGTTTTCATTAATTCACAGAACATATCCTGTACTTTGGTGTGGCGTGGAGGGAAAACTGCAAAACATATGAAAATACTATTCAAAGTTCCAAATCTGTCCAGTAAAGCTGTGAAGTGGGCCGGATTCTGGCCCACGGGCCTCATGTCTGACACTCCTGATTTACACCATCACTTTGTTGGTGTGTGGAAACCAGTAATGAGGTCCATGAGCTATTTCCTCGTAGACCTCTAAAGGACAGGAAGTCTTTTTTTCAGGTGTCGCCCCCTGGTGGCCTTTAAAAGGAATGCACATTTAGAGAACGTTGGCTTTTATACCATCTCGGGTCATCGATAAAAATATGTAAGAGATGAGCAGGTGATTTTCTTTCATCGATATCAAGGTTTCTTTGTGTAGAAAGCTCCCACAGCAGCAGACGCCGTTCTTAGTTCAGCGTTTATCGTTTCGCTGCAACTCGGCAAGACAAGGTTCGGTTTTAAAGGCGCTGTCAGTCTGATCACGCCTGAGCTCGGGGAGCAGCATGTGACGAGGTGTTTTGTCGCCCGCAGCCTCACAGATGTTAAAACTCACAGCTTGTCTTCACACAGCGTGACACACACTCACAGATATAGCTCCTGGTTCCCTGCTTATAATTAGTGATCACACCTTGCAGATGTTTCGTGACTGCCGGTGTTTGAATCGTCAGCACGCTGACTTTAGATTCAACTTCTGAACATCAAAACACAGCGTGATGCACGCCACCACGTGACTTCTATGACCTTCCTTTAAAATGCATTGATGACATAAATATGTGCTTAAACAGCTGAATGTGTTTGTGAGTGTAAAAATGACCAAAAATAAAGAAGTTAGCTCCTTGAATATAAACTTTAGGTCCTTATTGGTGTTTAGTTAATATTAATTTCTGTTTAACACCTTAAATCCTTTAAAATGATCATGTTGGAGGCTATTATTATCCTCTGAATTCATAAACAAAATTTCTTTTACCAGAAAGTAAACCTGTGAGCAAGCACTTGAGCAGGTGATAGTGGGAAGGAAAAACCCACTTTTAAGAGGAAGAAACCTCCAGCAGAGCCAGGCTCAAGGAGGGGTGGGGCCATCTGCTGTGAGTGGCTGGGGGTTGGGGATGAATTGGATAATAAGGACACACAACGCAGTGGGTCAGTGATGCTGTCGTCAAACAATGTGAAAATGATCCGTTCAAAGCAGGAAGCTGTTTGCATCCACTTCCTCTCTGTGAAACAAGGCCTGTAATACTGTGACTGCATGAAATGTTAGCTTGTAGGAAGTGTTGAGGATTTGTTGATGATATCAAACATCACTCTGTTAACTTATACACATGTGAGCTGTTTGATGGGTAATCAGAGTAAAACCAAACGACTTCAATGAGCAGCAGTCAATAAACGTCTTTGTTTAGTTCTTCGTGTTTTGTAGGGACGTTGGTCCTTCTGTGTGTCAGCTCCTCCACACTCACACACTCACCGTCTGCTCTGTTAAAAGGTGAAGTTTTACCTTGTTGTCATTTCCGGACACGTCTGTCTGTCGTCGGTCCTTTCAGATGTTAAGTAGCACAGCGGCCTGCTCCACATTAGCCTCGCTGTCTTTTTGGTCTATTTCTGCCAGAGATGAGTCCTTCTGGCCCACATTGTCATCTGGAGCATCACTTCGTTCAGCTTCAGCTTCTACCGTGTTTACATCCTCAGACCTTCAGCTCGGTGTTAAAGTCAAACAGGAGGGACTCACGCACTGAGCCGCGGCCTCAGGGTTTGTCTCCGGGGTTTGAACCACGTGTGTTTGTGTGCACTTAAGCTTCACGTGACCCAGGCTGGAAACTCATCAGCGGCCATCTGCTAACTCTGAGGGCAAAGGTCACTGATTTGGGGCTTCAGGAACTTCCTGACTCTCTCCACACAGATTGGAGGGTTTCTGATGGTCTGCCGGGCCTTCATATTGAAACATGTTCTTAAACTAGTGGCTGACACACTGTTAGTGTTATATGTCTTATTCAACCAAAGGGTGAACTGCTGATTTATCAGCTAATGCTAGCTAGCGTGATTTGCAAGCTGACCGCAGGTGTGACGGTCCTCTGCGGTCGAGTCAGTGTGAGGAACGCTGGACAGGAAATGTTGAGATGTACGCTTGTGTCTTCTTCTTCTCAAATGTGAGAGTAAAGAAGAAGAAGAAGCGCTTACATGAAGGAGATAAGCTCAGCAATGCTACCTGACGACCTGCTGTCAGGTACAGACTCTGTGTGTGTCTGTGTGTGTGTGTGTGTGTGTGTGTGTGTGCGGGCTGAACCTCACATCGGTCTTTGTGTTTCAGAGCCGCAGCTGAAGGGCATCGTGACGCGCCTCTTCAGCGAGCAGGGCTTCTTCCTGCAGATGCAGCCCGATGGAGCCATCAGCGGGACCAAGGACGAGAACAGCGACTACAGTGAGTCCCACATTAAAACTGTATTTATCTCGACTGCATGCTACATAAGCTTTCTGTCTGAAGAGTGAAGAGAAAATGCCTTACACCTGTACTCTTGTTAATGGCCTCCAGGGGGCGATCCTGAGGGTTTGTGGGCTCGTTTTGGGTCATGCTGAATAAAAAGATGGTCATTTTGTAACATTTGGTGTCAGGAATCGGTTTTATGAAGGATTCAGTGAGCACGCTGTTTCACACTCACTCCTGTGTGACGTCGTGATCGCTACCTCCAACTTTTATGGAAAGACAACATAAAAGAAACTTCTGTGTTTCACAGCCAAAGTGTAAAGAAAACTGCTTGGATCAGTCAAATCATCTGATGTCAAACAAGAACAGCTCAGAAAGGTAAAACATTACACAGAAGAAGGAGCTCAAATACAACAGCTCTATACATCAGAACATAAACATAATCCAACAATCTTCTGCTGCTTCCCCGGGTTTGGGTCGTGAAGTCTAGCCAGAGAAGCTCGGACTTCCTTCGCCCCAGCCAGCTCCTCCAGCTCATCCGGGGGGGATTTGTTCCCAGCCAGCTGAGATATAACCTCTCCAGTGAGTCCTGGGTCTGCCGGGGCCTCCTCCCAGTCGGACTTGGCTGAACTATTCGATGTGGAGGACCGGCGGCTCTGCTCTGAGCCCCTCACCAATGTCTGAAAGCCCCGTCACTAACCGCGCTTCAAAGGAAACACATTACCGCCGCTTATACCTGCAGCGCCATTCTTTCAGTCACCACCCACAGCTCATGAGCACAGGTGAGGGTAGGGATGTCGATCCAGCGTCTGATCGCTTCGGGCTCCGCCCCAATCCGTCTGTCGCTCTCACGCTCCACCCTCCCCTCACTAATGGCACCTCCCCTACGACGCTGTCATGTTTAACACATTCGCTTGGCAAGCAAAAGGTCGCTGGTTCAATTCCACAAATCCCCTTTGGGGTTGCGTCAGAAGACTTAAATCAAACATGCCAAACCGGCGCAGTGGCGACCCCTTGTGGCTACAGCTGCTCATCAAACTCGACTTCCAACTTGGACATAAACTCATCGCTGTGTTTACTGGAGGAGGAGTCGCCCCCTGCTGGACAGCAAAGAGTGCAGGTTTTCTGTGGATTTATTTAATCCACTTTGCAGAGCTGAAGCTGCATCTGCCGTCTGTAACAGAGTGATCCGAGGTGGAGCAGTCTGAAGACAGTTTCCGATCGTCAATACTCAGTCACGTTTCCGCTGCAGGTCTTTGTTTCTCGGCTGGATGAGCTCAGGATTACAGCCTCTGCTGCTTCCTGTAAATCCTTTTGGTTTGGGAAAAAAAGAAGCAAAAGCAGGACAAGAAGAGGAGGAGGAGGAGGAGATGTTTTGGATTCTCCTATCTCCCCCTATCGCTTTCTCTTTCTCTCTGATCATCTCTGAGTTAAATAAAGGAGGATTAACCGCAGCCATTGCCACAGGCCTCTTCCTCCTCCACCTCCTCCTACTCCTCATCCTCACCCACACTGCAGCTCTCTGTCCCCGAGGATTAAATCACCTCTCATCACTGCGTCCCTCTATCACCCCCCCCCCTCGCTCTCTCTCTGCTTTTATTCACTCTTTTTCTCTCGCTTTATCAGCTGGAAGCACATCAGCAGGCTGAGCCGGGTTTTAACCACCGTTACAGATCGACTAAAAGCACAAAAATTCACAGTTTGAAGAGGTGCAATGGGATTTTTTAATGTTGAGTGGGTCTGATTTACACAGGTGCAGAAGATTTAAAGCAGTGATGGAAGACTCACTGCTGGTTTATTAATTTAAACCTGCTGTGTGCGACTCTTCACGACATTTTCATTTCTGACACTTTTTACTGCAAATGTGCGAACAGATAGAAGCAGACGTTTCTGTAGTTTGCAGGTTTGTGTGTTAACACAATGCAGAGGAGGAAAAGCATCAGCAACGAGCTTAAAGAAGCATCGCTTGATGTCCATCGGTCATGCAGGGATAAGGCCATCTCCAAAGAATCTCAAGTCCGGTATTCCACAGCGGAGGACGGGATTCACACGTGGAAAACACTCAAGATATCTTCTCAGGAAAATTCACCCCAGGAGACTCTACAGGCCTCTGTTAGCATGCTAGCATGTAACAGCTGAAAAAGGAAAGAATCAAGCTGCTGCGACGGTCCAGAGTCCGGACCTCAACCTCAGCCTGGCTGAGACCCTGCGACCTCGTGGCTAACCCACCAATGATGCATTATTCCAGCAATCACCACTTTCACATCATCCTGCAGTGTTAAAAGTTTCTGCTCCTTCTGATATACGTATATATTCATCGAACAAAAATATTCTGGGAGGTCTCGAATTCAGTTCAATTTTATTTATACAGCACCAACAACAGTCGCCTCAAGGCGCTTTATACTGTAAGGTCGACCCTACAATAACACATACAGAGAAAACCCAACAATCATATGACCCCCTATGAGCAAGCACTTCGGCGACAGTGGGAAGGAAAAACTCCCTTTTAACAGGAAGAAACGTGCAGGGGTAAGAAGAGGAGGAGAGCCAGATCATTAACTTTTGAAATCACACGGTCACTAAGAAGGCAGTTTTATCCAGGAGTTACTTACTGCAGTATCTTAGTTCCTCTTTCATCTCCGCCGCTCGATCGTCACGTCTGCTTTCAAAACACCAAATGACTCAACTCGAGGTTTCACAATAAGAGCTCGGTAACTGTGGCGAACTTCCTGGTAGCTCCATCCATCTTCTGTGCTCACTGTGACGTTTTGTATTAATCTACTTTTGTTCCATTTCTGCCTCTCACGACCTAACTCTCTCTCTCTCTCTGTCTGTTTCTATGTCTCTCGCCCTCCAGCTCTGTTTAACCTGATCCCAGTAGGTTTGAGGGTCGTGGCCATCCAGGGAGTGAAGGCCGCGCTGTACGTGGCCATGAACGATGAGGCATTCCTCTACACATCTGTAAGAACATCTGCCTCATCCTCATGTCCTTCTTGAGCTTGTTTTGTTAAAGTTTGGAGCATCACTTCCTTCCAAGGTGAATCTCTGACACAAACACCTGCAGGAGCAGGTAAAGGCAGGACCTCCTGACGTGTCCCCAACAATCATTTTAATGTGAAAATATGAACACGTCTCGTTCCTGAAAACACTGATAGTCATCAACTGCTGTTTGTGAGGTAATAAGGTCTTATTGTTTTGCTCAAGGACTCGGGCAGAATTTAAAGGGTGACACTGAGATAAAGTTTCTAACTGGGTTTTTCACTCCTCTCAGTTTTAATGCGATCCCCCACATGATCTTATTTCAGAATATTTCTGTCACATTATCTGACCGATCCAGTTCTTCCCCTGCAAAGAGATCCTGGGTTTATTTTTTCTGTTTGAGCTCGTGTTCAGATGCAAACTCGGTGACATTACGGTACAAAAGTTCCACTTTTAGACAGTGTGTGTAATAATTAATTGATGATGAACAATGGAAGTAGTTAAGAGGACAGCCCTGATCAGACCGAGTACATCTACAGCTGTCGTACTGCTGCTCCGCCTCAGTGAGTCCATCTAACATCCATAATTCACAACACGTGCATAAAACTTTAAAATGCAACTCTTGAGCCTCTCTGTGCGCAGCATCAGGAAGGAGACAGAGTGGGGGAGGAAGAGGAGGATCACAGTGACCATGTGAGGAAGCTTTCTCAGTTGTGTTAGACAAAAAAACTAAATATGAGCTCGCAGCGCGCCTGAACAAGCTAGCTGTTAGCTGTGATCGTTGGTCAGGGGATGATGTAATACTGAATGACCCTGAACTACCTGTTCTGCACCGCTCCTATTGGCTGCTACTGTCTGTCAATCACAGACGTCTCGCCGCCACTGAGATTGGAAGCCACGGACTTTGTGTGTGGTAGTTTGAGTCAGTCTAACATGAGCGTGCCTTCGTGGCGGGTACGTGATGAAACCTTGCTGCCACTTTGCAGCTGTGCTTCAGTTCTGCTTTGTGGTTTGATGCCAAATATGGAAGTGCAGCTGTTAGTAAATGTTTCTGCACTTGTTAGCTCGATGGTCCTCTTCATTAATCTTAATCATTAATTAATGATTAAGATGAATCACAAATTGGCCTGATCCCATCTCACCAGTCAGTCCTGACTGCTCACAATGCTTAGAAATGTAAATGCTTCCCATCGAGATTGGGAAGATCAGATGACTTTATCCCAGTGATCTCTCAGCGCTTCCACATGCCAGATAAATCCAGGATGGAAGAGGCACCACTTCTTTTTAGGAGGTAAAGTGAGGATTTGGTTCGGCTCCATAAAATATAAACTCCTGTTCTCTCAGGTGTAGCTTCAGATGAAGAGTACAGCAGCTCCTCCTCTTGCTCTGCAGTTATGTAAGAGCATTACAGCATGAGCGGTGAGACAGCTGGAAGTAAAGTTGTGGTGTGCTGGGAGGCCCGAGCGTCTCAACACTGTTTACTGATCACATCTTGATATGAGATGCAGGCTGCGTGCTGGGAGGAAAAAATACGCTTTTCATCATTTATTCCCTCTGTTTCCTCTTCCTCCTCCTCTACATCATCATCGCGCTCCATTTGAAGTCCCGTCTTTCCTTCCTCGTGGCTTCTTTTTCCTTTTTATCTGTGGCTGTGTTTGTGTTGGGTTTTATTAGTGTAGTAGTGACTTCAGCTTGATTCTTATTAGATTCTCAGTCACTCATGAATCATTTTAAACACTAAAAGAATGAGACAGATTTGTAATTAGCATGTCGCAGTGAGTGACATCTCACGGTACCCAATGAACAAAGTTTTTACATCAAATACAAATTTTATGGCAGAAACACGTCTCAAAAGTTGGAGCAGGGCTGGAAGAGTAAGCACAACGACACATAAAGATAATTGGCAACAGGTCAGTAACAGGTTACATATAAAACCAGCTTCTAAGAGCAGCAGAGTTTCTGCCTGCAGTCCAGACCTGGATGAAAACAAAAACGGCTTTTTATTTATTAAGTGATCACAGAACTGAGGTAACTGAACGCTGGCTCTGGATTTCTGAAAGACACATTTCATACAACTGTATTTAGAAGCTCCAAGATTCAAATGTTGGGACAGGTTTTTGTATGTTATGGGGGGTTGTTCTGCTCTGATTGGCTCGCCTGACCACCTGTTATATCCAGAGGGTACACACACACACACACACACACACCTGTTATACCTGGAGGGAGGTGCTAAACTAGGACTTTAAACGGCCCAGCAGTCACGTTTGGTGTCAAAGTGTCCACCACACGGATCGTACCACAGCGCGGCCGACACAGCTTCCTGCTCCGTGAAGGATAGCATGCATGAACAAGACTTAACATTAATATTTCAACTTAAAAGCTTTTTAAAACTTTGTCTTTCAAAATAATGTTGAGTTTTAGTCTTCAGCTGCTTTGTACTAATGTTCCTCTCCCATTTATGTTTTATGGATGTTACTTTATTGAAGTTCTTACAGTTAAGATTCCTTTATTTAATGAAAATGTCGGGATGTATCGCATCGCTATAGGATCAATATTTGATTTCTAAGATTGTTCTTTTAATTGGATTTTCACATTTCTGCAGCTTTTTCTTCACCACATGCTTACTGACAGTTTTAGTCTTCATTCCTTTTTTAGTTGATTTTACTCAGTAAAAGCAAACAGAATCTTATGTTATGCAGATGATGTCTGTTTACAAGTATTCACACTACATATGTGACAAACGTCACACGTTTTGACTTCCTTTGTCCTGCTCAGCACTAAAGCTGTCAGACTGATGATTATACAGAATGTAAAAATGCAAAATGCAGACGATGATTTTAACAAGTCTGAAAAAACTAATGGACCATGGATGTTGGAAACAAATGCTCTGATGAAGACTACGGGGAAGACGCCACTGTATAAACACGGCTCACCAACAGAAGGGCAATCAGGGGAGTGGCTACAGCTGAGTGCGAAGAGTTCAACACAAAACTAAAGGATAAATACAGTGAAATATTACTCCAAAACAGACAGAAGCAAAGCATGGAGAGAAAAATTAATGGAGATTGTGCATTTTTTCATGAATGGGTGTTAACCTGGCCTGTTTTTAAGATCTGGACGTATGACAGGCTGCAGCGTGGCAGCAGTAGTGAACAGTCCCTGTGCTCAGTGTGTACCTCCGGTAGTACTTTTGTAATACTCTCATGTCCTGTTACATGTGACGGTGTGCCTCTGGCCTGCAGTGCTGCTGACTCTATCGTGTGCATGTAATGCGATCGATCACCTTCAAGATGTTTCGTATTGGTCACGGCTCATTGGCTGCTTCGTGCGTTGTGTCATATTGCGCGGCTCACATCCTGCCATGTTTCTGTAACGTGAAGTATCAGCATGCAGTGAACATTTTTCCGCCTTTCCCGAGGCAGGCAGATTTATATGGAAGTAAAATGGTGGCGAAAACTTTGAGGACAAACTGAACCGTGACGCTAAAAGGCTGCTGGTCAGCACTCGATGCTGTTCGTTTTAAAATAAAAGTCCCAAGTTTAAACTTTAAAATAAAATTCAGATAAAAGCAGCTGAGTCGTGCAATCAAACATGTAGACGCACAGAGATGTGAAGCAGGCAGTCGTGTAAGAAAAACTACAAAATGATCTCTTTGCTGATTATACTTCAAATGTTTTCTGTGTGTTTGTGTATCAGGATGTGTTCACATCAGAGTGCAAGTTCAAGGAGTCGGTCTTTGAAAACTACTACGTCATCTACTCGTCCACCATGTATCGGCAGCACGAGTCAGGCCGGGCTTGGTTCCTGGGCCTGAATAAGGAAGGAATCATCATGAAGGGAAACCGAGTGAAGAAAACCAAACCGTGCTCACACTTTGTCCCTAGACCCATCGAAGGTGAGACGAACTGTCAATTTTATTTATATGTAAAGAAGGTATGTGGGTCTGCAGTATTGTAAGGTTAAAAGAACAAAAGTAAGTTTAGGAGTTCCTCAGGGAACCATCCTGGAGTTCCTCTACTTCTGTTAAACCTGCTAAAGTTCAAGGCACACTTGTTTTCTGTTGTCCCAGAGTGAATATTTATAATTACATTCATGACTGATTTTGCAGGTCTGTGATGAAGCCTAGCTAAGGACAAAGAGTGGAAAACGTTAGTAGAGGTCCAACAGTTAAAGTTGTGTCGGTTAAATTTCTGGTTCATGTTTACGTGACAGGAGCTCACGATTCAGTTTGGATACAGAATTTATCATTCATAAAGAGAAGAGTCAAAGATAATAATTCCGTCAGATGTTTCAAATTTTCAGAAATATTCACACATACATTTGAGGAAAAGAGCAAATGTTTCAGTTCCATTTCATTAAAGCAACAAGTCATATTTCAAACCTTCTAATGAGCTAATGTTAAAAATATTTCACATTGTTCTTCTGTGTGCACATGCTGCTGTTTTATAAATCAGGAACTACACATATCTTCAGCTTTCTCTGCTCCACGTCATGTGAAAGACACACAAGTTGTGTTTAGAGGAAAGTGTAACATCACCTCCACACACTTTGTATATTTACAAAATTATTTTTAAAAATGCAAATATGCACAGAAGAAGTAGAAAAGTCAGCTTTTTCTCCTAGTTTGGGACTTTTGTACTTTTAAATCGACCGTTCTCCACATTTCTGTAGTTTATCATAGTAGAAGATGAGTTCAATAAGCGAAATGGGCTTCGAGATTTTGCATTTAGAGGTGATTTTGTAAATGTAAGGTGCTTAACACTGAAACACTGACATCAAGTTCAACATTCTGCCTCTCTGCAAAACTGTGCTGAAAACGTCCTGATATTAAAACACAGAGGCAGGAAAACGTGTTCCATAGTGTTTCTGAACATCATATCTCAAAAAAACCTCAACGCTCATAAACATAGTTAACATCCCGTCTTACATTCTGACCTACTTCAGGTGAACTGTTGGCCCAGTAAACAGCCTACGTAAAGACTGACCCTCTTTACAGTAAAGCAGCCGAGACTCGTATTTCCTGGTGAACTTGAACCAGAATTACCGGCATAAAGTCAAAGAATAGTGAAGTCTTTTAAAGTGATATTTTTAGTCCTGTTTGAAGATAAAACCAGTAAAGCGGCAGCTGACTGTGAGACTGGGAAATTATACTGTTGGTTTGTAGGAACCAGTGTAGCTCAGCTGCTATACTCTTAGATCCTGGAAGCAAACGATAGAGTCTGATGAAGGTTTGGAGAGCTCAGAGGTGAGCCAGGAGCCGAGGTCGTCCGGCCAGAACTCAGAGTGTGAGGACAAGGTGAAGCTCTAATATCACAGATGCACGTTTAACTGGAAACACGAAGCTCCGTCTCTGCTTTCAGCTGCTCTGCCCCTCCCGTCTCATCTTCATTTAAAAATATCCATCAACTATACATCTGTCAACTATCACCTTCCTCTCTTCCTGCTGTCCATCTTCTCCTCTTCCTCGGCGTCCTTCAGCCTCCTCCCATTTCTCTCCCCTTCTTCCTTCTCTCCCCCCTTGTTAACCCACCAATGTCTTCTTTTACCTCCCTCGTTTCTGATTCGTTCTTCTTCTTTTCTGTTATTTAACATCAGCACATACAACTTGAAGGAGCTACTAGTTTTAATAGATTTGTCTGTATAATTTGCATAAAGGTTCAGCTGTATCCTCATCCATGGCACGCTGACACAAACGGCACACCTGTGCATTTATAATTATGTCAATGAATCTGAATTTACGTCGGGATTTTTTATTTTATGTCTAAATATGATTGTTCGTGGTGGCGTGATGCTTTAATGACTCATTGTCTTTCTCCCCCATCCTCCCCCCGTCCTCCCCCCTGTAGTCTGCATGTATAAGGAGCCGGTGCTGCACGAGCCCGAGGACAAGCTGCTGAAGTCCTCGAGGAGCCCCACGATGAACAGCGAGGAGCGGGCGAGGAGCCTGGAGAGGCAGCGGCGAGCAGCGGAGTCCTCTACAGAACGAGAGGCGTCGTAGCCTGCAGCGCCACCCACAGGAGGAAGACGAGGCGAAGGTGGAGGAGGAGGAGAACTCCCATTTTAACACTCCCTCTGTTCAGCAACAACTACAACCACACCGACGACGACAACAACCGCCATAACAGCGACGGCGAAAACAAAGAAAAAAGAAGCTTAAAAAAGGGGAGGGGGGCGGTGGGGTCTTCGTGCTCGTTATGAAATATTTTAAATCAAATGGGGGAGGGCGAGGGGGAGGGGCCTGTTTGGAAATGGAAAAAAAATCAAGACGTTGATGATGATGATTTACATTTTATGCAAAGAGCCCTGCTGAAATGGCGCCGAGAGGCTAGCCCACCTACTCTTCATCGCCACATTGTAATCATCATCATCATTTCTGTCATGACGATGACAAAATGTTTTTGCGAGTCGAGCGAGCGCTGAGAACTCCAAAGCTTTAAGCCATGTAGAAACTTCACTTCCTTTCATTTCTTAATGAATGCAAAGACTTTCGCACTTTTGACACGCCGCGCTTCTTCTTCTTCTTCTTCTTCTTCTGCGTGATGTTCTGTCCGGTTGGAAGGAAGACCTTTTCTGTTTCGTCTTTTTCAGCTGCCACATCTTTACGAGCCTTTGTAGGTTTTTGTTGCAGACACTGCCGACTGAAGGAAGGAAGACGGCCGGGTCTCCAGCTCTGTGCCGATCGAACCGCTTCCTGTGAGGGAGGTCAGTCGGGCGACCGGGTGACTGTATGCCTGAGAGAATCAGAACAGCGTACCGGTTTGGGTTCAGGTGGTGTTCATGTGAACTCCACATTCCTGCTTTTTAAAATCACTCAGCAGTTTGTAGATCGAGTTCCTGCTTTCGCTTCACGTTGATGAAAACCGACTAAACTTCTTTAAACACATCCAAACGTGAAGGACTGAGTTCTAAAAAGTTTGTTCGAGGCTCAGAGAAAGAGTTCGATCTTTCAGCCCTAAGTGTTGTCTGCAGGCTTCGTCTCAGGCTGTGTTAACGGCTATTGCATCTGCAGAGCAGTCTGCTTTCCCTAACATGGCTCGTGTGAGTTACTGTTAGAGAGGCCTGCAGTCTGTGAGGCAAAACCCCGGGCAGGAAAGGTCAAAGAGAGCCGTGAGCGCAGGTGAAGGTGGGGGTGTAATTCTGACTGTGGGGATTTTCAGACATGAGGCTGGTCTGAAAGTCTGAAAGAGATCAGCAGGAATGTGAAGTCCACCAATAATTTAATAAACTGAACGCAGCTCAGTCTCTCTGTGCTGCGTTCAAGGTCTGATCACATGACAAGATTTTGGGTTTTGCGGCGTTACAAGAAATATTGCATGATGTACTTTCTGTGCGCCGCCCCCGCAGACATGGAGAGATTTAAATGATTTATTGAGACACTAACAGCCGAGTTGTGTAACTCTGATCCGGTCTGAACAGGACTGAAGCTGAACGACGAGCCGACCGTGACCTGCCCTGTGCAGTCGTGTTGCAGCTCTGCGTGATGAGGATTTAACGGGTTAAAACGCCGCAGCATGCGCTCACTTTGTCTGTTATTAACACGACTGTATGTTTGGTTTTGATGAGGACGGGCACACTGAGCTCTGATTGGTTCATTTTTTTTATGTTGACTTGGCACGATGTGTGTGCAACGGTTCAAGAGAGTGAAGAAAATTTGAACTTTAAATTTAACTTCAAGGAAAAGATGAAATAATCAGTTACTGATTAGTGAATCAAAAGATTCCAGAACAGGTTTTTTTGAACTCCCTCATGAATATGAATGTTTTTGGATAAAGAGGCTGACGCTCCCGCTTTCACTCCCTCCACCGTGATGCATTCAGGTGTCAGCCGATGGGGGCTTTGGAGCGTTTCTGACACTGCCCCGCTTTGTTTAGACAAAGAGCACTGCCCTGAAAACTGTTTTACTCCAACCTCGTCTGAACTTCACACAGCTGAAAGGAATTTCCTGTCATCTTTCAAAATAAAAGTCAAGAGTTTAAGAAAGAGCAGACGTACAGCTCCCTGGGTGGATGCTCAGGATTGAAAGTTCCCTTTATTGTGTCCACTGCGAGTACGTTTCTTCCTTGCATTGCTCTGTAACGGTGAGAACTTTTCCTTTCCTCAGAGTAAAGTTTAGACGTTCAGCCTGAGTTGCTGCACTGCCCTCTCCAACCTCTCAGACTTTCCTTCTTCTCACTCAGACCCTTTACTTCTCTCCGACGTTACCGGCCGAGTTTCCCAAAAAGAAAACTGGGGAAAAAAATTTAAACAAGTCTCCATCAAACGCGTCCTTCCTCCTGCACACCTTCTATCACTGCCTTCACCGTTCTCAGCGGGAGAAAATCACCCGGACTGCAGCATGTATGGAAAGCCATTAGTGCCATTAGTGCTGTGATCCTGTCTCTGCAGCTCATACTGTGATTCAGCCTCTGTCGTCACGCTGGCTCAGAACAATTTTGAGAAACTTCTGTCATCATAAAATCATTTGTAAAGATATTTTTGAGTCATGAAGATCAGAGATCGAAAACCTCGGCTCCTCCACTGCACTGTCCCTGGTTCCACATCTACATTGGACCAAGTCCCCAAAACAGTCCCGGCTGTTTCTTTGATCCTGATTCTGTTGCTGATTAAAATGAAGTTCTCAGAACCTGAACAAGCAGCTGCTCATTTTAGAACCAGGCTGGGCTGGACTTACACCTTACACCAGTTTGTACCGTAAGAAGGAGCAGCAAGTCAGTGTAGTGGTATTTAAGTAAGTTACTAAAAACACCTTATATGCCGAGTAAGAGAGGAACGTCTGTTGGCGTAAAGACTGTAGGGATAAAAAAAAAAGAGCAACAGTTTAAAGAACAGTCACATTTTAAAACAGTTAAAACAACAACTGCTGATGAAATTCTGCATGTTTGTTACCAAAACAAGTCCCTTAACCCAGGTGTGTCCAACTCCAGTCCTCGAGAGCTACTGTCCTGCAGCTTTTAGATGCATCCCTACTCCAACACAGCTGAATCAAATGGTGGGATTACCTCTTCAGCATGCCATCAAGTTTGGCAAAGGCCTGATAACAAGCCATTCATTTCATTCAGGTGAGTCGGAACAAGGATGTGTCTAAAAGCTGCAGGTAGCTCTGGAGGACTAGAGCTGGACACCCCTGCTTTAATCGAACGAGGAGCTCGGCCTGCAGATGGACGAGAGTTTGAACTTTGATGTGTTTGTTTTTGGGAAACTCGTCACCTCCCGCGGCCGACACCAACCTGCAGATATAACACTTAAACACACTCTGAGCTAAATTCAGATTGGTGAAGGTGGAGGGTGAAAGGAGGCGGGGTCAGGCAGGGCGTGGTTGGTGAAGTTGTAAATGGATAAATGAACTGAAGGATGGAAATGAATGAACCAGTCACAGTGTGCTGCGCTGCCTCTGAGAATGTCTTCCAGTTTGGGGTTCTGGGTCGGACCGCGAGGACTGGAGCACGAGCGGCTCGGTCCGGCACGAACGCTCTCCTCTTAATGTTTCTGTAAGCGTCAACACAACCAAACCACTCGACAGGAATGTTGTACCGGGTGTCTTTTCTACCACATCCTCTGCTTCAGGCTCAGCAGGAGAACCAGAACCGGTTTCAGTCTAACTGCCTTCAAGTTACAAGATAAGTTCACCTCAAAAATCAAGTGAGAGCCCGTTTGTACGGAGGAAGCAAAGTGCCAGTCACATAACCAAAACATACGTCATAAATCTCAGTTTATTATCTAAGTAAATCAAAAATCTAGATAGAAATGTTTTTATTCCCGTTTTTAAATAATATTGATGTAGTGGCCGTCTTACTTTCTTCTTATAGTTCTCTCTTTGTCTTATATTTAAAATAACCACACTACAGACGGACAAGCGACTGTTGCTTTGTTAGCAACAACGACGGAAAAACCATCATGTGGCTCCGCCGTCCGCTTGTTTATTTTCCACATAAACCTTTCACAATAAAGCTCAAGATCCTTTTGAGACTTTTAAAAATAAACTAAAATCATGAAAATATACATTATTCTTAAACATCAAATTTCAGAATATGCATCAAACAAATGACCTCAAATGCAAACATGAAGTAACTACAAATGGCGCTTACATTTGAGCTCGTATGACAGCACGCTAGCACACGACAGCAATGAAACAAAAGGTGATGAAAATAAAATAAATTCAACATAGAGAGGAAAAAAATCAGCAACAAGTTAATAATAAATGTAATAACTTTCACGGATTTTAAAAATAAAAATAATTTCTTTTTGTTGTTAACTTCATATAATTTAAATTAAAAAATGTTGTTTTGATTTATTTACGTGTGACACCAGATGAGATTTGTCACCTTTCACAAACTCTTACAAACACCTGCGAAGAAAAGATTTTAGTTGCGTATCAAATATTTGAGAATGTGAAAGTGTAAGAAAAACCAGATGTGTGCGCTCGTTCGCCGCTTTAAACGTCCACAGTGTTTCTTTTGTCTCCGTGCTGCCTGTTGTCATTTTGCTGAGACATTCTTAACTCGAGTCTTCACAAGTTAGCAAAAAGTAAATGCAGGGTTTCAGATCCTTTATTTCACAAGCACAAAATCAGAGCGGGAACATTTAACCATCGTTGATAAGACTCGCGGCGATGGTAATCTGCGTCACCTGAAGGCAGCAGGAGTTTGTAAACTGGTTCATGAGAAGCAGAAAGTGTAGAAAGGACACTCTGCAGGGAAACTCTGTGTTTTGAAGCTTTCAGGGTTTGACTCTGAGGTCTCTAGAAATTTGACAACGGCGGTTTTAAAGTTTCCTGCTTATAAAACTGAAATGCTCAGTTTTTAACTCAAAAACAGTGAGATATTGAACCTGTAGGGGGCACTGTCGTATCACAAAATGATGATGTCATTACGAAGCGACGCAGGCCCAGGAGGAGGGTGAACGTCACCGAGTTGCAACGTGTTTGTCAAACCTGAAATCACTTGCTCTTTCTTTGTGTTTGCTGATGTTTGCACCTTTTTGGACGCACCTCCATATAAACGCATCATATATTAGAAAAAAATCATTGCAAATACGCAGCAGGATGAAAAAAGAGTACTGAAAAATAAAAAAAACATATAAGAGCATCAGTGTCTGTCTGTGTTTTTTACTCCTGATGATGAACGCGTTTGTCTGTGTACATGTTAATATGCTCTGCTCATTCACAGCAGCTTTGCATGAGTCACAAAATAATCCTTCTTTATCTTATCCTGGCCCTTTGCACAGCCCATCCTTCAGGGCAACTTTCTTCTGATTGGTTGCTCCTCACATAAAGGAGGTTTCAAGGGTAAGGGCGGGGCTTCTGTGCAGACATAACCATTTAAGGATATCCCCTGCACACAGACCCTGGAAACACAATAAGCAACAAAGACAAAGTCGGCCTCTGTGTTTTAATCTGAAATGAATCCTCATGCTCTGGCCGCTGTTTCAGTTCAATTCACTTTTATTTTTAAATAACATTTCACAACAACAGCTGCCTAAAGACATTTCAGCAGCGCCTGCTGTTATTTATGTTCATCTAAAACACTGTTCAGTCTATAATCACACGTTAGTTCATTTTTCTGCCACAAAATATTTGAGATTAGTGAGTCTGTGATTTTAATGTGTAAACAAAATGAAAGACTCATTTCAAACAATATTGAGAAAAGTTCAGAGTAGCACAGATGTCGCTCATTTTTATTTGAAGTTATAACTTCAGCAGACTTGCTTCATGGTGATGAAGGGCCTCGTTTATCTGTCATCAAATCTCCTTTAAGTTGGAGGATTTGTGTTGGAATGACTTCGGTCCTGCTGCATAAACACGAAACGCGCAGATTCAGACTTTAGGCCAAAAATAAAGCTCGTGTATGTCACGTTGGGATCTCTGAAGCAGCCGCGGCAGGAAACACTCAGGTGTTTTTGTGGTTTCCCTCTAAAAAGCTCTCAGTTATTCCCAAGATGAAGTGAAAACCACAGAGATGGTCTAAAAGCTCATCCAGCCACTCAGCGGCTGGTTTCCACTTTATGGGTGACGACCTCGCAGGCGGCTTCATCCAACTTTAACGAGGAGAGATACAAAAACACGACTGTGCTGCCGCGCCGACCATCAGCCGACATCACAGCGACAAGGAGGAAACACCGTCAGCCTGACCTCTGGGATCCAACAGCATCTGGTTGTTAAATAGGTGGCAGGTTTTATTTTGAAGGAAATTACTTTTATTGTGAAGCAACTAATTACAAAACAATTCACATGGTTTGAAGCGACTCAGAGAATTTCATTTCTAAATCCGGTCACACAGTTAGCTGTGAGAGTTTTACTACGAAGCAGCTTTTGCATTTTAGTTTGTCTCGGAGCTCTTATTTTGAAACAGTTTATTGTAACAATGCTCAGAGGCTTTTACTGTGAAGCTACTAGGGGACTTTTATTGTGAAGCAAGTAAAGGAATTTTGTTGAATTTTAATAGCCACTTTGAGTCTTTTACTTTGAAGGAGCTTTGTGACCTTTATTGTGAAAATGTTGGTGGGCTTTTATTGTGAAGTGATAGGAGGACTTGTTTGATTTTAATTGACCCAGCTTCAAGACTTTTATTTTATGTGAGGCTTTTATTGTTAAGCAAACCAGAGACTTTTAAGCTTTTACTTTGAAACATCTTTGTAACTTACTGTAACTTACGTTTTGGTGATTTTATTGCAAAGCTCAGGATTCTTACTGTGGAGGCTATTACTACTCAAATGTGTTTCAAGACTTTACCTTAAAAGCAGGAAGTCACACAAACACTTCACAATTAATCTTTTGGATTTTAATGTAAAACAGCTGTAGGGCTTTTATTATAAAGAAGTTGGGGGGGGCTTTAACTTTGAAGATGTTGGAGAACTATGCAAGGGCTTTTATTTTAACAAGTGAACTTGAAAAGGTAAACTCAAAATTAAATTGATGGACTTTTACTGTAAAGGAGTTTTACTGCTTATACTTTGAAGGAACTTCGTAAGTTTTGTTTTTGTAATCGGTAGGCTTTTATTGTGGAGCCACGATGGGTCTTTCACGGGGAGGTAGGTAAAGGGTTTTTACTTTGAAGCAGCCTTGGGATCTTTACTGTCTCATCTACAGATGAGAGGCTTTTATTGTGAAGCAGCAGCTTGGAGGCTTTTAAACATCTATGTGACTTGCTGTAAAGACTTTAATAGGCTTTTACTGTGAAATTACAAGGAGGCTTTTATTGTGAAGCTGTAGGAGGAATTTTAAGGCGAAGCTGGATCAGAAACTTCAGGTTTACTCTGCTCTGATCAATCACACTTTTATTGATTATTTATTGATGAAAATGAACTGGCTGGTCCTCCATCGTCACTGCTGTAAAGGTGGACTGTATGAGTTTAATTTCCTTTAACACCTTCAGGAAGAGTAAGGCTGCAGAGCTTTCCATTGAATTTTCACCAGTTTTACACATTTCAGTAGTTTGATCAAATCTCTCATCCTCACTATATTAAAAATAAAACAGCTGAGGGTTACTGTGAAGAAACATGGGAATTTTATTGTGAAACACCTGGGTAGCTTTTTCTCTGACATGACTGTCATCGTGTCAACAGGTGAGAGGCTTTTATTGTGAAAGAGTCATATAATTGGGATTGATCAAGTTTTATTTTTCTCCTATTTTAAATTTACTTCACTACATTTGAACGAATTTCGCCTCCTTCGGGTCATCTTTGAGCCGCTGCGGGCGCCTGCAAAGCTGAGACTGCTGACAGACACCACCAGGGGGCGACATCACACCAGGCTGGAACTTTTAGTCCAACCATTGTAATCAGATTACAGTTTCCGACTGTAGCAGCACTGCTGTTGGTTCCCAGCTGGAGTTTCTGGCGATTTCTTTAAATTAAGCCTGAACGTTTTTGAGGCTTTTATTTTATTCAGCGAGTTTATTTTATTTTACTAGTTTCAAATCTTGATAAAAAAAATGTGAATGAAATAAAAACATGAATAGAAAAACGCAGTGAATTCAAAAATGGATCACAGGTAGTTAGAAATGAATAAAGCGCCGTTATTTCAGACACGATCATCCATCCTAATACCAAACAACAGACCTGTTAATGGAGAGGGGGGGGCACGTTCACGGAGCTGTGTGTGTGTTATTGGGAAATCACTCTGATCGATGTCGCAACAGAGTGAGAGAGGAGGAGGAGCGTGGACCGGAATCCGCGGAACTTTTACTTCCTCCATGTAAACACTGCGCCGCTCGCTGCGCCTTTTACGCGCTTTTAAGACTCTTTAAAGTTTGTGCGGACCGAGTCCAGCTGTTAACATCTGTTAGCATCTGTCCACAGCTGTCCGCAGGCTCACTCTACCCTCCCACGGCTTTAATTAGTCGGCGCGTGATGTTAACCGCGGCTGCTTAATTACCCGGAGCAGCTCCGAGCGTCACTTTGGAGGAGTTCCCGGAGCACCGGGGCCTCCGCGGGAGATTTACAGCCGAGATCGAGCCCTGACACGCGGCCGTTAATCACCAGCCCCGCTGCTCCCGGAGGGTGAGGGAGTGAGTGAGCCGCAGGACTCTGGCGCCTCACACTAGACGCGGACACTCCTGGTTCTGTGTCCGCCCACCGGCACATCCAGCTGGACAGCCCCGACCGGACTCACACCTCTCACCCCCGGAGGACCTGCTGCCAATGTAAGTGACCGCCTGCTGGTTTTACATGTACTGTTTCCTCTACGGACTCTGGCGCTGTGCTTTTACAGACTCGGGTTGGTTCTGCGGGCTCACGACGGAGAGCCGCCGTCAGTGAGAGCATCACCCCGCACACCGGTGATCCGCAGCGGGCTGTCCGGACGCAGAGCCTCTCTGCTGGTGTCCGTGCGCCTGTATGCCGAGTTTCATTCTCAAAATCTCACAATTCCTGCGTGGATCGATTTTCTTTATCAGAACACGCGCTCGGAGCAGAGCCACGCGGCAGCTGTTATCATGTTTATGTGTTCTTCGGTTCGGCGTGTGTGCCCTGCCCCGACCTGCCCTCACTCAAAAACATGTACAACTCCAGTAAATCATTTACCCTTCGTTCTGCTGCTGCTGCTGTGAGTGGACGTTCAAATTCAGATATGTTATGAGGGCCGAATTTTACGTGAAGCACCGAGAGCTTCTTAAAATGATGAAGTTTGTTTCACAGCTGTGCGGAGGTGAAGGCAGCTGGAAGTGGACACTTTTAAATGTGAGTCTGACGTTTGGAGGACAGTCTCCATCGATCTGGCCCCGTAATCAGATTATAGTCAATCAGGTCAGAGTCTGCAGTGATCAGCAGAAACATAACTGCAGCCCACATGCCGCTTCATCATCATCATCATCAGATCTAAGCACTGAACTGATGAGGCAGTGCAGTAACCGCCCCCCCCCCCCCAACAAAGAAAAACAACAAAGAAATAAAAGTGAGCGTTCACAGTGAGCAGATGAGTAAACTGTAAATGAAGTGTGCAGATGGAGTGATGAAGATTCCTCAGAGGAAGCTGCTGAGTGTTTGTTTAAATCACCCAGTCTCTATAAAATGGGCAATCTAGTACCCAGAATCCTCTGGGGCGAAGCTCGAGGGGGTTATATCTCTGTACCTGTGATGAAGCGTATCGCTCGCTCGTACAAACACACACAGGAGGTGTGTGTGAGTGTGTGTGTGTGTGATGGATGGCGTTGGTGAGCAGCTCTGGGTCTGTATGTCCCTCCTGGGATCCACTAGTTCTGCCTGATCGTCCACCGTGACTCTTTATGTCCCTCCGTCTGTCTCTTGCAGCGCCTCTCCATCTTTCTTCACCTTCTTACTCGTTTTCTGCTGTGGTGCAATTTCCCATCGCTCAGCCGTTAGTTTGTTATTAAAATATTACAAACTCAAACAGGAACAGCTGAAATCTGCGGCCTCTCACATCTCAGATGTGAGAACTTGCCTATTATGTTTTCATAAAATGTACGTTTGTGGGTTTTCAGGTGTTGGTCGAACAGAACAAAGTCTTACTGGAAGTTTGGGGAATTTTTTCCCAGACCACATGACTAATCAGACTAATGGGAACTGAAGTGAAAGTGATGGTTTCTATACTGGGAGGCTGGTTTCTGTTCATGAGAGGCATGAAGCAGATAAAGACGTGAGTCACGATTCTGTTTGCATCACAACCTTCGACAGGCTCAGTCTGAGACCTACGGCAGCGGTTATCGCCGATGTGCTGGTCAACGCAAGCTCGTAATTATTTATACTCACGCCCGGCTCGCTGCAGTCGTCTCCCGAATGATATATTTATACTCACCATCCAACTCATTGAATTCAGGTGTTCCAGTCACTTCCATAAGACGACACCTGTGCAACAGCTCCAGCCGTGAAATTTCCTCGCCACTAAATATTCCACAGTGAGCTGTTAGTGGGATTACAGCAAAGTGGGATCGATGGTGAGGGACAGCAGCACAACTATGAAGCGGTAGGTCACGTAAAATCAGAGCGTGGTCAGCGGATCCTGAGGTGCGCCGTGCACAGAGGTCACCCACTGTCTACTGTCAGATTAGCTCAAGAACAGCGTAGAGAGTTTTGTGGAACAGGTCTCCATGGCGACCGGCTGCATCATCAAGCTCAATGCAAAGTCTCGGATGCAGTGATGTAAAGCACGCCGCCATTGGACTCTAGAGCAGTGGAGACGTGTTCTCTGGAGGTGACCAATCACGCTTCTCCATCTGGCAATCCGATGGACGAGTCTGGGTTTGGCAGTTGCCAGGACAACAGTACTTGTCTGACTGCACTGTGTCAAGTGTCAAGTTTGGTGGAGGGGGACTGCACACAACAGCAGGTCCATGAAGACGGATGGATGAGCGAGGTTGGTGTGGAAGAACCTGCCTGGCCTGCACAGAGTCCTCAACCCGACACAACAGCGATGAATCAGAGCAGAGAGTGTGAGCCAGGCCTGGGTGTGCGAAGGCAGACCTGTGAATACTTCTGGCACCATAGTGAAGAAAAATCACAGAATGGAAATACAAAAAGCAGTTGGAGGAAACAAAGCGATGGCAGTGTTCCTGTGGGAGTCTCTGCAGTGATTTACAGTCAGAATGGACGCAGACGTCCAGATGTTCACACAGTCGTGCTGGCTGCTCCGCACGCACCAGGTTAACTGTCAGGTCTTTCAAGCCAGCATTAAAGTGAGTCTCTGGATCTGAGTCACTGTTTTCATGAGAATATAACAATGACTCACAATTTTAATCAGAATCAGAATCAGAATACTTTATTGATCCCTGGGGGAAATTATTTTTTGTTACAGTGCTCCATTATAAACCAACATTAACAAAACAGACAACACGCTAACTAAGAATAGTACAATATACATATATATATATACATAAGTCACACATTAATAAATAAATTACTCATTTTGATAATAATGTGTGAAGATATGCTACCACTGTTGTCATTTCTCACAATGATGAAGAATCTCTCAGAAAGTTCCTGAATCCAAAATCTGGATCAACTCCAAATTTTAATTCCAGTTACATCTTTGGCCTCCAGCAAGACGAGATTATTCAGATTGTTGTTCCGACCCGTCTCCGGTCTTCCACGACCTCCTCGGAGAGAGCAGGTTTCACGCTCACGTAGTTAGGAATGCCATGACAGGGAGGAGCTCGGGTGGAGGTGGGTTGCAGGATAAATATACGCTGCCCATCCTCCTCAGAGACGAAGCATTACCATGGCAACTGAGAAAACTCATTGCCAACAACTGTATTTCAGCCCAAAACCGTTTTCAGCGATCAGCTTGTCGTGTTGATCATGTGACTTTTCAGATTTCCAGATTTAAGCGCATTAACGCCTCACCTGCGATCAGCTGACTGAGTCTCCTCCACTTGTTCCAGGTGGATGAAGGAAAGACAAACAAGCTGCAAAGCTTCTTCCTGTCAGTGCGATGGGTTTGGATTACTAAGCGACCATGAAGGCGGTCTGTTATTCAGACGGCGTGACATCAGTAGTTACCTGCCTGCAGCTCGGGTCGTTTTTCAGAGACATTAATCAGCCTCTCTGTGGAGGTGCAGCGGACCGTGACTTACTGTCCCTGTGAGCCGTGCCTTTCCTTTTTTATTTTATCTGTTAGTAACCGGGTTATCTGTACTCTGCTTTCTATAGATTATTAGGATAAAGCATGGCTTTGTCAGCTGTATACTTAAAATAATGATATATGTGAGTACTGTATGATAGTAACGGCTCGCTGAGGCTGCAGATTTAAGCAGATTAACAACGACTAAACCTGAAGACATTTCCTGTGTTTAGAGTTTGACTCAGATTCTGTTGTTTGGCAGAAGTCTACTTTTTATTTGATTTCCGTTCATTCTGAGGTTTTCACATTTATCTTTAGCTTTTATTTAGCTGTGATCATCTATGTAAGGAGGCATGTGACCTTTAACCCCCTTTCCTGTCCTGAAGCGAGCTGCACGCAGGAGGAGGTGGCACGTATTGATCCATAAAAATTAACCATGACTCGCTGCTGTAGAGCAAACACGGACTCCCACAATAAACCAATAAAATGAAATGAAAATAGATAAAATTTCTCATTTCTCTCTGCCATGCCAGTTGGTTTTTATTTGAAGTCAGTTCCTTAGACGTGGAGGTCATCATCATCCATCTCATCTCAGATAACGACTGGATTAATCAGCTCAATCTGCTGCTGCTGCAGATTTATGGAGATGGAGGTACACAGACAGACAGAGGTGGGGTAGGTCGGCCTGGACTCTGTGCTGTAGTCCAGTAAAACAGCCGGCGTGTGTCGGAGGTTTCCCCGGCGACGGATGCGAATTTACAAAACAAACGCATTCTCGAATCATTCAGATATCTCTCCACAATCTGCTCACCTGACCAGCATCCAAAGGTGTGTGCTGTTGGTTGGCTGGTTAGTTGCTAGCTAGTTACATATGTGTGCAAGTTACCAGACATGTTAATTAGCAGACAGGTGTGTAGACTGCTGGTAGGTCAGCTGCAGTGAGTTTTTCAGCACAGAGTTAGAGAGCCAGAGATTAATAACAGGTATGATTCAATGCAGAGAGGTTTGTTAACACATAGTGAGTGAAGAAGAAACACCCAGTGCATCATGGGAATCCCCGGCAGCCTACGTCTATTGCAGCATAACTAAGGGAGGATTCAGGGTCACCTGGTCCAGCCCTAACTATATGCTTTAGCAAAAAGGAAAGTTTGAAGCCTAATCTTGAAAGTAGAGATAGTGTCTGTCTCCCGAATCCAAACTGGAAGCTGGTTCCACAGAAGAGGGGCCTGAAAACTGAAGGCTCTGCCTCCCATTCTACTTTTAAATACTCTAGGAACAACAAGTAAGCCTGCAGTGTGAGAGCAAAGTGCTCTAATAGGGTGATATGGTACTACAAGGTCATTAAGATAAGACCTTGTATGTGAGGAGGACTGTAATTCTAAACCCTGATGTTACACAAACCCAACGTAACAAAAGAGCCTGTGTGGAATAAATAATTTCATAAAGATATTCAGACATATTCAGACCACACATATGTATGTCTAATGTTTTCTTTGGTTTTCTCACTCACTTAAAAAGTTGAAGTCATGGATGGAGTTATGGAAAAAATGATGACAAGAATGACCCCAAACAAATTTTATTTCTCAAGTTTGAAACAGATTCATGTTGTTTGTGTTTGTTTTGAAAGTTGTTGAAAAATAAACATTAACAGTTTTTGTCTTTGCAGGGCAACTTTCATCTCCGCCCTCGTCTTCCTCTTCACCGTGATGGGCGGGACTTCCCCTGCTGTCAGTCAGTCCAGCGCTCCAACAGGTAGGTGACAGCTGTGACAGGTGGGATGAGATCGGAGCTCCTCGGGGGGTCGAGTCAGTGACTTGAGTCTGTTGGCAGAAAACAAAATGCATTTTTTGTCTTTCAGCAGCAGCGACGCAGAAAACATAAAAATCTGAATGCACATTTGTTTTAAAAGCTTCAGGTAATTCTCATTTAGAGGCACAGGAGTGAGGATGAAGTGTGGATTTGGATCCATCAGGGCGACGAGTTCTTCCTGCGCTGAAGGGAACTGAGAGGGACAAATACGAGTGCCGTGTTTCCCTGTAAGAGCCTCTCGGGTCTGCTTAACTGAAAATCTTTCTTGTTTCTGTGGCGCAACTCTGCAGAAGTGAGGTTAATTAAAAGCCGGAGCTCTCGCCCCGTGGGACGGCGAATGGATGGTTCCTGAGCGAGGAGGCTCATTTGTAACGCTGTCGGAGGGTGGAGGGGAGGTGATGGTGGGCAGTGGGAGGTCAGTGTAGAGGAGGTGGATGGATGTAGAGTGAGGAGGAGGGGAGGGGACGCTGCAGGCGGAACCTACACGAATTCTTCGGGGAAAGCTGCTCTCTTCAAACGTGCCATAAATCAGCCGTTTCAAAAACAACAACATGTGATTTTAAATTTCACCCTGAAGGTCGCGAGTTTCCCTCCACGCTCACACTGCAGACACACACGACTGACTCGGGCTGCACATCCATACAGCTGCTTATAGAGACTAAACAGGGCCTGACAAACACTCATTCCTGATAACGATGATTAAAAGCAAAGATGTTTGGGTGTAATAGTAGATGTGAAGAAATAAACTAAAGCTATATTTGATGTCTGAAAGGCTAAAAACTACAAAAGTAAATAAAATGACTAAAGTCAAACGTCGATTCTGACACGAGTTGCAGATCAATGTTAAAGTGTTTTCCCGACTGTTTCAACCAGATTATTGATTCCATTTGCAGAAGCATCACAAAACACAGCGACGCCATCACTGTAGTCTTATTATCTTCATACAGATCGCTGGGGCTGAAGCTAAACGCTGCAGCTTGTTACGGATGGATGGATGATGTGTGTGTCGGGAGGTGCAGAGGTAGGATCAGACTGGAGGCATTAGTGTAGGTGGATGGATGGATAGCGAGGGAGGAGGACGGGCAGAGGTGGACGGATGCTGGAGAAGGTTTTAATAGAAAGACTAATACGCCGGCCGGGAAAACCTGACAGGTCAATTACCAACACGCACACTCGATCCAGCTCCGTACAGGAGGGGCACAGAGCCTCCATTAATCCAGAGCTCGGTGTTCACGATCCTCAAACCCACCTGCACTTTAGTTTCTCAAACTGAGGCTCGGGACCCCAGACGAGCCGCTGGGAGTCGGTGGTTCTTCTGCCGCCACCACGAGATCGAAACTGTTTCTGTTGTTGGATTTTTCTCATTAGCAGGATTGTAATTCATGAATTACCTGGTTTCTATGGTTACAGAGGTCCCACTGATCCCTGATAATGTTTTGCACCTTCAGATAGTTTCAGTGTTTCAGTTTGAACTGTGAGGTTGGCCTTAAATATGATTTTAAGGGTATTTCCTGTGCTTAGGTGGGTTTAGGGGTCGCACACGTCAACAAAAAGAGTCTGCTCAGACGGCGTCTGAAGCCTCGTGGTGGATGATAGTCATCCTCATTATTATCCTATGCTGTGTTGAACAGCAATCATCTTTATCCTCCATTTAATTCATTCGTTCATTATAGATGAGGTGCTTGAAGACCGAGCTGAGTGCTTTGTAATCTGACTGACTGATTGGCCTCGGGTCAGTGCTGAGACCGTTGCTCAATTAAATCAATTGAGGGGAAATTGGTCTGTGCTAATTCTGATGATCAATTGGTAATTTAAGTCCTGCTTACGATAAAAATCCAGGATGAGGGTTTGCACTTTCTCTTTTTAGTTACGGCCATCAGTTAGAGCTGTTTCATCTTCACTGCAGGAGAATTACACCAGCTATAAATACGACAGCACTAATGGCTTTACTGACACCTCATTCAGCGTGGCACGATGTCTGCTTTGGGAAAATTCACCCTGTAGTTTTTTTCCTGTTCCACCTTTATATGAGTTTCATAAGCAGAGACAGTGACAGCAATCTGGAACTTAAACAGATGTTCGTGTAATTTCTATGCTGATGATATTTTATTGTCCATTTCTTTAGGAATGCCCAGTTCACAGAGTATTACAGAAAATCCCTGATGCTCATTTTTTGCTTTGAGCTTCATTTAATAAAGAGCTCGTGACGTCAGTGAGCGCTTCGCCCGTATTTCCAACTGAAAATAGACCCGCAGTAGAAACGTATCAAAGAGCATGCCTGTGACTAAGATGATGATGTCATAGTTAAACATGGAGTCTGTCTGCACCCATTGGTCTACACACACTCTGCAGAGAGCAAAGAGGCGGAGCCGTTACGAGTCGGTGAGCTCAGGTTAAGAGAAAGAGATGATTTTGATGTTTCACCTAACCCGAGACCTTCATCACCTTCAGCTTCTTCACCCACTGCCGTCATACCTGCAGCAAGCAGGGCTGAGTCTGAAGGGGGGCATGGGGTGTGCGCATTCAGTTAAAGGCTTTGTAAGAATATTCTTCCAGATTACTCGAATAATATATAAATAAAATATTAATGAAGTTGTTTTCATATTTACAAAATATAAAAATAAAACTTTTTTTCCACAGACCAGTTAAAATATACGTGGGCCAGTAAAACTCTGACTGAGGGCTGTTTGGCTTTATTCATATTATTAACATCTGCATCATCAGAACATCTGCAGCAGGAAACATTTCACACACGCACCAAATCATCCAGGCACAGCTCAGTCAGAACGAATAAAGCCCGCTTTTATTGCATACCTTAGTTTAGGTTGCATGTTTACGTCGTACAGAGGCGACAGAGCTGCTCGGAGTTCAGACTGAGCAGAAAAATAAAGGCGGTCACATATTTTTGCCCTATTTCTGTGTATGTTTCTCCAAGTTTCAATAAATCACTGCACCTATTTCCAATTTTCCTGCCCAACATAAAGAAACGAGGCGTGACTGTTGCACAGCTCTGTGCTACAGAAAGCTCCGTGTGGGGCTGGTTCAGCTCTGCGGGCTGGGCTGATGCAGAGGCCGTGTCCTGTCCCCTGTTCTCCCTCCTCAGCTTTCCAAACATAAGAGAGGCTAAAAAGCCCCAAAACATACCAAAAAAACTCTTTCTGTGTTACATAATCTGGTTCCCACACTAAATTTCAAGAAGTAAACAAGGTTTCAGTTGGCTCTGGACATGTGAGGCAGCAGTCATGATAATCTGTGCCGGGTGTCTGTCTGTGTGCCAGATGCTGATGTCTGTGTTTCCCAGCTGGACGCTGGGATATTCTGAGCCTGGAGGTCGGGGTCAGAAGTCTCTGAATCTGTGCCTCCATCATATCAGCCATCTGTTTACACGCACGGCTTTGTCCTTCACTCCTGCAGCTTTTTGCACCAAATTCAATAACCGCTGCAAGCAGTTTAATCTCAGCTCCGAGGAGTTTCAGTGCTGCAGCTGCCCTCTGCGCTTTAATCCTTTAATGAGACGGACGCGTAATAACGGCGCTCCTTTAACAAGGCCAGTTAACGATGACATCCACTAAGCTCTGTTTAATTCGCACATAAAAACTCTAAATCGGAGCCAGACCAGCATCCTGGACCTGATCCAGAGAGGGAGAGGAAGAACCCCCACGAACTCCTCTTCCTCTTCCTGTTCACTCATCAGTTTATGATAAAAAAGTTCACCAGTTGAATGTTTGGCTCGTTCTCGGTGTGATCTGCACGCCGATGACTTGCTTTGGCTGAACTGTTCCTTTAATGTTCCTCTCAGAGCCCATGTGCTACGACTGGGGCGAGTCCAGCGTGGGGGCGGTCTCTGTCGTGGAGGGCGAGGTCGGTTGGCTCTCCTGTCCTCTTTTCTCTCATCCCTCTGTCTACAACTACACCTCCACCCAGAGCGCCGGGCACAACCTCTTCTGGTACCGCCTCCCCGAGGGCCACGACCTGGAGCAGCCAATCACGTACAGGTAACCCCCAGATGTGTTTGTGTGTCGTGTTAACGCGTTGGTGTCGTTTTCAGGGGAAGTTTAGAAGGAAGCTGAAGCCAAAGGACCAAAACCTGCTTCATTTTTCTGCCCTGCAGGTTTCCACTGCTCCTGTTCATGGTTTTAGGTTTATTTCTATATAAACTTTATGTTTTCTGCAGAATAACAGAGGGAATAAACAGCCGATGTGTTTGTGATCGATTACAGATGAGCCTGGTTGAGTTTAAAGCAGATGGGGGGGGTTGTGTCTAATTGAGGCACTTTGAGAGGAGCTGAATGATGAAGTGGGCTGTAACGATTTCCCTTCCAGAGAGGACGTATGGTGTTTGGGAGGCGGCTCGATCCGCCTCGCCGACTTTGTTCTAATGTTGTTCTAATTGAGTCGTGTCTGATTTACGTTCACTCATTCGTGATGTCATCCTGCTCTGCAGCTCGCGGCTCAGCAAAGACAGAGAGAGACTTTTTCTGCAGCCGGCCATCGCCGACGACACCGGCCAGTACATCTGCATGCTGCGGTAAGACGCCAGGGCTGCTGGGAAAGGTTGTTTTTAAGCTTTCATCTGAACCGAAGCGCCTGTTGCAAATAAATAAATATATATATATATATATGTATATATTTGTCTTGATGCACGCTCAAACATCCAGGCAAGTAAATCCCAAAAGGTTGATTCTGTTCATCTGGACATAGACGATTCCTGTTTCCTCACATCGAGCCTCTTTAAACACGACCTCCTCTTTTCCTGGAAATCTGTTCACATTTTGTTTCCTCGGGATGTTTTAACCTTCACAGCCTGTTATTCCTACACACAGAGTCTAATGTTTTCGCCCGTCAACGGCCCAGAGCGTCAGAACCTCGAGATTTTATTACAAATACTGGTTTTATACTGGTCCTTCACCCTCTGAGTTCAATACCAGCCACACTGGGACCAGTTTGTAATCCTTCTGTTACGACCAGAAATGCTATTTTTATTTCAAACTGCTTTAAAAGTGCTACGAAGCAGCTTCCCAAAGCCAGCCTCCAGCACACCTTTATCCTCAGGTGTAAATGATTAGCAATTCAACCTTAGCCACACCCACTTCCACTGCCGCTGTTGGCGAGGGGTGACAGAGGGACTCCATCTCCAACAGCATTCAGTGACCACATTATATTTAACCTCACTGCAACCACAGCTGACCTCTCTGTTCTCACATTTATATAAGTTCTGACGGAGGGTCTTCAGACTCGTCTTTCTCTCGGATAGGTCTCGATTTTAGCGACTCCAGCCGGCTGATTATCCAACACGGACCGGTCCAGCGCGGTCATCAGCCTGTAGATCAGTCAGATAAAACGAGCCGCTCTCTTAGCTTCGATCCTCCGTCTTGGCCGCTCCACACTTAATCATCCAAAGTGGCTGTGAGAGCATCTTAAAGATGTGCCGCTCAGCTCCACGGATAAGTCCTGTCAGCTGGACTCGCTCCAAACCTCCAAGTAACACTCAGCAAACGGGATCAGGTCCCGAGGGGATGAGGAGGGTCCGGGCGAGCCTCCGGACGGAGCGAGATGACGACATAAAAGTGATGATCACGTGATGCCGACTGAACTTCTGTCAGTAAAGTATCACCTGCCCCGTTTTACTAAAATTATTTACGTTTGACTTTTCCTCGTATTCATTTTGAGTGATGGGAACAGGAAGCAGATTAGCGTTACTCGACCTCACGAGTCACCTGACCATGCAACGCACGGGAACATATTTATAAATGAGTCTTTTATTCTGAAATCCAGAAGAATGAAAATGTGGACTAGTTTTAGGAGTTAGAGTTTTAAGCGTGAAGCATTTTGACGGTGTGGCGATGACACGTTAATCAGATGGAGTAACAGCAGCAGGCTGATGTGAGCTCATCGAGCACCTTGAAACACAAAAAGACGAAGAAGCATTTTAAATAACGAGCCGACGCTCAGAGGACGCTTTGTTTCACCATTTCTGTGTTTGATATTTAACCCGCTTAGCCCCCCGAAGGGAAGGCCGATACTAAAACACTCCGACGTCAGCCGGCTCTTTGGAAATCCCCGATAATGACATCAGCATTGTGTTTGTAGATCTGATACGAATAGAATAGATTTTAAAATACAATTAAAAACATTCTGAAATTTGAACATTTATATAAAGCTTTTCGCCAATGAGCGCTTCCAGGATGAGATTCATTCATTTCTAATGACACTGAAAAAAACATGAAAACTTAGACGGCCGTGCACAAAAGTCACGCTTTGTTTTTAAAGATGATTGTTCGTGGAATTTTTATTAGACAGACAGGAGAGAGAGAGGAGCCGGACTCGAACCCGCTGCATTCTGCACACGGCATACACTCGCCCACTGACACGGTGAGCAAACGGCGAGGCTCTGCAGTGAGTCAGTGAGGACGGGAGGGGTTTCCTCCAGCTCCATCAGAACGTTTTTGGGGACTCGGAGGAGTCGGCCGTAACAAAACTGAACTGGACAGATTATCTCAGCACATAAATAAAACACACACACACGTCGGGGATTCATATCTTGTGGGGACTTTTAATTAACATAATGCTTACCCTAACGCAACTGTAACCCTGACACGAAAACCACATTTTGAGTCTCAGACACGCCTTCAAACTTGTGGGGACCAGGATTTTGGTCCCCACAAGTTTACTGAACTTCCAATTTTTGGTCCCTACAAAGGTATGAATACACACACACACACACACAGCAAACATTTCAAAGGTGGATGGAGATCAGGCTCTGTCCGAGAGTGCATTACAGCTCTGCCTGTAAGTCGTCTGAGCCACGACCAGATTAAGCTCACATCAGTTATTTTGTGACTAATGAAGACATAAAAACTGGCGTCTGTGTTTTTATTTTCATATTTGCTACAAACACAAACGTATTTCTTCTGATGTAGTCGTTTATTTCACTGCCGGGCCGTTCATCATGACGAGGCTGCTGCCGTCTGTGGTACGAGTGCTGCCAGAGCTGCTTACGGTACCAATACTGCAGCAGACCTCAGAGAACAAGGTGATCTAGTTCTGTGTTCCTGTGTGGTCAGGTCACTTCCTGTTTCCTCTGTCTTACCAGCTTCAGAGAATTATTTGGCACATGCACAAAGCCGTGCAGACACAGATGCAGGAATAGCGTCCACACGTTTCAGAGGTCAAAACTCGAGTTCTTACGAGACTCTGAGTTCACGTATTTGTAGCTTGTAAGTTCCTGACGTTTGGTTTTGAGAGTAAAACAGCACAGCTGGGCTAGCGTGTGCAGGACTGTTCATTTGATAAGATAATAATTAGTTTGTTGGTGATGTTTAGCATCTTTAATCTGAATCTCAACCCTGTGAAAACATAAGAGGCTCAGTAGTTTTAGAGTAGATGAAGCAGAGAGTCAACCAGCTTCTTTCTGCTGTGCTGATGATGCCGAGACCAGCGATGACCCAAAATCACAGCCTGTGTTCGCGTCCTGTGGGTTTGTGGTTTGCTCTGCTCCACTTAGTCACGTTTCGGCTGAATGCCGTTTCTGAACGCCGTCAGTTCCCCGAAACTTGCAGGCTTTTAGAAGAGCTGATGCAGCATCGTGGGAAACATGCGCCTTCCTGAGCTGGCGCCTGAGTTAGAGTCCACCCCAGACCGTTTCCTGTGTGTCATTCACTCTCAGTCTGTCCTCACTTCCCTACATAATCTCCGTACTGCCCCCCCCCCCCCCCCCCCCCCCCCATAAAAATCTGAATGTTTGACCTGAGCTGAAACGTGCAGATGCTCTGGATGGGTTCCTGTTTGCTGACATCTCCCGTCTCTGACTTGCAGTAACAAGTCCTCCTGCAGTAAGATCGCCATCCGCCTCAAAGTGTTGCAGCCGGACGACGTCGTTAAGTGTGGGCTTCCAGTTGCTGTGGCACCGATTGAGGACTTGATCCCTTTGCAGGAGGGGAAGACGTTGGACTGTCCAGACCTGCAGGACGCCACCAAGATGTCAGAGAGCACGCCAAAGGTCCAATGGTACTTTGCGAGGCACCTGGTAAGTTTTCAGCACTGCTGTTAATCCCTGTCCTGTTTCATCTGCAGTTTTTGATTCTGTTGCATTCAGATACTCAGAATCACATTAAAATAATGCTGCTCACTGAAATAAAGCCTGGTCCTTCAGGCTCTGAGTTCTCTGTATGAAACCAAATTAAAACCCTTTTAGACACTCGGTTCTTTATAAAGCCTGAATTTACATTTCTTAAATGTCAGTAGATCAAAAGTAATCGAGTATATCTTTAATGTTATGAGGAAAATGTAAATCGTCTGCAAATAATAACATTTTCATAGTTTTGTAAACAACATTGGGCCCCAACACTGAACCTTGGGGAACGCCACAAACAGCAGAACTCAAAACTGAATCAAATACCAAACATATCGATGTCTGTTCTGCGAGTAGTGACTTAACCAAGTCTCTCCACCAATGTTCCCTCTAATTCTTCATGTGTCTGAGCGAACACACAAAGTCCCTGAGCGTCCCTTGGACCACTGTGAGCAACATCAGACGTGTGCACTGTGGTCACGCCAGCATCTAATCCATCCAAGTTACATTAAAATCAAATTACAGCATTTACATTTATGTTAGACTACTTTTAATTAACTGCTTTAGCCCACTTACAATGAAAATGTAAAAAATCTTGTTCATGACCTGTGTAGTATGTTAACACTATTGGAAGTAAAAATAACTTGAACTCCAATTTCGAAAACACAACTTTCTTTCTTTCTTTTTTTTTTTTATAAAGCTCTGACTTGTATTATGAGTCTGTGGTCTGGGAGAGAGTCTGTAACTCTCTGTCTGCAAAATACAGCATATAATGACCAATGTTGGGCAATTAATTATATAGTTATTACTTCAAAAAAAGTAACTCAGTTTGGCAAACAACAAAGTTTTTTGCAGCTATTTTTTTTTTTTAATGCAGCCAAGGCGTTTTTAAATAAACATTTCAAACTATTTACAGAACAATCAGCTGTTCTGCATCAAATCTGATGCCACACAAATTATTTGTGCCACTCCAAAAATTAATTTCTGTCCACTATGAGATAAAGGAGAACAACAGCCTGATACCTGCAGGCCTGACAGCAGGAGATGTATCACTGCTGTAACACCTGTAACATTCAGCAGCCGCCTCATTGTTCTGACACACACAACAAAACTATTGACTACACTACACACTAACTACACACTAACTACACACTAACTACACACCAACTACACACCAACTACACACTAACTACACACTAACTACACACTAACTACACAAGATTTGTGCTAAACGTCGCAAATCTCTCACATCTCAGAACACCGCCGTCACTCCTAAAACTTCCCCCCGTTCCTTAACAACTAGATGCCACGTTGCCATATCATTTTTTGATTGGTCGACACGGTACTTTTTTCGACCAATAGGAAAGGGTGGGGGGGGGGGGTTTGGTTTTGTTTTTGCTCACAGGCGGAGAGTGCTTTCGAGCGTTTTCCTTATAAAACGCCGTTTTTACCGTTTCTTCCCGCAGTAAATATAAACAACGACAGTATTCAGGAAGAAAACCAAACATTGCAGATATTTTTATCATAACTCTGGTTTTACGTGGCCGATCAACACAATTTAAAAACTGGTATAAAGTCCACACTTTTCCCGTCAATTGTTCCGTCTGTCCTGCTCACATCTCCAATGATTGTACACGTTGTCATTAATGTGGCTTCACTGCACATCAGCCACGCCGCTTTGCTCGCTAAAACACCGGTGTCGGCACATAAGGACGCTGTCATAGCCTGTCAACGACGCTGATTGGCTGCGTATATACGAATGTGAATCGCATTATTGGCTGGACTATAGGATAAGGTGGCATCGTTCTAATCCCATACAGGAGCAGCCAGTCACTGACTAACACTGCAAAACAGAATTGTTAAAGTTTTCATTTTAATTTCAATTCAGGTTAATTTTTTTTTTTACCCTTCCTGTCAGCGATTTTTCTAATGGCCGTACATTATGTGGCTCAGTTCATGAAATCTTTACCTTTGTTTAGTACTCTGACTGTCGTTAATATTTTTCTACGATAGAACATTTCTTCACTTATTATATATTATTTTAAAGAAAATCAAGGCAGTGTTTCAGGGGCAGAGGTGAAATGATGACATATTGATGATATATAAATATCCCAAAAGATATTTAGTTTGACTTTAGGTTATTAGAATTCAACTAACTTTGTATAAAGTCATTTTCTATATTTTGAAGATAGCAGTGGGCCCAATATTAAGCCTTATGGAATCCCACAAAATATAATTTACCTGCTTTTCAATTAAGTACTTTATGTTTAACTAGAAATAAATGTGTTTTGTAAAGAAGTGCTGCAGAAGTCTCACTGGTTTCGTCATACACCTTGTGATACTAACACATTGAGTATTAATCTTTTTCTCTCACAAATGTTTTTTTTCTCTTCCTCATATGAAAGTGTGTCTGTGTTTTTGCAATAACAGTTTTACTTCTCCTTTCAATTAACAGAATATGTTCAGTGTGGTATTCGTGTTTTTCCTTTCTTAAACGCCGCAGCTCTGTTCATTAATCCTTCTGTCAGCGAGTCAGTGAAGCCAAACAGCTGAACAGTGAACTGAAGCTGAGCGGAGCTGGAGAATCTCACCTGCAGATCGGGTCTGGATGGGCTGCATGAAACTAAAGTGTGTGAATCTTGCCGTTCTCAGGTGTGTGGCTGGTATCCGTTCTGGAACAGCGACAGGGAGCAGAAAGGAAACAGTCTGCAGGTTCACCTCATGATGGAACAATATCAGGGTTTATATTACTGCAGAGTCCAGTACCAGAGGAGGAACCAAACACTCAACTTTACCAGGAGCATAAACGTCACCGCCATCTGTGAGAAACCGTTTCTGCTAACTCGCGTACAGACATTACAGGCAGTAACCGTGCAGGTAACCAGTGCTCTCTTTTACTCTCAGTGCCCCTCTCGCTGCCCAAAGAGCCCAGCATCATGAACCCGACAAATGACCAGATCTTCACCGTCAAAACAGGTATGTGAACAAACCCCCCGAGCGCTGTTCAGTCGTCTTTGTCTTTGCACGTTTCTCCTGTTTGTATTGCAGTATTCGGCTTTACAGCTCAGGGCTCTTGAGGACGTGCTAGAAGCTTCTATGTGAAGATTTCAAGATGAGAAAGATTTGCATAAACTTCATGAACATTTGACCGTCCCTGCCGTGACTTGGAGATGGCAATCATAGCTCCCTTGGATTTTACTTTGGGGCCCATTGTTTGGTTCATATTGCTGGCACTAAGTCAGAGTCCTGGTGGGCTGTGGGCTCAGTGGCCTCATGTCTGCTTCTTGCAGATGATGTGGTCGTTCTGGCTCTGCGACCTCCAGCTTCAGCACCTCTCAGTCTGAGACCAGGTTCCCATCAGGAACAGGCTGGAGTGCCCGTTCCTTCAGGAATGAGTTACTGCCCAAAGAGTCATTATGAGTTAAGGTGGTTCAACATCTGAGCGCAATGCCTCCTGGAGGTGTTTCATGCCCAGTTTGGAGGAGACCCCGGGGTAGACCCTGGACGAGAGAAAATCTCTGTTGGCTGGTTTGGGAACGCGTTGTAACGAGGAGTGGAAGGAAAAATCAAGTTTTTAAGGGTTTTCTTTGTGTGGTCGTTCACCCTGAGCTGCTGCAGTCGTGCAGCATGGAGACCCTGTTTGTATGCGAGGCAGCAGATGCATTGATCGGTGCAGATGACAGCCGGAGGTCGCTGTTGACGGAGCGATACCGGAAAACCGTTCAGTGTTAATTTGTTATTGATCAGAAACGATTGCTCAAAATGGAAAACGTGCAGACAGATAAAAACTGTAAAGAACAGAAAAACCAAAACAAACAGAGCTTATGTTAAATACACAGAAGTAAATAACTTCATTTCATTGATTTGTTTCTAACTGATTGCTGTTTGATGTGATTGGCTGTCCTGTGACTTCTTCACAGTGGGAACATAAATTCTCCAGCTTGAATAAAACGTGCTGCACAAATATATTTGAACCCATTAAGGACATTTTGAGTGTAATGAGGTTGATCTACAGCAGCCTTCAGTCCTGCTCACACTGATGAACACAAAGGTCTGCACAGACCTCCACGTCTCTCATTAACACAGAGGACGGGGACAAGGGTGAATCTAACCAGGCTGATTTGTCCAGATGTGCATGGACAACATCAGCAGTTCATGGAAGAGTCATGTGGCTCTGTGGAGGAAGTTCCTCCACCCTCAGCTGGACTCTGAGGACGTGACGGAGACGGACAGGCGGCACTTTGTCTGCCAGCAGCTTCTTTCAAACTGGCTCTCTGAGACTCGACATTCACAAAGTTAATCGTCCGCTCAGAATTAGTGGAACGTCTCATAAAACAGAACGAGCTGCTAACGGCGTGCACGGACACGCGCTCCATCAACGCACACGACATGTACACACAGTGTGAGTTGGTGCTGATGGAGGCGAGCAGGACTGCAGCCAGCAGGCTGATAAATGTCTGAAGGAAACGACTGCCGCAGCGCCGTCATCAGCAGCAGTTTAAGACTTCAATATCAGCGTCGTCGTCTGTAAAAAGGAAAATAAAGTCATGAAACAGCAGCTGCATTTTCCAAAGCCGCAAAAACTGCGACTCCAAAAAAGTTTGAACGGGTCATTAATTAGACTGAATTTAATCATCTGTGCAGCAAAGAAACATCGAGCTATAAAACACACTCGGGAACATGTGTTCTGCACGGATCGCTTAATAAACCACAAATATTAAACAGAAATGAAACCAGAGAATACACTAAAACCACTTTGAGTCATGTCAGTCACCAAGTTGGAAAAAAGCTGCAAAGTGAACTTGAAGTGGACGTGTGCCGCTCATTTCCAGCTCCACATGCAGCTTTGCATGAGTCGCAGTTAAAAACGACCATATTAGGATATTCCCTCTCTATGACATCATACAGATCCACGAGTGGAGTGAACTGTTTAACATGAACATCCACGGCTGCAGCAGGAAACACTTTACCTTCATCCTGGACTGAAATGAACATTCTTCTGTCTCTTCAGGCACCGAGGTGCGTCTGGTGTGCAGAGGTCAGCTTCCGTTTGTCCTGGACAAACCCTGGCGGGAGATCTGGTGGACGGTTGATGGGAAGACGCTGGACAAACTTCCTGATCGATTCAAACAAATTAACAGGTGCGAACAGAGCCGCTCTGCACGGGCGCTTATTATAAAGTCAGATCTCCAGATGAACTTGATGATAAGAGCGTTGGGCACTGCTAAGGTTTTTGCTCTTTTTTATTTGGGTTTTTCATTTTAAATGGCGCCTCCTTCACTTTCATCAGCGTCTCCTATTAAGATTTTCTGTTTTACAAAAACAAGATAAAATGTGTAAAGTGCATCTGTAGCCTCAGTGCTTATAATGTGAAAGGAGCTGATTTTCTTAAGGTGTTTAAATTAAACAAACTTGAAATACAATTTTATTGATATATATACTAGGCTGCGAGACCATCAGCAGCACAGCATTTGTTAACAACTCAAACAATCAGACGAAAGCAGCGAAGAGTAACTTTCTGCAGAAAGCGTGCTTTTATTTTGAAATGTCGTTTCTTTTGTGGTTTGAGGGTGGTGAGAGACCACTTCAGGGACCTGACTATCGAGAGTATCCTCGTGATCCAGGATTTCCAGTCCCAAGACATGAAGCGAGAGTTTTACTGCTCCGTGAAGAATGAGCGAGGCTTCGATACACGCAGAGCTCAGCTGGAGGAGGAAGGTAAGGAAGCGCCCTGGTAATGTAGAACTAGGGGCGGGTTTTAATAATCGATTCATCGATTAAAATCGATTCTGGCTTGGATAACGTGAAATCGATTCATTAAAATCCTGAATCGATTTTTTAATATAAATTTATTTTGCCCGAAACGCCAGAATCTCAGGTGAAACCTCACAAAATTTCAACAACCACCAAACAGCCAAAACAGTAAATGAGAGCAGGTACACGGATTCTGCACAAGGACGTAAACACACAGCGCGGACCCGCGGATCAGAATCAGTGAGATGTCGCCTTTCTCACCCGACGGGCGCTGCAGCTTTAAGCGGCTGCGCGCGCTCCCGCGGACGGCAATCACTTTCTGGCACAACAACTGCACGGACACGGTCGGGGCTGAAAGCCGACAGCTCGCTGATTCTGATCTGTCAGCGGGTCCGCGCTTTGTGTTCACGCCCTTTTTGCGCTGATTCTAAAGCTGTTAGTTTGATCTCTCTCCAAACAATATTGACCGAACCAGCAGCAAAAGAAGATCCAAACTACGCTTCACATAAACAACAACTCTGACTTTTACTGTTTTGCTTCCACCACGATGCACAGCTCTCTCTCTCTCTCTCTCTGTACTTCAAGAACAGTTTCCCGTCTAAAAATCTGTTTTCTGCATTATTCACTTGCTTGTTACGCACAAGTCTACTGTTGTTTACAGCGCTGTCGGACGCTGTCTTTTCCTTTTTTTCGTTTTACATTCTTCTGAAAAGAAAACCTAATTTCTGCTGTTTAATACTGAACAAATTTAAACTTTTTAAAATTATGCAAAATGCAAAACGCTTAGTGTCTCTAATAAAACCGCTGTAATGTCAGAGGTAACGTTCATATGTTGATTAATGGTTTTCTTTCGTTTTTGATGTACTGCAGAATGTTTTTATAAAATCCCAGGCCAGGAAAACCACCTTCATGTTTTTCTGTGTTTTATCTTCAGCTACTTTGACTCAAAGGCATCTGCTGTGACGCTCACACCTTTGATAAAGTCTTGCGTGTGTCAGCTTCCTTTTTATAGATAAAAAAATATGTAAATGTACTGATCTGAATTATAATATTTCTGACTGTCAAAATTTCCCAGATTCAAATCGAATTTAATTGAATCGAATCGAATCGATTCGGGACCTTGTGAATCGGAAACAAATCGATTCTAGGAATCAGTGACGATACCCAGCCCTGTGTAGAACTCTCACTGTGGACGTCCACAGGGGGCGCTCTTGAGCTCGAGCGGCGTTAGATAGAAAGGATCAAAGGCACAGATATCCTTCCATTGTTACAGGTTTGTTACAATGCAATGATGAAAGCGTGGTAGCGGCAGACCTCCTGACCTGTGATGAAGTGTTGTTTTCTGTCTGTGGGGGTGTGGTTTAGCCGTCACTGAAGCCTCAGGTGTGCTTGTGTTGCAGTGTCGCTGCCCACCGTGGAGCTGGGCTGCGGCCTCGGCGTCACTCTGCTCCTCATGCTCATCCTCTTTGTGGTTTATCACGTCTTCTGGCTGGAGCTGCTGCTGCTCTATCGCTCCTGGTTCGGCACAGACGAGCGGCACACAGGTGAGACCCCGCCCCCAGCGCCCTCCACCTGCTCGGCCTGTTCCCTTTATGAACTGCAGTCACATAAACCCTCACATGCAGCAGTTTTGCACCGTTTTTATCACCTTTTTGTGTGATTATGATTCTGCATATTCGGGGTGTAAAACATGAGGTAATAAAGCTGCAGCCTTGTTTTTTGCCAGGTAACTGAAATATCTGCAGTGTCACTTCACTTTTTACGCCCTGACACTAAATTTCTTCTGGTTACGAGTCACAGTGCCTGGCTGTGCTCGCAGCATTTAGTTTATTAAAGGAGAATGTTTGTGACCCTAAAATCACTCCAGAGCTACATGTTTGCGTTTGAGGACACTCAGTCAGCTTCTCACAGAAAAATCCCCTCGCTTTATCTCGATCAGAGGCAAAACTTGACATTTTTCATATGTCGTAGTAGAAAAAGATTGTATCGTACATCTGCAAATCAAACTTGTACATACATACATACAAATCAAAATGTCACACAGGATGTCTGAGCAGTGTGTGCAGGGACGTTTTCATGTAGAAAAATGGGAACAGACGTGGAGAGCAGCGATTTACTGAAACATGCAGCATATTTGTAAAGTCCAAAACCTTGAGTGAGACTGTTCAGCCATGATGTTTAGTTTTGTAGAGAATGAAGAAGAAGGAGGAAGAGGAGGTGCTTTATCAGATCAGTTTCCACTCACTTTTATCTCACTGACTTGACATGTGTGGGTGACATTTACACACTGACTTCCTGACGACTGAAGCTCAGAAGTTTCCCCTCTGTAATGGATCCTGTGTGTGTGTGTGTGTGTGTGTGTGTGTGTGTGTTCAGATGATAAGGAGTTCGACGTGTACATTTCCTATGCGAGGAACAGCGAGGAGGAGCAGTTTGTTCTGTTGACGCTGCGCAGAGTCCTGGAGAACGAGCTCGGGTACTCGGTGTGCATCTTCGACCGAGACAGCCTGCCCGGTGGGAGTGAGTACTCATGTGTGCTGTCACACACACACACACACACACACACACACACACACAATGAACAGGTGAACCAAAACACACGTCATCCATCCATCCTTTCATCCGTCCATCCTTCATTACCCCTCTCTCCCTGCAGCCATCACAGATGAGACTCTGAGTTTCGTGGCTCGCAGCAGGCGCCTCCTGGTGGTTGTCAGCCCCGGCTACGCCTCGCAGGGCTCCCAGGCTCTGCTGGAACTCAAGGCCGGCATTGACACCATGGCACTAGCCGGGCACCTGCGGGTGATCCTGGTCCAGTACAAGCCGGTCCGGAGGAAGGGTTGGGTCAGGGAGCTGAGGCGGGCCCGGGTGGCCCTGGCGCTGGTTCGATGGCAGGGGGACAAGTCCAGAGAGCTGTCGTCACGCTTCTGGAAGAGGCTGAGGGTGGAGTTGCCCGTGAGGAGGGTTAGCAGCCGAGGGGAGGACGAAGAAGAGAGCAAGGAGGTGGCGCTGATGAGACTTCACAGTCAGAACAGTACAAACTCCCAAACGGGGCTCATCAGCAACACCATCAAAGACCCGCAGAAAGTCCTGAACTCTGCAGCGTAACTGCAGCTCTCTGAGAACAGTTACACCTTTAAAGTTACAGCTGATGGAGCTCAGCATGGGGAAGGCTCGTGTTTTCTCTGAATGAGAGTTATTATAGTCATGTTTTAGACCAGGACCAACTCAGACTTATTCATTTTATGAAACAAAGTTTCATTTTCCCTTTAAAGATGTGAAAAAGTCCACAGCCATGCTAGCAGCTCTGTTAGTATTTACACCAGAAAGCATTTCCCAACAACAAGCTAATGTTTTTATCAGTGTTGCATTATGAACAATGCTAAACTTTTCATGTAAAATGGCACGTTTCAGCGCCCCGGGTTAATGAGACTGTGCTCCAGCCTCGCTTCCTCTTCAGGTGATGTTTGGCCAAAACCACTTACAGATACCCACGAGGTTTCCTTTGCCCATCGTGCAACGACACATGATGTCATAGTGTGACTTGTTTTGGACAAAGTTTCAGTTTTAAATGTGACAGTCGCATTTTTAACACAAAACCACAATATTTGCTGAAGCCAACCAAATTCCTGATGCCTGAAGCTAGCTGCGTAGTTCTTGGTGCTTAAATATAACAGTGAAGTCTTGACTGTGCTTTTGTGGTTGACAGAGAACACCATGTGAGTTCAGTAGTCAAGTCTATTTATATGAACCATATAATCATTGACCAACAGGCTGCACAATAACCAAAACCTCCCAAATGGTACAAAATAGTTCAAGTAATTTAAAAACTGTTAAAAAAAATAGTTGGAATGAACTATGAACCAAGCTCCTTGGAATTTTACAAAAACTGTGTAAATTTTTACATCTAGCTGAGAACAGACGACTGGCTGCTCGATACCTTCGGTGCAGGTCGAGCCCAGCACTTGAAGCTCAGAGGATAGACGTCCATGTAGGTGTGAGTCGTATTTCACAGTAATCATCTAACAGCTGTGCAGATATTTAAAAAAGAAAATGTAAATCTCACGATGGTTCATCTTTGTGGAAACTGTGATTGTTTGAAGTGGTTCATTAAACATCGACGTTCAAGCGTGGATGTTACCGTCCTTACTGCAAAGCTGCTAGCATGGCTAAAAATGAGCTCCAGACTAACTTTTTAAACGTTTAGTTCATTAGTTAAAATGCTGAAAGCACCCCTGGAGGCTGCAGTGTTCATTACAACAACAGTAAGTCTGTTTTCTCAGTCCTGGAGCTAAAGTCACGGTGCCGTTAAAGCTGGTCGCCCTCGTATGGAGAGCAGGAGGAGGACGATGCAGGTGCTCCGCTAGAAGTGTTTGTTGGAAACGTGGATATTTTAAAGGTTTTCAATGTCACTCATTTTCATTCAACTTTGATATTAGCTGCCATTTCATCATCTACAGTATCCACTCATTATCACGTGCGTCATTATCACATTCATGTATTTCATGTATTTTGTTTGTCCAGAGTTAAAAACTTTGAAGACGTTTGTGCTTTCTAAACTGGTGCTTTATAAAAGAGGTTTGGTTTTACTTTAACTGTATTTTGTGCAAACATGCACAAAATAGGCTTAAACACATGTTAATCAAATCGTAACACACAGTTAACACACTAATAGACTATAGAGGTGGATTAAAATTAAGCTCTGTATCTGTATCATGTTAGGATTCAGTGTTAGGTAGATATGGGTTCAGTCGTTTTTTACTACATATCCTATAATAACCAGTATCAGAATACGGTGACCTGTTGGTGGGACTGGTGGAGAGGTTTAGGATAACAAAGTGGGTAAGATTCATCCTCGGGGGGCCACGATGACCATCTATACAAAATTCATTCAAATCCATACAATGGATGCCAACACATCACACGTGCCACAGACGGGCAGCATTTCCATTTATATATCTGTATGTCCTCTGTAGCTGAATGTAGTCGTAATTTTAATTGGTTACAAAGAGCACAACACCTGCCTAATGAGCAGGTCACTAGCAGACTTCCACAATCACCTGTAGTTTGTATGAAAGATACTGACTTATCTGAAAATACCCACTAAATAACCACCAGGCAGTCGTAAAACTTAAAGTGCGACACAAACTGGAAATGAATAAAGTTTGCCTTCAAAGTAAAAGTTATGCCTTACCACTGAAATCCACTCAAAGAGTACAACTTTTACTTTGAAGGCAAACGTGGCAACAAGTGATTTCGTTACCACTCAGTAGTTGACAGTGTTTTCAGACAAATCGGCCACTTTCATTCAAAGTACGTACAGCTACAGTAATCCAAGGCAATCACGAGGTCTTTGGTACAACCAGTTTCACCCAGTAACAGCAACCTCCAGGAACCAGTCAGGGAACACCCACATGATGTGTGCTTGCACATATGTAACATAGAAGCAGATTCAGCTTGGATAGTTGTGACGTTGAGGTGTTTTTGCACAGACGCCAGCAGAGAGGTAAAGCTGGGTGTCATCTGCATAGAGGAGTTATCATACTAAACAACACATTACAAAGGAAAACCAAGTATGGATTCATGCACTGCAGGTTTTAGATATCAGCATTGAATACAAGTAACCTGATATTTGTTCGTTAATTACTGTGCACTTTCTTTATTTTCCACTTTATATTTGATATTTCAACAATAAATCAGCTCTCATTGTTTGTTTTTCTTACTAAAATATGCTACGCTGTTTATCTCTAACCTGAAAAATCAGTATTGTAATGAGAGACTGCATCCTGCACTTTGTCACGCTCTGAACTGTATATTTTATTTCTTTTTTTGGTATAAAAGTCTTTTCCTTTCACCATCATTATTCATGTCAGTGTTTTTTATTTGAGGTCTTCCATTTTCAGAATTACACACACAAAAATAAAACTCTATCCCTCCGCAAGGTCGTACCTTCCATCCACACCATGAATGAATGATATCTGATATTTTGTGGAGAACATAAAGACAATGTCTCCCAGTTTGATGTGTCTTCATGACGATTTGCCACCAAATGTCCAATGCTGACAAATCTCAGGTGAAGAATCAGTCCAGGTCCAGGTCTACTCTAAAACTGAATCCCTTTAATGTTGTGGTGAAATGTTTATGCAGATCTATCCCTGACATTTTCAGTAAATCTGGAAACAATCAGACAAACTAAAGTTGCCACATCTCCTCCTTAGCAGAGCTAAAAATACCCATGTACGTGTGGATATAAGCTGAACTTGTTAGTCTCTGAGCTGCAGTCCTTGAGTCTTTTTGTCTGTCCCCTGTCAGACCTATCAGAGGCCATCCTGCAGTCAATGCAGCGCAGCCGCCGCCTCCTCTTCGTTCTCAGCCCAAACTTCCTGGCAGAAAAGAGCTTCAGTCTCCTGGAGTGTCGTCTCGGTCTGTACCTCGAGAATAGTCTCCGAGCCTCTATTATCGCTGTGGTTTACCGCTCAGTCAGCAAACTGGCCTGTGTGGAGGTCCCTCAGCTCCGTCAGGCCACCATCACCACCGTCACGTGGCGAGGAACCCGATCTGAACCGCGGCGCTCTCGCTTCTGGCTCAGGCTGAGGCTGGCACTGCCCGTCCGCCCCCTCGCTCTGGGCAGGAGGTTGATCGACAGCACATCATCGCACTCAGACCTGGCTGCCATGGCCCTGCAAAGGGCTCAACGGATCCAGAGCCAGAGCGACAGAGCCAATCAGGGCCGGCGAAACGGGCGTACCAACGTTAGCCGCAGAGACAGGCGGACGCGGCCCAGAGGGTACGTAAAGAGAGGGGTCGTAAAAACGGAGGAGGGGCCACAGCACAGAAGGAGCTGTTCAGGGTGCGCTGGGTTTATGGGTAATGTAGAGGGGGCAGGGGTGGAGCTTACAGTAGAGACGCAAACACAGCAGGAGTCATGCGACAGGACAGAGGTTCGTTCAGACCCGGTCCCAGAAACACACCCCAGCCCAGTTCCTGGCTCCACCCATGATGCTCACTGCTCTCCTAACCCCACCCCCATACACCACCTAGATTCTGACTCCGCCCTCACTACCAGTCAGGGAGACAAAATGGGGAAACACAGCCAACAGCAGTCGGTGAGCGGTTCCAGGACGTCTGAGGAAGTTCTTCCATCGTAGGGGGGAAAGGGGCGGAGCTTGTGGTGAAAATGTTACCACCTCCACCCTTTGATAAAGACCTTTATTTCTAACTTAAAGTGGATGCTGCATTCAAATCATGTCAGGAAAATGCAAGTGTTTGGAAGGTCAGAAGAAACATTATGATGAGTTTGTCCTGAGGGAGGCGATAGAGAGCAAAGTCCAGGGGTAATTCAGATCTTTAGAGTTCATCCTCTGGAGAGTAGGAGGTCCGTATATTTCAGGATGATCTAAACGGCAGATCTTGAAGGTTTCGGAACTTCTGCAATGGTACAAGAACTACGCCTACATGAACAAAAGTACTGGGTCACATCTCCTAATTAGTCAGTTTGAATTGAAGTAGGTGCTGTAACAGGAAACCATTGTTGCATCAAGGAGCTTCCCTCCTAAATGTTTCACCACGCTTTCAGTGGTATTATTTCAAAGTGGAAGCTTTTAGGCACTCAGCCATGCAGTGACAGACTGTGTAAAGTACGTGAGCGGGGTCTCGAGTGTTCAGGCGCACAGTTCGCAAAAGTCGCCGACGCTCTGTTGAGTCAAAGGCTGCAGCGCTCCAAAGCTCCTCTTGCATGGCCGAGCAGCTCTTACAGCTGTCTTGTGTGGGTGGTCTCGTACTTTTGTCCATATTGAGGAAGTTAATATACCTTTTAATCAACCAGAGTATTGTTTCCCTAATTTGGTCTCTAGTAAAACTGCATCAAGGCCACAGAGAAACGCTGCCTTAAGGACAAACTCAGGGACAAAGTTTTCGGTGTCTTTCCTTAATTCACAAGATTTACAGCTCACAGTGAAAATATGAAACCAACACATCAAAACACTTTGAATCTTTATGGCTTTTATAAGAGCATCAACCTCTAATAAAATTAAGCTAATGCTAAAGTGCCAAAATCTGCAGTTCCTCTAATGGCCACTTGAGGCTCCAGCAGCGAGTCAGTCCCCACAGATGTTAAAATGTCTGATCTTACAGCAGAAATCAACGTGTTTACAAAAGGTTTCGTTCTCTTTAGCTAACTCACCTGTTTAAATGATCTTAAGGCTTAAAATTTGCATTATTGGGGGTGTGGCCTCTTTGATTGACAGGTGGACAAAGGGGCTGCTGCTGCTACACCCACTGAAGATAAATGACAAGAACATGAGAACAATCCAGGTTCATGTTTTATGGAAGAAAGTACCTCATCAGCCGGCCACCACACGACCTCCATTAGCAGGTGACGACATTAGCTGCTAACAGAATCCCAGTTCACCTATAAAATAACTGGAAATGCCTTATTTTTATATATCTTACTTTAGTCTCTGCGTTTTCTAATAGAAAGGGAGTCCCTTGTTATTTATGTTGATTTAATAATGTTTCCACAGCCCCGTCTGTTTTCACCTGAGACCTTTAATCAGTGTTATCTCTTCTTGTAGTTTTGCTGTTTCTGCATGTCAGCTGCTGTTCTCAGATCAAACCCTGCTTTTCTTTGATGACTAATAATGAGATGAAACTGCTCATCTTTACGTGGAGAGACTGAACGTGCTTGTACATGATGTGATACCATTTCTATAAAGAGATGTTGGTTAATAAAAATCTATGTTGATGACAATAATTGCTTGGTATCTGGTTATGTAGTTGCAGGACTTTTATTTTGACATTTTCATCAAATGTCTTTTCTTCATCACCTTCCCATCGAGGATGGAAAACATCGTGCCAGGATTCAGACATGTCGGCGGTTTATGGCATGAAATGGAAAACACACTATCATTAATGAACATGTTGGTCCACTGCTATGAATTGTGGAATGTCATTACCTGCTTTCTCCAAAAGTTGATTCTGTTCATCTGGACGTAGCGTTTTGTGGGAGAAACGTTTCATCACTCATCCAGGTACTTCTTCAGTCTCAGCTGACTGCAGGTTTCCCCAATCTTATAAACAGGACATTTGCATAATGACTGAAACCAGCCCAGTGAAGGAGAAATGGGCTGTGAGGTCAGTTCCTTAATCTTAATTATGCAAATTCTCATGGCCATTGATCAACAACCACTGATCAATGGCCATGAGTACCATTCACAGAGAGTTGGGGAATGGCTGCAATCACAGCATTGTAAGATGGTGACAGATGTACCCTTAGGCCCCCTCCTCGATTCTGGAGGATTCTGGAGGATCCTTCACAAATGATCCTCCAGTGCATTCTTTGCTGATGTGATAAAGAAAGCACTGCAGAAACCTCTGGGTCATTCACACATCTTCCTGAACAAAACTGACCCCTTGACTGTGGCGCTGGCGGTAACAACTGATTTTAGGTGGGAAAATGCAGCAGAGACGTAAATGAGAGGCTAAATCAGCACAAACCAGCAGGTGTCACTGTTTGACCACCCAGCCTGAGTGCAGGAGTTCCTGTGTGTCCAGAATTAGGACGCACAGTCTGCGTATCGCCTCTGGATTCATGAGGTTTATATATTTATCAGGGCAGCACACATGGATTAATAAAAAACCTGAATTCTTACTGTCAACTGTCACAACCCCCAGAAAGGCTTTCTACACATCACGTCCCGTCTAACCAAAAAGAGTGAAGTGGTTCCAAGAATTCTGTCAGTTATTAACATCTAACAAGCAAAAGAAATTAACCATAGCCAACAGAAGGCACGCCAAAGTTACCAAAGACAAGGGAAGCTGCTCAGCTGGAAGATCTGAGCCTTCCTGCTGAGATAAGCCAACAGCAGAGCCGAACCCAACAGGAACAGAGCCACCCTCCACGAGAAACTAAGGAGGTACCAGGAGACTGAAGCATACAAACACAGGAAGGTAAAAGGAGCGAGGGAAGGAAACAACTTCCTGCTTCTTTATTGGCCAGACCAGAGACACCTGAAGGAAGCGCAGGAAGCAGGAACACGGATCATAACCGGATATGTGAATCCTAAAGAAGAGGTGTGACATTAATACAGTCACCACAGTCTTACTGCGCACTGACATACCAGCACAATCAGAAGAATAGGCAGTAACAGGAGTATAAGGAAGTAGAAGTACAAGAAAGAAGTATTAATTAGTAGTGCAAGTACAGTGTTAGAGGAATAAGGAGAAAGAAATACTGATATAAGTCGACATTATACAAGTAATAGTACTCAAATAATTAATAGAGGAAGAAATACAAAATGAAAAATAGTTGTTGTAGATGAATAAAAAGATAGTAATATAAGTATATACTATGCTTATGGAAGTTTGTAACTGTATGTTTATTGAATTTTAAACTTTACACTGACACCAAAATTAAACAAGACAAAACCAACATAGTAGAACAAAACAAAACAAAACAAACAAAACAAACAGACAAACAACCCGGCTCATGAATACAAAGAAATAAATGGAAAATCCAGACATTTTAATGATGAGATACGATTAACACTACATATATGTAAAATAGCAGTGATCTGCTTGCATTACACCAGGGCCCGTGAGAAAATAGCAGAGATATCCAAACCAACATACGCCATAAATGGGTCCCATATTTTATGAAACTTTTTGTCCCTACTGTGTAGCCTACATGTTAAGAAATCTAGTGACACATATTCCAGTACCGTCTGACCTTCATCCAGCAGGTATCTACCAAGCTGCACATACATGCTGTTTCCTCACTGCACAGGGGATGCAGTTCACACGCCACCTTCAGCTGAGCCACGAACCGCTGAACCCCGTCAGAAACGTATGAGCCAGAGATCAGTGACATTAGCTGTTTTTGAACTGCTGCAGTTGTTTTGTAATTAATTCATGTTTTAAATTTAAGTGGCGTCTTTGGCCGAAGCCGTGAAACACAAAAATCCCGAGCGTTAAATTTAAAGCTCTGCTCACAGTATCATCCATCATCTCCTGCTGTGTGCACGCAGAGATCAATAGCAGCTCATTGTGCTGTTTATTTGAGTTGTTTACAAATAAACCAGAGAAAAAGAAGTACACAGAGTACACACAGGTAGTACTCTTTGCTTCACTTCCTTATGTTTGCTGGGATTTTGGATGTTTGAGGTAAAACTGCTTTAATTACAGCTGTGCTCGTTTGCAGTGTAAATAATTCGACACTGATTAGAGGAAATTTTAAATAAAGGTTTGACTCTTTATTGCTCTACAAATATTACAACGTCAGGATTGTTGTTTCTCTTAGAAAATGATTTCTGTCATGCTCTTGCTAATGCACCAGTGTTAACACTGACTGTTTGCAGCTTTATTGGCAAAACTCTGAATTTTTCTGTGGAAATTTTCACATTTTTCTTAATATTGAAACTTTTTCAGATATTATGTTAAAAACACTTTGGTCTTTAACTGTCATGACTTAAGTTACAGTATATTGGCCATTAAAGAGGAACATGATTGGATTATTTTGGAGCCCAGATTTTTTCCACCTGGTGAAGGGGGCGGAGCTTCTTCCTCTGCTCTGTGATGATTGATGGTGTTCGACATCTCGTCTGCAGAGAGCAGCAAACGCACCTCCTTGTATTTTAATAACGATTTGTGACACAGTCTCCTGGAAGTTACAGAAATGTGATCCAGGAAACGCCGGTGTTCTGACAAACCATCCTACTTTGGCAAAACGTCCTACCGTAAGTACTTTATGCACATTTCTGCTTTCACAGTGTAATTTCAGCACAAATTTAAGTAGGTATGATGGTTTGCCACTTAACTTTGCCCATCAGAGTATGCTTGTAGCTCATATTCATAAAGCCAAGACGGTTTGCCACTTCACTGTATCCATTAAAGTATGTTTGTAGGTCACATTCACAAAGGTAGCACTTAATTGTACTCCTCAGAGTATTTTTCTAGCTAATATTCACAAAGGTAGGACAGTTCGCCACTTAATTTCGTATTGTGCGCATGCGCAGAAACAACGGGTAGGATGGTTTGTCAGGTAGGATGGATTCCCAGAACACTGGCGTGAGAATCCATGTGCCGCCCAAAACAGCCAACAACACAGTCACAAACAAACAGTTGGAACATTGCTGCTTCACTGTCTGTCAGAAAAATGCAGGGGGGGGGCGACGCCCCCGTCTCCTCGCTGTGACAGTGACACTGTGTGGATGTGAAGTATGATCATTTTGGAACATGCTACAGTATTTGCAGTTTCTAAACCTTCACATTCATAGGCAACAGCAGACAGGCCGATGACAATAAAAAACAGGGTCTATTCCGGGTCATTTACACTAACAAACAGGGTGTTTCCACATGAATAAACTTCCGTATCTCCGTCTCTTTTCTTTGCTTATCTCAGCAGCTGTTAAACCAATCCACTTCAAACTCGCTGGCTGTGTTTGGGGGGGCTCTGATTAAGAGTAGTGCTGAGGTACTCTGGATAAGTGGCTGTCATACTTTGGCTGCTTCCCCCTCCGGTCCATGTGTAGTTTCTTTGACATTAATGCATTCACAGGCCTCTTAACTCTAATTTTAATCATTTCAACAAAGTGTCAAAGCCTAACTTACCTAAACTTTAATTTTCCTCCCAAACCCCTAAAAGAGTCTGATGATCTAAAAGCCCAGTGCAGTGTTCCTGCTGCCGCGGTCTGAGACTAAAGCCTGAAACAACGGCGTGTTTTTCTCGCCTGCTGCCGTGTTTTGGCTCTGACTGCTTTTATTAGCAGAGGGATAAGCTGGAGATATGCTCTATGAGCGTCACTGAGCATCACTGTCACCGTGACCTTTACCCGCTCCTCTCATCTGTCTCTACCTGTCGCTCTTTACTCTGCTCGCACTAATAAAGCAGAAATGGCTTTTAAAGAAAAACAGGCTCATCAGCGTTTATTAATGCGAGCCGCAGCTCAGCCAGACCCTCTCGAACCATCCGTCATCCGTCAGCGCTGCTGAGGATCCCTGCCAGCAGGGCGCCGCCGCAGCAGAAGGACATCGATTAAAAGTGTAGTTAGAGGAGTTTCCTCTGGCAGCGTCACAGATCCTCTGCATGCATGTTGGATTTATAAAAGATGAGCACGACATCTGAAGTCTTCAAACTTTATTTACAGCTGCGTGTTAGCCTGTAAAAAGATGCATCAGAGCTCCCGGCAGACCTGACAGAGGAAAGTCTCAGCATCACGTCTCTCGCCGCTTTGAACCCTTTTGACTGCTGCCATGTTGGTTTTTGGGAGCCGTACATCACCGTATTTACAGTGCAACGCTATCAGCTAATGCTAGCTAGCTTCTATGGCTGCAACAAACCGCAGATCCGACTTCTTGAATGGTTTATTAGAAGAACTGACCAAACAGCCGTCACATTATTGGTCAGATACAGAAGAAACACAATCAGTTCTTTTATAGCTGACATGCTAAGAAAAGGTGGAGGAAAGTGTAAACAGAGCTGCACACACCCCATCAAACCCCAACCACAGCGTTACCAGCTCAGATATTTATTTGTAATCCAGTCTGATGTTCCCAGTGTGGACTGGTTCAACTGGTTATTAATTACTGTGTGTGTGTGTGTGTGTGTGTGTGTGTGTGTGTGTGTGTGTGCGCCCTACTGTACCAAAGGTTGTCTCTGTAAATTTACATTCAATGCACACTTGCAACACGCGACCAGCGTTATTTGATCCACCATTGACTGAAAATTCCTTCTTATGTTTCAGGTACATGGGCCAGACGTGGCCGTCAAAAAGGCTAGGTGGGTCTGGTACCAGGTAGTTTCCTTCGAGCTCCAAAACCCACTCGAGCTCCTCCTCTGGATTTCTCTTCACTTTGTACTTGTAATAAGTACTTCACAGCCTAACATGCCGTTTTTGATATATCTGGATGTGGCGTTAGATGCTTTTATTGACTCCTGTCTCCTTAATTTTGCACAGTTGCTTCACTTCCGAGATGTTTTTAGTCCATATCGAATCCTCGTGCATCTTTCCTGAGCTTTGATCAGACCATCCGTAACCCTCTGTGTCCACTTTGATGGTGTCACATCGTCTTCCAGTCCTCTGTGACAGGAAGCAGAATTCAGAGCTGACTCCTCAAACACAGCGGTGTGCTTGGATCGAATCTTTTCCTCTGTAACGTCACTCTGTGGTGGTGGGAGAACTCGGACTCTTTGACACCATGAAATGACACCGTTTAACTAAATGAAGAATACAAATTAAGCGTTGTTAGATCGTTAACCTGTTACAGCTGAAGCAGATGAAGCTGATGGACATTTACAGGTTTTTTTCACCATCATTATGTATACAGCACACTCACACGAGCTCCATAAAATAAGCTAATGTCCTCTGACGTCAATGACTTGTCCATGACAGGTTTGTCCCCGTCCACCAGATGCTTGCCCTCCAGCTCCTCCTCCTGGATCCAGGGTAGGGCCCCAGTCGCCCTGTCCTGGGCTGGGTGAACTGGTCCTTTGATTTTGTAATCATCAGAGAGGTTTTTCTGATCTCACTAGTTTGCTACGAGACCCTAAAGGGTCTGATTTTCCCTGGAAACCAACCTGGGATCACTCAGGCACCCAAACCACTCCACTGCTATAAGGTCTCTGCCCTCACTGCCCTCAGCCTGTTTAGCAGGAACTCGGGGTTAGCATCTGACCAGGGTGCGTCCTGGACAAGACGTTTTGGCCGTGTCCAGCTGGGAGGACAAGCGCCCGGTGGACCAGGGGGTAGAGATTATGTTTCTGGGGTTGTTTGGGAGCTTTTGGAAGAGCTGAAGGAGGTGACCAGGAAGGGGACATCAAAGCATCTCTGCTCAGACTGACCCCTGACCGCCTGGATGAGAGGCAGAAACCTGTCATTTCCACAGTAAGCCAACATGGAGGCTGTTAGCCAGTTAGCTACAGAGCGTGGATCTGGCAGCTTCATGGATGGTAGCTCACGAGCACCTTTAACCTTTTGTCCAAATATGATTCAGTGATGGTTCCACCTCATTGTGTGTGTGTGTGTGTGTGTGTGTGTGTGTGTGTGTGGTGACACTCAGTGAGTTAATTGTTGAGAGTTAATTGTTGCAGAAGACAGTTGGTGTGTAGTTACTTATCATCACACAGAATGCCATTAGGACTCATCAACCATTAAACTCAGCGCGCGCGCACACACACACACACACACACATACACACACACACTCACACACACACACACATACACACACACACACACACACACAGTGGATCGTAACAGTGTCTCTGACAGGTGTTGCAATAAAGTTAGGCATCCATGAAAAACAGGATTATCTCTTATTAAATCCATCAGCTACAGATTATAAACCCATGATAAACCAATGAAAACGCTCACTGTGCACCAACAGAGACGACTGTGAAGTCTGTGCACGAAGTCTTTATTTTCATTTCTATTTTTTTTAATCTATTTTCTCCTGGTTGGCTGTTTGATCCTCGGCGTGTCCACTCGCCCTTCACTTCCTCATTGTTCTCTAAATGCACATTAACCCGACGCAGCGGCAGGACTCTCATCACTTCTCATCAGGTTTTCTCTCTCACTGATCACTCCATCCAGAGGTCAGAGGTCAGCACCATCCATACACTTATACATGACGCATTACCTAAAAACAATTAGCATGACAACATGGCGGGCGCTCGGTCAGTCTGTAACTGTGTGTGTGTGTGTGTGTGTGTGTGTGTGTGTGTGTGTGTGTTTCCGCAGTCCTGACTGTGAAGCTCCCTCATCAATCAGCTAATTACTGTTAGAGAAGAATCGATAACGTTTAAACACACACACACACACACACACACACACACACACACACACAGTCCAGAGCAGTGTGTGAAGGCGTTCTTTATCTCGCCACTCTTCCTTCATTAAACGTCGTGTTTAAACAGGAGGTTAATGTCGCCTGCAGATTTTCAAGTTAAAAGTCTCTCTGTTATTTTTTATGGCATTCATACATGAGAAATTAATCTGAATCGTGTTGTTCTTGTTTGCATGCAGCACATGCTCATCTGTGCATCAGCAGGAAACTGTGGCAGCACTGTCCTTCATTTTTAGCCTGGATGTACAGCTCTGGCTCTGCTCTGGCTTTATGTATCTAAACATAGCTGTGCTTAGCAGGTCTTTAAATCAGGTGAATAAAAACACACTAAAACACAGGACATACTACACTGTCATATCTGTTTAACATAAACTGAGGCAAAATGCTGAAACACTGTGTGAAACACTGGCTGCAGCTCCGACGGTCGTCTGCTAGTCAGGAGGTTCGATCCCTGTTCCGAACCCTCCTCAGGCCACATACTGAACCCAGAGTTCCTCTCCGTGTGTGCACAAAGCTGCAGTCTTCTCAGGAGTGAACATCCCAGTAAATTCACCCCAAGCTCAGACCGCGCAGACGTCAGTTAGCAGGTTAAAGGTTAAAGCTCATTACAGTAATATTAGAAAAAGACTGAACAGGTAAGGCTGTGTGGCCTGACTGATGCTTCAGAGGCTTTGGAAAGGTTCTTCGTGCCTTTATTTCATCCCAGCTTAACTGCTGTAAAGCACTTGTTCGGGTGTCAGTGTGTGGTTGTAGCTGCTGCAGCTCAGTAGCTCAGTGACGCTGAGGGTTGCTGCGGAGGGCAGGTGGAGGTTTGGTGGATGCAGGAGATGAAAAACCCCAGAAACCTGAGCTCAGATCCTTCATCCAGAAACTGAAACAAGTGGCGAGGTGAGAAAGCTCACCTGTGTGAAATGTGTCGACTCATTAGCTGCAGCATTCTGAGGTGAGCAAGCTGTCGGGTTGTTTCCCGGGTAAGCCGGCGTGGATCGAGTTTCAGCCGGCCGCCTTCTTTAATGACCCCTCTCCCTGGCCGACACTCAGAGCCTGTGATCCAGAGCGACCCTCCTTTCACATTCCTGCCAGATTCCGGGCCCCTCCAGCCCTGAAAGAGCCTCCAATCTGTCGGACATCTGCAGCCGGTCTTAACCTTCTCATTAGAGATACCCTCCTCTGTCGGCCCGCCACGGACACGACTCACTCCCAACTTTCCCTCGGTCCTGCTTCGCTCTCAGGGGACCCGTGGCAGGGCCAGGACCCCATGTTGAGAACCCCCAGGGAGAAAGTAAAACCCATCATCTTTACCTGCGTGGGCGGATCAGGGTGGAGGAGGATGTGAGGGGGGCGTCTCTGGGGAGTCGCAGGCCTCCTTTTGTTCCTGAGAAGGGAGGGAGGTGAGGGCGAGGAGGAGGATGGTCAGACTGGTTTAACTGGTAACAGAGGAAGAGCAAACTCACAAAACTTTAATTCTTAGCGTGCCTCGAATCAGAAAGCCTCCTGAAAACTCATCACACCTGCGACATCTGAACACAGCGTCACTCCAATGTTTCCAGGAGTGCAGGAGACGCCCGTGTGACCAAAAGTATGTGGACACCCTCTGCTGTCCTCTCAGGTCTGCATGTGATGAGGCTCTGCTGTCCTCAACACAGGGCAGGAAAGTTTGGATTCAGGAGACAGACACTATCTCTACTTTCAAGATTAGGCTTCAAACTTTCCTTTTTGCTAAAGCATATAGTTAGGGCTGGACCAGGTGACCCTGAATCCTCCCTTAGTTATGCTGCAATAGGTGTAGGCTGCTGGGGGATTCCCATGATGCACTGGGTGTTTCTTCTTCACTCACTATGTGTTAATAGACCTCTCTGCACTGAATCATGCTTGTTATTAATGTCTGTCTCTCTTCCACAGCATGTCTTTATCCTGTCTTCCTTCTTTCTCACCGGTCGCAGCAGATGGCCCCGCCCCTCCCTGAGCCTGGTTCTGCCGGAGGTTTCTTCCTGTTAAAAGGGAGTTTTTCCTTCCCACTGTCGCCAAAGTGCTTGCTCATAGGGGGGCATATGATTGTTGGGTTTTTCTCTGTATCTATTATTGTAGGGTCTGCCTTATAGTATAAACCGCCTTGAGGTTACTGTTGTTGTGATTTGGTGTATAAATAAAACTGAATTGAAAGGCAGGCGTCTCTCAGTGGTTGTCTGGATGAAAACAGTTTGTGGAGTGTCTCAGTGAACAAGCTCTTGGACAGATAATCTCTGAGATTTGAACCTCTAACTTTTCCATGTCTTTGGTTTGGAACCAAACATCTGCAAGAAAATTAGCTTTTGTGGCGACTGAGCTAATGTCAGCTGATGTCGGGGTCAAACTACGCTATGGGCCAAATCTGTGTCCTGACGTCCTAAAGACAAAAATAACCAACTCTAAAACTCATAAAAAGCTTTAGTTAGGCCTGCACAACAATAACTGCGTTTGCTGTGTGACATGTTCACAGAGTAAAGTCCAACACTTAGAAATGAAGCGCATTTTATTTTTAGGATGGATAATGCTTTCACATGTAAACCTATCTGATAGTTTACGTGTTAAACAATGGGTTAAGAAAATGTTTTTCCAAATAATATGAAAACAATTTCATGTTAATTGGACTCACATGTAGACAGACGATGTTATCAGACATGTTTTTATAGACACAGTAGAAAAATTAGATTTTAAAGTAAAACGTTGCATTTGAAAACAATACAGCTACATGATAACATAAACAACATTAGCTTTGGGCACATTTGAATCAATTGTCATTTCAGCAATCATTCAAAAACTCAACAATTTAAAAAAAAAATTGCCTTATAGTCAAGTTAATAATGATTTTACTCATAATTTTGCTGAATTTATTGGTACAATGTTCCTAAAAACTTCACACTAGTATGGAAAACATCTGAAATATGGTTAACGCCATGCACTGTGAACCATAAAAATGAACTTTTTCTGTTGTCTTTTTAAAGTCTAAAACAGCAGTTATTTTTTAGTGATCATTTGAAGCTGGCTCAGAAACTGAATCAGATCCCAATAACTCTTATGTTAAACTCTGTGAGAAGGCTGGAGGGGTGATGGTAATTTATTAGTATGTCATAATTAGTGTTTGAACTTGGTTTTGTTTTTTGATACAGAGTAGTTTTACTTTTACTTGCTTTTACTTGTATTTCCACCCACTGGTTCTTTTAAGGCACCAAAGTCTAGTGGGATAGAGTTTGAAAAGGATGGTGGTTTGGGGTAAAATACACTTCTTTACAACAGTAACCTTTACCAGTTATGAAATATGACCAGGTGACAAGTTTGTGCACAACTGTGACCATGTTTATTTCTGCTGTAATGTTGGACATTTTAACATGACAGTCTATCCAGTCTTTAAGTGATGACGTATGAATCCCGCTTCCGGGTCCAAACTACTCTGTGTTTATTAAGGCTGTTGTGTTTTTAACATGTTTTAATGCTTTGTATGTTGTTCTATTGAATCTGAACAAGCCCCTAAAACAGTCAGTGATCACTGTCGGCCTCTCTCAGTTTTTATTGCCACTGTTCATTTTAAAGCTCAGTTTTTAAAACCTTCCGATGTAACTCAGTGATGCTGCAGCGTTCGTTTGACTTTGGGACCTGAAGCAGAGTTTGGACCCAGAAACGGCTAATGATGTCCGACTTAAAGGGGGGGTGACTGCCTCATTTTTGGAGCCTCTGGTGGACATTAGAGGAACTGCAGTTTTTGGCACTTTGGATTTGGCTTAATTTCCAGCCCCAGGGCTTAATGTTGGCTTCGGCACATTTTCAATGCCTTGGTCCATTTAAAAGTCTCTCATTGAACCATAGTCAGTAGGTCCTCAGCTAACTCGCAGGAGCCAACAAGATTTCAGAAATGAACTCGTCATCTGGTCATAATGGCTCTGGTCCCTCGCTGACATTCATGTGATATACATATATGTATGTAGAAAATACAGACACAAAGCAGCAAAAGTTTCATTACTATTATTTTTATGTGGCAGTTTAAAATACAGACTAAACGCATACGTCAGCATACTGGTGTTATTTTAGGCAGTTTTGTTAATTTGAATGTTTCATTAAGTTAAGATTAAGTTTTTTCATTAGATCTATACTTAATAAAATGGTTTGGTTGCTCAGGCTCGTGTTTTTCTTTTCCAGTTGCTACTGTACTCTTAGCTTTTGGATTACTGAGTAAACAGAATGCAATCAAGTAATCGTCAGTAATATGAGCATCATAAAGGCGAGTTAAAGAGGTGTTTCCTTCAAGCTTTGATGTCATAGGTCTCTGAACTGTTTAAACATCTGTCCGTGTGGCCTTCAAGATTAACCTGAGGGTCCTTCAAGGCATTTTTTGATACTCAGTCCAGAACATTGTCTAAAAGCCATAGTGAGTCCACTTGAACGTGCTTTTCTAAAGGATCAGCCTGAGATGTTTATGCAGTAAGACAATGTGAGGCTTTTGATTGTCTTTCAGAGTGAGGACCATCTGGTTTCCTATGGTTCTTGTCTGGGAACCCAGGTAAAGTTCCACCGGCCCTCCATGTCCTTTCTGACAAAGGCCTGTCCCTGGGGGAAGCTGTGGGTCTTGACGCTGCTGGATGGACTGAGGGACATGCTGAATGCCAAATCTGTCCGGTTGCGAGGCGTATGTGGTGCTGCCGGAGGATGACATGGGCTCGTTGGAATGCAGCCACTAGCAGAAGTCCTGGGTTGGTCTGGACCTGAAGGCAACACGGGGGAGGAAAAGACTCTTTCTGCTAGTGGGGTGAACTGGATTGTGTCTTGTGATGGTGTCTGGGTTTCTTGTAGTGAAGACCAGTATGAGTGATGGTCAGCAGGATTTCCCTCCAGAGTTTGGAGTTGACTGAAGGCAGTGAGAGAACAGGTCTCGGCAGACGGGGCGCTATAGGTCCTGGTCACGGCTTCGGGAACCTCGTAATGTGTGCTCACTCGAGTGGCAGTGAAGTCATCTGGGCAGTTTGAAGCTGACCCAGGAGGATTTTCACAGTTTGCTTCTTGGCATTCAGCAGCACTGTACCTAGAGCTGGTTTCATGTGTTGCTCTTTGACAGTAACTGTGGACTGAAGCGTGTGTGGATGTGATGACCGGAGGGCTGAAAGAAGAGTTGGGATTGCATTCTGGGAATGAGGATGGATTGACGGCAGTATCGTAAACCAAACTCCTGAGACTGCACTCAGATGAGGATTCTTCGGATGTATCGATGGTGTCCCGATCCTTCAGTCCCAGAGTTCGAAGGACCCAGAGGTCCAGGTTTGGTTCTGAGCAGGCAGATGTCTCTAAAGACTCAGAGCAGAACTTGGCAGTGAGGTTCCTGCAGACTCTTTTGCTGATTTGTTGGGGGGCCGCTCGCTGATCGCCACAGTAACTGTCAAAGCAAGCCAGGTTTCTCTTCACCTTCCTCCTCCCATCAGCAGTTAGTTTCTATAAGAAACAAGGACAGAATGAGACCCAGTAACAGCACCGTGCTTTCGTTTTCTATCAGAACTTCTTTATCGGTGGCAAACATTTAATGCTTTGATAGAGGAAAAGACATTTTGGACTGATATAAAAGTGAACTTTGAAAGACTTGAGATGTCTTCAGGATTAGCGATCTGTGGTTACATTAACAGTGTCTGAATGTTTCAGTTGGCGTAATTTTTCTACTTATGTACAAAAACATTCAGTAAACCTGGTGGTTTACTGAGTAGTTCCTACCCTCACCTACGACCACAAGATGGACGTTACAAGCAGTTCAGCCTCAAAGATAAGGTGAGGAGGTTGGCCATTTGGAAGACTAGAGCGTCCACATCGAAAGGAGGCAGCTAAGGTGGTTTGGGCGTCTAACTAGGTTCTCCTAGGAAAGTTATTTTTTCTCTATATTGGGGGGCCATGACTAACAAGAAGAATCCCCGGGACACACCCAGGACACATGAAATATGTCTTTATGACTCTCAGCTTGCGTTCGAACAGCCCAGTAGACGAAGATCTGAGTGTCTTTGTTTAGACTGCTGGTTTATTTCAGATCTCTTTTTTTGAATATGCGAGATGTGCTGTCAGTGTTTCTGATGCTGCACAGACCTTTGCCTTTTGTTCCAGGTTTCTCACAAAGGAGGAATTGAGGAACGCTCTGAGCTTGTTGTTCTCCTCCTGCAGCCTGGCCAGCTCCTCCTCCCTCTGCAGCAGAGTGTCCTGGAGCTGGAAGGATACAATCACATCACAGCAATGCAGATTATAGGGATACGGGTATATGAACTGCAGTGTGGAGGTTCAGTCGCTCACATCGGCCGTTTCTTTTGAAATGTGTTACGGTTTACGGAATACACAGCGGATCATCTGCCTCCGTCACACCAACCCTCTGCGTTGTCCTTGTTCACTACATCCATGAACCTCCTCTGAGGTCTTCCTCTTTTCCTCCTGCCTGGCAGCTCCATCTTCATCATCCTCTGTCTCTCTTTTGCACATGTCTAAACCATTTTAGCCTCTCTGACTCTGAGCTGTCCCTCTGATAGACTCATTTCTGACCCTGTGCATGCTCTCTAACAAATATTGCTGTCAGTTAGACGTGCTAGATGTTTATGTTCACAGTGTACCAGCTGAAATAAGAAGTGTTACAGTAGCTTACTGAAAAAGGAAAAATAAACTGCTATACTTTGAGCTTCCGGTTGTGTATTTTGCACTCCATGTTTAACCTCGGCTGCTGTGCTAGTTGTAGTTGGTGTGCACTAAAACAATAATAAATGAAATGTGGGAACGTGTTGGTACCTGTTTGTTTCTCTGGAGGTGAGGAGAGAGCTCCTCTGTCCACATCAGAGCAGCCGGAGGCGTGGAGTCAAAGACACAATGAGACTCTGAGAGGAAGACACACAGCAGACTTTAAACTGGTGGCAGTGGTGGAGGATTTAGTCAGATTATTTGCCTAGTTTAAAGCCATGCTCTTAAATTCAGAGTAGGCTTTTTATTACATTTTAACTCAGGAGTGTATGCTCAAGATTGGAGCCAACCTCCAGATTGGCATTAGAGATTTGGTTCTTTTGAAACCTGTGTCCACGTAACCAAATAAATAAATAAATAAATTTGGCTTAATATTTCAGGCCCAGAGGCTTCCATCTGTGAGACCATCCATTAGTTGCTGAGGTCCAATTCTGAAGCCTCAAACTGAGGACTGATAGCTTGATTTAGACTTCTGCAGGAAATCTAGGTCCTAACTGACGTTGTAACCGGAAACTCCTTGTTTCCCTACACCACAAGCTTCCACGCCATTCAAGTCTTTGTGTTATGCACCAACCCGAAGTCTAGTTACATTTCTCTTGAGGTGCACATCAGGTTACATAGAAGGTTCCGGTTAATTACGGCGTAAATCTGACACAGAAGTATAAGTCACATGTTAGCCACCGCTATCATAGCTTTTCGAAACCAGATGTGACAGGTGAGGGGCAGGGCTGACCTTTCATTCGCACAGTAAACCATGGCTGACTTTGAGCTGACTCTAATGTGACCCTAATTTAAAACATGTTGGATTTAAAAAGACTTGAAACCAACCACCGCAACCATAAACTCATCAGGAAAGTGTTTACTGAGGTCAGAGGTGATTGAGCAGAAGGCTTTTATTCTCATAGACTTCTATATAATGACAGAAACACTTCATTTAAACCAGAGGAGCTGCCCCCTGCTGCAGGTTTCTTCCAATTCATCAGCACTGGTTTCAATTCTAATACACGGAAGTTGCCTTTAATTTTTATTAAAAGCCTTCAGGACAATGCGTGGATGGTTATAAAGTCTTTGGTTTTTGGTCTTGAGGCTCTGATTTCACATCAGCAGCATCTAGTGGTCGTTAGAGGAGCTGCAGTGTGGAGAATCCAGGACAGGGCATTCTTGACAAATTGGACTCTTGGAGAAAGAAGAGCCTGAGAAAATTAAAAGATGAATCTTAATATAAACTCTTCTGGATGTTTCCATCTGCAGCAAAGAGAGCTGAGACAGATCGCTCATGTTGAACCTGCCGGGAGCCTCTTGTGTTTGATGAATGATCCTCCAGCTCGCTGATTCCCACTCTGCTGAATGTGGCATTTATAGAAATGTAGAATAATTCCTTCCATGAAGAATACATCGCAGTCAGCAGAGTACAGCTGCCTTCTGCATCCTCGGCCTCTCACTAACTGTTACTATCTGATGTTGTTAGTTGAACTCACCCCATTCGGGCGACGACTCGTCACACTGCTCTCCGAGGTCGCTGAGGTCAATGGGGTCATGGGCCCAAGCGGAGGCCAGGGTTTCCATGGAACAGTCAACAGTGTCTGGGCCGAGAGCCAGGGCCTGGAGCATGAGATGGTGATGGTGATGATGAAGAAATGGAGGAGGACGGGGAATCCCTACAGAGAAACAAATGAAGGGAGGGAGGGAGTGTGTTTTTATACTTGTGTATCTATCTTTGTGGGGACTGTTTAATCCTTGTGGGGACACGTTAGCTGCTCCACACTTTGGCTCACGGTTTCAAAGAGTTGTTTGAGGTTCAGACTAGTGTTGATATGGTGACGATCAACACTTCAGAACGCAAAAGTATATGGACACCTGAACACTGAGATATCTGTACAACATTTATTCAGTGATGCTGTCTGCCCCCTACAGGCAACAAGAGGGACTGCAGAAACCCTGGTCTGTTTTTCAGCTGCAGGAACAAGATCAAGCCAACTCTGATGGACCTCTATCAAGGCTGTTTTCGAGAATAAAAAATGTACCTAAAAAAGTGTGGCTACTCTTAAAGAACAGAAGAAACCTTTTCTCCTCACCATGAAAAATAGAGCCAACAAATACCAAGACAAACAGCCATTGTTATTCCATTCTTCATCTTTGTTTTGGTGTAATTGGACCGACGTCGCTGCCAAAACTGTCATAAAACTACTGTAGAAGAGGATGTACAACAGAAATCCTCCAGGGGATGTTAGGAGGCCACTCCTATAAACATTTCTATGAGAGTGCACCCCTACAGGTCACAGATCACCAAACAAGAGCAGTAAAACTACTGCCTGCAGCAATACACAATGGGAAAAATGGACACACCCCAATTAGTTGTTTTTTGGTTTTTTTTTAGTTCATTCTGCACTTAAAATGAATTTAAAAACAACTTTTTAAAATAAAATCCAAGTTTTTTCCAAATATTGGAGCTTTATAAACTGGAATTTTGTGGCTGAAGCTGGAACTAAATCGTCTGATATTTAGTGTTAAATTTTGGGGGCAGTTCAGCAGGGACTAGAAGATATTTCACCCAATGCTGTGCATGTTTTTAATATTTTTGCAGCGGTCACAACCTTCTTCATGGCTTATTTCCTTTGAAAGTACTTCTGCAGACCAGAGTGTCCACTTTAATTATTACCCCTTCACCCATAATCCCCCCCAAAAATGCAAACCCTGTCATTGCAGCTGTGGGTGCAAAATTTTAAAAGCACATTTGATTTTTTTTTTTTTTTTTAAGTGTATCACTGAAAATATAACTATATACAGTTAATTAATATAACAATCTGGATTGCAAGTATGTGTGCCACTTGTGGATAGAAAGCAATTAAAAAAGTTAAGTTCTGAAATATTACAGTAATGTTTTACTAAAATTAATGTATATAAGGTTAACTTCATTTATACATTAATGTTCTGTTACCTTTTTTAAGTATATGTAAACTGACTGCCATGATGTTCAATCTGGACATATTCAGTAAAAGGACTAGATGTTACAATCCCTGATAATGCATCTAGTCCTTTTACTGAATATGTTCAGAATGACCATCATTCTTAAAACATCAGAGATCTGCTTCTCATAGATTTGATTAGATTTAATGTTCTGCATGCAGAACCATTGCTTAACAGTCCAAATCCCACCACTGTGTTGTTTTGGTTTTTGTGCCACCCCATTTAAAAACGCCCGGAGACTCCCCCGTGTCCCTTTGAATCTCTTAATTCAGACAATTCAGGGGAAAATGGACTCTAACCATGGGGGGGGGTTACTTTAGTCAAAATACTTGTCTCACTACTTTGTAAAACTCTTATTTAACACAGCACTACTGTATTTAAAGTCCGTGTAATCCATCTGAATGAGTCCATGAAAATCAACCCAAGAATCTCTTTTTACATTTCTCATTAAATATTCCCACTTCCTGTGGGCTCCCTCATTTCTAAAAGTCCTGGAAACGCCCCTGACGGTAAATGTTATAATCATTAAATGTGTAAAGTACTGGCTTAAGAATGGATACTTAAAAAACTGAACACTGGATTAAGATAACTGCACCTTTTTCAGTAAGCACAATCATTTTTCCCGCTGTTTGACCACACAGATATGAAGCTGTGTCCAAAACTTCCTCCAAACCTTTTAAATAAACCTGTTTAATAAAACCTTTTAAAATCTATTTTAAAACTCCGCTGCGGTCTGCGCCTCTCACCTGCCTGCGTTAAAAAGCCCACACTTTAAAGCAGCTGCGTGTTCATCGTGTTTTCTACCTGCAGAGACTCAGAGCGCAGGAGAGCCGCGGGGCGCAGAAGTCTTCCCGGGTTTTCGGAGTGCGTGTTGCGCGTAAAGCTCAGCGGACTCTCGCTCGGGTCCCAAAAGAAGCTATGCCCGGCTGAGGGTCCGGCCAGACTGCAGCCGACTGCAGCTCTCATACAGACAGGTGTGCGTGTGCAGATCCGTCTGTGCAGTCAGCTGTCGGGACGGAGCTGAGGGTCCCCCCTGCAGGCACGGCGCGGAAAAACTCCAGTGGTGAGTTCATTCATTCAGGGGAAAGCGGGCTCAGTGCACTTTGTGGGATATTCAGAAAAGAGCCACACGTGACAGGATCAGTGGGCAGACTGCAAACACCAGGCTATGTGATACTGTAGGGGTGTCAAACATAAGGCTCTGGGTCAGATTTTCTACACGTTAAAGAAACACAGCTGTAGTAAAGAAAAACAATCTCAGCAACATTTGCGCTGTAAATGTGTAAAATTACAGAAAATGTATTTTTCTGTAGTGAAACTGTCCGCAGTGGAAGCAGATGGAGAAAAGGTGAGAACCTTTCTGTCCGTTAATTGTTTATTATCATTTGTTTATTACTTATTACTTTGGTGGAGTGTGAATGGGAGTACGGGGGGTTGTTCTCAGCAGGAAAAACTGTCAAACTTATGAAAATTAAAATTTGGAAGTCCAAAATGTTTGCACTCTTTCATATTTTCAAAATGTCGTCCAGATGGTTGCATTGGAGCCTCTGCTGGTCCAGTTCTGGCCCTGGGCCTCATGTTCGACACCCATAAGGCCCAGTCCTTGAGCTGGATAACTGGGACTGTAAAATGGACTTCTGCTCCTGCCGTGGAGCCAAGCAATGGGAGGGAAGAGATGTTTTCAGATGTGAGTGGTTGATGGAGCTGGAATGAAAATGGATAGATGGATCAGGTTTTAGGTATTAGGTACACCTGTTCACCTGGTCTCCTTAACACAAACCTTTCATTTCACTAGCTGGGCCCATGTCCTCATTTTAGGTTTGACAGTGTTTTAGTAGGTAAAGGTGAATGGCTTTGACATGAATTGAGCTGCGGTTTGGAGAAGGCCTCGAAGGAGACTGGCGACGGCTCCCGGCCGGGCAGATCCCCGTGTACTAAATAGTACACAGAGAACGAGGGAGGGAGGGTGGCGCACGTACACGAGAATGATCAGCTTGCAGAACTGGGGGAAACTATATAGATGACAACCGGAAGGAGCGTGTTTGGAGGCGTGGTCCCGCTCCTGAAATTCCGATACATAATCTCCAATAGCCAATCACACGGCAGCAGCTCAGTGCATTTAGGCATGAACAGGATGTATGTTCACAGCTTTGAATGCAGAGATGGAGCAAGTGTAACCTGTCTGCAGCTGCTAGTGCTGAGATTTATCACACACACACACACGCACACGCACACGCACACGCGCGCGCACACAGAGAGTTAATCTGCAGTCTGACAGCAGGTCTGTTAAACTGCAGCAACAATTAGGAGTCTAATTCACAGACCTGCATTCCAGAGAGGTGACACATTAACGGAGGAAGAGGGACGACGAAGAAAGGGAGGAGAAAAAAAGAGGAGGTGGTGGGAGATACATAATTTATTTTTTATTTGAATACAATACAGCAGATTATGCAGCGACCTCTGAGCTCTCTGCTGGGTCAGGCGTCAGAGGTCGGCTGCAGCAATGGCTCTCAGGCTCAGATCGTTTACTCTGGTCTTGAAAGTCAAGATCAGGCTTCTGATGAGCGTCAGGCAGCTCTTCACCACCAGCTGAGGGACAAATCTGTTCCCCCACCCCTGGCGTGAGACTGCTAAACCATTAAAAATGACTTTCCCCATCGCCTTTTGTGGCTGGTTAAGCACTTATAGATGGGGTGGAGGCTGGGCAGTTAATGAGCTCCACCAGCAGACCTGCTGCTCATCAAATAGCAGCAGTGTGAACACAGTGGCCATATGCAGAGCCTGCAGGAGAGGGCAGGTTCAGCCCACTCATGGAGGCTGCAGTTAAAGGAGCTCTACAGATTTAAGATTTCAAAGTTTCCCAGAATGAATGAAAACTAAACTAAAAACTAAAACTAGGCAAGAAAAACATTTTATTCACTGAATTAAGAATAAAAAGTAGAAGCAGAACTAAAACTCTGTTGTGTTATATAATTGTTGCTTACCTGCTGAGGCTCTGGTCATTTTATTTACTGACATACCGTTAAAATATAATGATAAAGACTTAAAATAACACTGAAACTGATCAAAACTAAACCATACCAATAACAGTTGAACTGAAACGAGCAGCCTTCCAGTACAGACAGAACAGTCTCACATTAATTCCAAAATTATGGATTGATTTGCATCACAGGTGGGGTCTGGAAAAAAACTGGATCTGGATCCAGGAATTGGACATTGTGACAAACTTGTTCCAAATTCACCATCACAGCTTCAGATACTGCTGGGATGTCTTCCCTCACTGGGGAGTTATCAGCTCAAGACCTGAAACGATTCAAATACAAAAAAACATGAGACAGTATTTAATTAACAGAGGTGATCTGACTGTATCGGTCTCTGACATCACTGTGGAGGAAGTCTGGTCCACTCCTCTTCACAGCGTTGCTTCGGTTCATCGAGGTTTGCAGCATTCATCCATGCACAGCTCTCTGAGCTCTGCAGCACTTTGATTCTTTTCTTTTTCTGGTGCAGATCTGCTGTGCTTGGATCATCAGCCGTGGGACAGACGGCCTCACACTGGTATACGGAGGAGTTTATGGTCCACTCAGTGACTGTGAGGAGCCTAAATCCTCACCCCTCTACCACTGTACAAGCCTGCTGCTGTCAAACGTGTGGCTCTGTGGCACAGCGGGCAGTGCATTGGACTTCTAGACCACTTCTGAGGAAGAAATTCAAAGGTTGTACGTTTCCCCTCTTAGCTCCATGGAGTAAGGCTGGACTCTGCGTTTTGGTTCAGCTCATGCTGAATGAATAATTACAGGGTGTAATATGTCGCGTGTTGTAGTTCATTGGAGGTTTGGGTTACCTAATTTTAAGACCTGCTGAGGATCAGATGATCTTTTATTGTCTGCTCAAGCTCAGAGTTGATGGTTGGTTAGTTTGTAGTTTTCGTGTCTGCTCCTTTAGTTGCTCTTTATTAATATCAACGTTGTATTTTTAATAAACACGACACATCGCGCCTCTGTTTTTAGTCAAACTGAAATCATGGCATCGCATCTTTGTTTGATGTTCTCCACACTGATGAGAGCTCATCACAACCATGGTTCAACGGTTTCTATGGAAACTACAAACATCCACCTCGTGGTAGCACCAGAGGAAAAGTCAGAGGTTTGATAAAGTCAGCAGCGCTGTGTGTGTGTGTGTGTGTGTGTGTGTGTGTGTGTGTGTGTGTGTGTGTTTGGCAGACAGGGGGTGTGTTTGGGAGTGTCGGTCAGCAGGTCGCCCTCTCAGCTCCTCTTTGAAGTGTCTCCGTTGCAGCCGGCCTTCGTGCTGAGCTCTCATTCACAGCCACTGGATCAGGACGCCCTCTGCCAATTACACGCAGCCTCCGGGCTGCCGTAGCTCACCAGCACGCGTCCGGCAGGCAGCAGGTCGGAGGATTACTGACCCACCGAAGCCAGCTGGTTTAGTTTGGTGTCTGCTGAAGTGTCTTTGAGCCAGGCACTGAAACTCTGACATGGGTTCCTGTGCGGCTTCATCATCACTTCCTGAATAAAAACAGCCGTCCTCAGTTCAATGTGAATTTATTTGAGTCTGTAATGAGAGCAGTGAGGATCCAGGCAACAAGTGCTGTTTGTGTTTTAAAAATAAACTCAGCACCTGATCAGCTTGAAGCCCTGAGCTTGGGTTTGAAATGTGAATTTAAAAAAAAAAAAACACAATCCGGCAACAACAAAGGTGCAAAAAAACCTAAAAAACTACAAATGTAAAAGAAAAACATAAAAACACTCAAAAAATTACAAAGAGGAAAAAAGAAGAGACACAAAGTGAAATACCTAAAATAATTCATGAGTCATGATCACATCTGCAAACACTGAATATTTTACATTTTTGTGAATTTTGACAGATTCACGTCGGCTGTAGTCAGAGTCATAGAAACGAAGGATGCCTGTGTTTGTGTACGTGTGGCTGTGAAGAAAAACTCGTGTTTTAATGTCTGCTGCTTTTAACACCTTCAACCTGCATCTGACAAACTGCCTCCGGTGCTGGCAGCAGTTAGCCGATAATTACCCCTCCGCAGGGCAGTATGGAGGGCTACAGGTGGGCTACCTGGTGGTCTCACTCAGGTTCAGTGGGACAGATGTTAAATCCCGCCCGCCCTCCTCCTTACTCCTCCTCCCTGCTGGGATCCTAATAACAGTGGGCCGGGCGGCAGGATTTGTTGGACAACAGCGGCGGCTGCCTGACTGCCAGCAGCCTGTTCTCCGCTGGACGCCACCCCCACCTCAGGTACACCCAAATCTGTGATTAAACAATCTGCTGCTTCACTCAGAAAAAGTTTTAACTGGATCCAGGAGAAGCCGGTGAACCCACCAAAGATGGTAACCATCGACATGACCACAACTGGGGAACCGTAAACCACATTTCAACACTCTCACACCAATAACAACCCTCACTTGTGAACCACAGACCCTCATACGGTCCCCGTAAACCACGGCGTCTGTGCTGTAGACCACACAGGAATGAGAACGTCTGAGCACAAGCTGCAGGAGGCACGAAAGCATAAAAACCTCCATGCAACAGTGCAAGTGCAGTTTTTATAATGTCCAAACTGACCACGAGCTGTAAACTTAAAGATGTGCTGCATGTGAACGGCACTGATAGCAAGCTGCAGAGGCCGTGAATCACCACTGAAGAGTGTCTGAGACTCGAGTCCGCTCGAAAGAACAAGAGTGATGCAAAAAGACGAGAGCGTCGTCCAACGCAGGAAACACTCGGACAGGAAATACGGCCAACACGCTGCTCGAGGTCCGTTTATGACTGCATAAGAAGAAAGATATCAATCTGTGTGTGTGTGTGTGTGTGTGTGTGTGTGTGTGTGTGTGTGTGTGTGTGTTAACCTGCCTGGTTAAACCTGAGTGTCCCCTGTGGAGATAAACTGAAGACACACACACACACACATTAACTACCCCCCTCAAAACACAAACATGGACACACAGGACATGTAATATCCTCGTTACACACACGCATTCATGCATGCATGATATCACACACACACACACACACATCAGCCTGCCCCGGCCATCATTCCCAGCTCTGTGTGTGTGTGTCGCTGGCTGTCGGCCTCGTGCTGCTAAGCTTCTTTTACGTGCACAATGGCGCCATGCTGGCAGCTCAGGGCCAATTAAAGCCCTGTGAGAGAGAGAAACACCTCCAGGCGTCTAACCTCGATCGCCCATGGTTCTGATCTCTGAGGCGGACCAACCAGCTGCTTCACCTCCGGCATGAAAGAAACATGTTCTCATATTACATCAGTTTATCAGTCTGACAACACAGACAGGTTGGCAATCAAATGTCTTTAACACATGAAAACCACTTTGTGTGCGATCAGATGGTAACATCACCTGAAACAGCCTGTGGACTGAAACATTTAAGGATGGGACTTCTATGCTTCACGTGCTTCTCTAACACATGTTAGCTTATCATGTTAGTAATGGAGTCAACCAATCAATAACCTCAGTGAACGACAGCTCACAGGTCTGGAGAGGTTGAAGCTTCTCCAGGAGCTACTACACAGCACAACTTGTTTAAGGGACACATTCAGCCTGTAGAGTTGACTCTGCAGAACAGCAGAAGGCATCATATCATACCTTTCTGGTGTTTATCTTACTCCATAAAGTGCTTTTGAGATGTGAAGTCAAATTTAACAACCCCAGATTCAACAAATTTGGAAGGCTGTCTAAAATATAGAAAAAGAATGCAGGCTGTAAACCTTATAACCCCATTTTTTATTTACAATACAACAGAAAATATATCAAATGTTTAAATCAAGACATTTTACACTTTTTTGGAAAATATGCTCTCATTGTGAATTTGATGGCAGCAAAAACATTTGAATGTTTGAAAGGCTTTTGACATGTTTTCATGTTGTGTTGTAAGTAAAGTTGCAGTTTATTAGATTTGCAAATCGCTGCATTCTGGTTTTCTTCACGTTTGGCACAGCGTCCCAGCGTTTTTGAAACGGGGCTTATAAACTAAATTAAGTTTGCGTGCTTTAAAGGATTTATTGAAGCGGCAGGATGCATCCCGGTGGAGGTCATGGTGGTTCTGTGTTTCACTATAATAAATTCAAAGTCTGTTTATGCTGATGATATCTTTGTATATATGAAGGTTTTATTTAATACCTCATTTAAAATCTTTACATTTCAGAAGAGCACATAGCTCCGCTCCATGTTCTGATCCATTCTTTAGAGTTTGGTTAGATATCAAATTAGTGACAAACCACCTGTTGTGGTCTGTTCTCCGTGTCAGCTCTGCGCTGTTGTGTTAGGTGTCCTGTGTTTAGTTCAGCTTCACCCGTCTTGTTTTTCCCAATTAGTTCCAGCTGTGTTCCCTGATGTTTCCATTTTTCCAATTACCTGTGTGTGTGTGTGTGTGTGTGTGTGTGTGACTGTGTTTACATATCTTTGTGGGGACCAAAACTTGGAAGTTTACTATGCTTGTGGGGACAAAATCCAGGTCCCCAAAAGTTTGAATGCATTTTTGAGACTCAAAATGTGGTTTTACTGTCAGGGTTACAGTTTTGTTATGGTTAGGATTAGGCATTCATTTTTGATGGTTAGGGTAAGCAGCTAGGGAAAGCATTAAGTCAGTGAGATGTCCCCACAGGATAGCAAAACAGACGTGTGTGTGTGCTTAAACCCCTGTTTGCGTGTTCGTTGTCATGTCATGCTGTCTCTGTTAGGAGGCCTGGGTCGTTGACCCAGGGTTTTTGAGTTTGTTATATTATTTATAATTTCTAGTCTTTGGTTTCCTTGAGTTCTGTCTTATGGTTTATGTCTCTGTCGTCTCTAGTTGCTCTGTCTCCCCTGTCAGCTGTATCCCCTTGTCTAGTTCGCGTCTCTGTGTATCCTTAGTTGCTATATCCCCGTGTCCAGTCAGTCTGTGTCTGTAAGTTCAGTCTGTGTTGTGTTTCCTGTTTTACTTTGAAGGTCTCTGTCTTTTCTCAGTGTGTTCAGTTTACGCTTCTTTGTCTCGTTAGTCCTGATTTGCCCCAGCTGTGTTTCCCTCCTGTTGCCCATTCCCTGATTACCCCCTCTGCGTATTTAAGCCCTGTGTTTTCCTGTGCTCTCTGTCGCGTTCTACCGTTTATTTTGCTGTGTGTTCCGTCTGCCTGCCTGCCTGTGTAAGTTTATTTTGTATTTTTGGGTTTTCTGTTACTTTTTGCCATCCAGCATTAAAGCTGAGTTTTTTTGAAATACACTTTGCCTCCGAGCGTCTGCACTTTGGGTCCTCCTGCTACCACTCCTGCCTGCACACAGCCCTAACCTAACAGTCTCCCATGTTGGATTTTTGTACTTTTTTCCTTCGGTCATCCAGATTTGGTATCAGAAGATGGTATCATCAGCATAAAACCTGCTTTGTGAGGAAACGCTCACTTTCTATCTTTAGATGATTGATTTGATTGAAGGAAATTCACCAAGGTGAAAAAAAGTGTTATCAAGGTTAGCTTTTGTTTATTAATTCCAACCTCTGATTCTGCATTTTGGGTCTGCTTTCTGTTTAAATATGACTCTACTTCATGTTATTCGTGTACACCAACACATGGTAAAACATCTTTCTTTACCGTCTGTACATCCAGCCTGTGTTCTTATTCTCTTCTTTAAAGGTTTATTGAAAAATAAAGAATTTCCTTCAATCAAATCAATCATCTAAAGATAGAAAGTGAGGGTTCCCTCACAAAGCAGGTTTTATCCTGATGATACCATCTTCTATAAGAGCATATTTATGTTTTCAGAAGAATAAAGAGTCATGATGTTAGATAGCACATCACCCTGCAGTAATGTTTGCCTTGACCATCTGTGATTTATTTTTTGATGAACACAGCTGTTCAGACTAACAGATTTTAGATTATAATTATTATTTTGTGAGTTCTGTCCTCTTGTTTTTCCTGTTTTTTCACATTTATTTCAACAACCTGCAATAAAATATCATCAGAATAAAATAAAGAAACAGGTAAAAATGACAGCTTATGTTCCAAACAGCACTAACAGCACAGAGGAGTCAGGTGTCACCCAGGCAGCATGCCAATCCCTCATTCAGAACAATATACCAACACACCTGGTGACATCAGCACCAGCAGTCCCTCTGATTGGCCGTCGGTATGAGCGAGCTGATTAGAAGAGGTCAGCGAGTGTTTGAGTGTGTGAATGAAAGTGTGCCACTACTGAAGCATGTTAAACGTTTGTACAAAACGTTCTTCCTGTTACTGAAAGGAGCAGAGATTTGATCCTCCTGTAAGTGAGGCAAACCTGTATATTGTCAGTAAGTTTCAGGTGGTGTAACTGAATCGCTGTAACGTGATGCTTTTTGTTCTCTAAACACTGAAGACGATCACAGAACCATTCAAATGTTTCTGCGTTTAGTGGAGACCTCTGCGCCTGTCATAAAAGCTCAAACTGTTCTGAGAAATTTCAGATTTTAGTTTCAACAGTTTAACTTCCTCACTATGAAAAACACACAAAGAAAGACGCGTTTTTAAAGCCTGATAAACATATTTGATCATTCTTCTCACGGTTTTCATGCTGTTCATTGAGGAGAGCTATTATGCTTTTTCTCTTTTTTATGTTAACATTTTCAAGTTGTTATATTTAGTGAAACTTTAAAATGAAGAGGTTAATAGATGATGACATTTACAAGGAACAAATGGTGTAAGAAAGCTACCGTAGGGCGAGAGGCTAAATGATGCCATTGTTATTTAGAAACTTACTGAATTAAATATTTCCAATGAAACTATTCATACTGAAAAACTCCTTGTAAGGGTTAGGCTACTGAATTATTTGCAACTGATAGCAGCAGGTTTGGAAAAGATGCCTCATACTCAAAGAAAATCAAGTCGTCTGCTTCTCTTACAGGGTTTGGTCGACTAACCTACTAATCGGTCTACGAATCATCCTGCCCAGATCAGTTGATGAGTTTGTATAGTTTTTATATGTTCCTCTTAATTGTACATTAATTGTCTCTCCTGTTTGTCATTTATTCCTGCTTTCTTACTATTTATATTTTTATTCCTGCACAGTTGGTGTGGAGCACCCATCATTTCGATGTACATGACAAACACAATAAACGGCGATTCTATTCTATTCTAAATGTAGCTTTGTCTTATAGTTTGGTTTCCGTTCACACAGAGGAAAATCCAGGTGAACTCCAACCCAACCAAAAAGCCAAACTGCAAACCACATGAGAATGTTCTGTCCACTGATTGGCTGGATGTGTCTGAGAGCAACAAAATACATACAGGAAGAAGGTGCTCTATTCTGCACTATTGGAGAACCCAAGAATTTACACTCATTTCATGGCTAGATGTTAGTCAGTGCAGACTTTTGCACATCTATAGAAGCTTTTTAGTTTAGACTTGCAGTGTACATCTGGCAACTGGTTTGGATCCATTTTCGATCTTTTTAAGTCAAATATCTCAGCTTTACTTAAATTACAGTTAACACAGTGACCAAAGCTGCAAACGCAACCTTTAACATTTAAACTGTGCATGTTTTTTTTCTCTTAGCCACATGAAGCATCCACATGATGATATACAGCAGGATGATTAAAATTATATATAAGAAGCAAATACAGCTGATGTAATGTTAACAACTGACATGTGTCTTCCATTGTAAACCTACTAATCAGTGCTAACATTGATAACATTACCCAACAGTGTTCAGTTTCATAAATCATATGTAAACTGTCACGATCTCTGCTAACGGTCCCTATGATGTCACCTCTCTTCTCACTGGCGTTCCAGTTACCAAAGCAGTAAAGATAGTAATAAATTACAGCACGACCCGCCACAACTGGACCATCCTCAACACCGACCAAGTCTGCCTACTCGTGGAGCCGTATCTTCAGTCCACGTATTTCCTCAGAAGCACGAGTGTGTTCCCCAGCAGCACCCAAACAGACCGACGGAGGGGGAAACTGTTTTTGCAAACTGCTCATTTGTACATAACTATAATACTGAGACACAAAATGATACAAACTACAATAGAATGTCATGAAGCATTCGATGCAGTTTTCCTCAGTGAAACCATCATCAGGCCACAAAAGCTGAAGGTTTTTGATATTTCAGTCAAACAGCAGCAAACTGCTGTCGGTCTGTTGTTCGCTCCGCTCCCCAAACTAATCTGGTTTAATCCCAACAGGAATCCAGCAAACTAACCTCTAAATCTAAAATCTGAGCACGCAGCTTTTCATTACTTCCATATTAGTGCTCCGTGCTAATACGGCTCGATTTAACACAGCAGCTAATGTCCCCAAAAGAGCTCTGAGTGTCTCAGGGTGCTAACGTGTGCAGCACACACCAAGTTCATGAAGGTCTAAAAGTGTGCAAACACCAGTTTATGAAGTCGGGATTCACCAGGATTCATCTTCCACAACAAGTTTCCTGTTGGAATCTTAGTTCAGATTTAAACTTTACAAACACGACAGCACAGCAGTAAATACTGAAAACCAAAGAAGACACTGACACAATGAGGTGTTTCCTAACCCTGAACAGGTGAGCTGAGACCAGCTGGAGGTTAACTGGGAAGCAGCAGTGATGCCATCCTCACCCTGCTGTGAGGATCTAGATGTGTCGGTCAGTTTTGAAGTCTTTGTTTTTGTTCTTCGCATTAAAAATAAAGAAAATCCTTTAAATAAGTCAAATGGTAAATGGCCTGCATTTGTATAGCGCTTTACTTTGTCCCTAAGGACCCCAAAGCACTTTACACTACATTCAGTCATTCACACATTCACACACTGGTGATGGCAGCTACATTGTAGCCACAGCTGCTCTGGGGCACACTGACAGAGGCGAGGCTGCCGGACACTGGCACCACCGGGCCCTCTGACCACCACCAGTTGCCTACTGGTGGTGGTCATTTACCATTTACCATCTTTAAATAAGTCAGTGCCTGAGCAGTTTTGGACTGAGAACCAGAATTCACGCTGTCTTTGTGTTTCTTCAGACTTATTTAATCTCCTTCGTCCATCCGTCAGAGTGCGAAACCTCTAATCTTTGGTGTCACCTAAGGACAAACTGCTGAGCTTAAAAACGCGACAGGAGGTTTGTAAACCTGAAAACCTTCTTTTAAACACACACACTCCTCTGAAAGACGAGTGTAGCCACCGCCGCCACAAAAGCACCCAAACATGAGCAGAAAGAGCCGAGAGCGGGGCTGCCGGTGGCTGTTGTGTCTCTAAACCAAACACTGAGTGTCTGAACAGCAGCCAAGCCAGAAGGGGCAACCGGCGAGCCAACAACGCCGGTCCTCATGGCAACCGTAGTAGTAGTAGCAGCGAAAGAAAGAAAATCGAGCTATTCAGAGAATGCACAACAACGTTTAATGTGTTACTCAACTGTGTGTCTAACACTGGAGGTGGGTGGAGTTTGGTGATACGTAACAGCTGGTGTGAGAGGATGCGTGGCCACACCGTTCAAAGAACACAAACATGCAGAGCAGCGAATCTACAAACACCACAAGGAGGATGATGTCATCATCACAGACTGTATATAAAAGATGGATGAAGCCTCAGATCTGAAATGTAGAGCAAACGTATGAAACCTGCACTCTTTGAAATGAGCAGCAGGGGGCGACTCCTCTGAGCTCTGTCAGTCTTACTGAGAGAAAAATGATGATCCCATCAGCCACGACAGTCACCATAAAACAGCTTCACCTCACAGTGTCATTTACAAAAAGAAGACAGGACTCAAGGGAGGAAGGAGCAGAGAAAGGATGGAAGGAAGGAAGGAAAGAAAAAGACAAAAAAAAACCCCAAGGAAACGAAGGAAGGAAGGTTTTGAAAGCATCACTCAAAACATATATTTAAAAGAAGATTTAGAAAGAAGTTTTTCTTTTAAACATTTTTAAAACTGCTTTAAAAATCAGAGATTTGTGTAAATATTCGTTAGGAGTTCATCAGCCTTCAGTGTCGGTCCTCAGAAGGACAGACAGATATGTGTGTGTGTGTGTGTGTGTGTGTGTGTGTGTTCACACTGTAGTGATGGACCCAGGCCAGAGCGTCCCCAATGAGCACGCTCAGACCAGGGAAGAGCCCACCAATCAGAGCGCTGCTGCCACAGTTTTGCTGTCGCGGGGGGCCGCTGGCATCAATCAGGTCCTCAGGTACCTGCCAATAAAACACACACACACACACACACACACTTTGTTTACTTGTTGTTTACCTCCTTCACTCTGCAGCAGCCAATTAGGGTTCAAAGAGAGACTCAGAAAGTTGCATCACTTAAAGGGTCAGTGAACCCAAGTTAATCAAATCAAAGCTTTTGTGCTTCAAAGTGAGAATCATTTTATGTAAGAAACACAAACTCAGTGAACTTCAGATAAAAAAGAAAGATTTTAGCAGCTTCATAATCAGAGCAGGCGACGAAGACACCGAGAGACAGTTAAAGTACAGCACAGTTACCTGGAGACAGCGAGGGTCTGCACCTGAGACACACTGCAGGGATTCAGCTCACACTGAGCATCACAGTTTCATTCAACAGAAACCAGAAAGAGTTTTTACATCCATGTTTCTTCTTCAGGGGATCTTCAATCCTTTTGTTTTTTTGATTACCACAACAATAAAACAAAAAACCTTGACAAAAACAACACAAACCAAACATAAAAATGTGCACAAAGTATGTAAAATTACAAAAGCATGTCAAAACTTTCAATTCTGTTATTAAAATGTAATGAAAAAAAACAACAAAATCACTATCAGAACAAACAAAAAGACATCAAAAGCCACAAACTGATGTAAAATTACACGACAATAAATACATTACAATAAAGGTCCTTTATTGTACATGTCATAAATGTCACTTTAGGTCAGAACATGATGTGAAATGACAAAAAGTTGGCCAAAAAGATGCAAAAGATGGACAGAAAATAACAAAATGACCTCAAAGAGCGATGAAATTCCCCCAAGACAAAAGTGAAATAGGCACAAAGTCACGTGAAATTACCTCCAAAAAGGCACATAAAACCAAAAACTGTCCACAAACAGATGTAATTATGCTAAAAAAAGATCGTAAAATGATGTGAAATCACAAAACTTTAAAAGATGACCTGAAGTGACAAAAGGAGGAGGAGCAAAAGCACCAAAATGACTTCAAAGAATATAAAATTAGAGGAAACAGAAGATGAAACAACCAAGAGACACAAAAGCTGCTTTAATCTACCGTCACCTTGTGGCCACGGGAGGAACTACAGCTGTGGGATGAAGGGGAAACACTGGAGGAGCCTTTTACACTGAAGTGTTTCCTCCTTCTGACTGACCACAGTTTTTCTGGCCTCTGACGGAGGCTGCCGGGTTGGAAACACGCACAGAGTCAGAATGTCAGCTTCAGTGTGTACAAACTGACACAAAATACCCACAAACACAAACAAACACACAACACAACCAAAAACAGCATCAAAATCACCACAAAGTGGTTTAAAATATCTGGAAACACGGAGAAAATGGTGCAAAACGGGCAGAAAATGACAACAAAGTCATGCAGCATTAGCCAATCAAATCCCACAGAGACATAAAAGAACCAAAAACATCACAAAGACACAAAAAATTATAATTAACAGTTGAGAAATCACAAAAAAATGACCACAGAATGAACCATCTTACATCATTTAATCCTCACTGTGCACTAAGGGCTCCACAATGATGTAGAAAGCAAAGATAAATGACAGATGACAATAGAAGTAATTCACAGCATCTTCTTCAGTCCTGAAGGACACGATGAACGACCCTGAGCGCCCCCTCTGGCGCCACCTGGAGGACACGCACACACCTGAGGTACTGCTTCTTCACCAGCTGCTTCTCATCACGCTCGTCACCAGGCGTGTGTCAGTGAGCCGTGTGATTGGCTCATTAGTCGGTATAAAAACAAAGGCAAGCAGCCAGCCAATCAGCACAAAGAAAACAGGCCTCTGCTGCATTCGTAGCATGCCCTGGGAGAGTGGTGGTCCAGCGAGTTGGAGCTGGACACGAAGATCAAACCCTGAAATAATAAACAGGACACAACCGAATTAAAGATTTAAAGTTAAACGCCAACAGCTCGGTGAGGCCGAAGGATCAGAGCCGATATTCTGATATATGAGCCGATGTTTTCTTTCAGGCACATTAAACATAATCAGAATTATTAGTGAGTTCTCATTAAGGCCGTAAGGAAGCGTGAACACTGTGTAAATAAGAGAGAGTGTGTGTGTGGGCTGCCGTGGTGAGCTGTGACCATGTGTTTGGTGGTTTCATCCCTTTAGTCTCAGCCGTGTTGCTGTCGGTGAGACTGAGAGCAGCTGATGGCTTTCACAGGTCTGCTGTGTGGGACGGGTCGAGTCCAGGTCACAACAGCAAAGTCATGACTCGAACACTTTCAACGGGAGCGTGAGGGAGCTCCAGCAGGTCAGAGATACTGGAAACTGGGAACACCACCCCCCCCCACCCGCTCACCGGCTGTGTGTTAAATTAATTTGTACTTTTCCGTCAGCTCGTCCCTGCAGCTGTCGTTGCCACAGACGCACAAAACAAGCGCTCCTCTGTCTGCTGAGACGTCATTATGTTTGTTTCCGTCTGTTGGCCGCATCAGGTAACAAAGCCGTCAAAGGGCCGTCCGAGGAGACGTGCACGGTCGTTAGCAGGAATCAAACCTGAGACCTCTCTGTCGTCCGTCAAACAGCAGCAAACCTCTGTCAGCGGATCAGATTCTCGGATCGTCTGACCTCAGACAAACTTCCCCACCGGCCTCGTGTTTAAGCTTTTTCTCATGAGTGCAGGTTAACATCACCGCGGCTGCTACTGTGCACTTTACTTTTTATTTTATTTTCATGGCTTCTGTGCTTCAAAAAGAAGTTCAGCTGTAAAAAAAATAACTCACTGCTCACTTGATCATTAAAGGTGGACATAGCCACGCCCCCTAGTTATCAAACTTAATACACAGCTATTATAGACCGTGGCTGTTTTTGTACGAGTCCGTAAACATGATTCAAGTTTTAACGAGGACAGACTTTAACGAGGGAGCCTCAAGTGGACATTAGAGGAACTGCAGCTTCTGGCACACCTGTGTTGCTCCTTGCTTCATGGTCAGCGTGACTTTTATTTTGAAACTTCTTTTCAATCAAGACTGGACTTAATTACTCAGAGGCACCTGTAACTTCTTTATTTAAAAAATGTGAACAATGTTTTCTTCTTTGCAAACACAGACAATATAAAAGACGCCAAAGTGAAGCTAACACAAAGGTGCCTTCTTTTAACAGCCAGCAGGGGGCGACTCATCTGGTTAAACAGGTTTGCTGTATAAAAACGACCCTCGCTCTGTGAACACAGGAAAGTCTCTCCTGTTGAGCTCCGAGTCGTACTGAAACCTTCAGACGACAGAAAAACTTTCATCCAAACTATCGAAGTACTCTATCTCATGAAACACTGCAGTATTACTAAAGTCTGCGAAATACATGTGTGTGTATTTTAACTCATTTTAACTCTTATTTCCATTAATATATATTTATGATGTATGCACTGCTCTGAGAGATGCTTCACATTGCATCGTTCACCTGTACATTAACTAAGGCCTTCTGTTCTATTCATTTTTTTGCTCATTTTAAAAGTCTGCAAGAAGAAGATTATCCAGGTTTGTTCACTGGCTAACCACTCTTCTGTTTTTGGACTGGTGTTTGAGACATGTCTGCTGAGCTCTTCAGCTTTTGAAACTTAGACTCGTTTTTGTACTTGAACTTTTGTGTTTCCCAGCTCTGTGCCGAGTCCTCCGTCTTTAGCCCAAGCCTGGTGAATATCCTGCAACCTTCAGCTGTTATTCAGGCACCAGTGGCTGCTCTCACTTCCCTCCATAAAAAAGCAGAGCTGAGCCTGTGCTCCGCCAACTGTCCCCTTAAAGGAGATTAGAGTTCTCGGAGCGGAAAAGAAAGTGTTGCTCATTTGTCTCCCCGCAGGATTTTCTGTCCCGTCGGTCCGCCGTCCTGCTGACTCTGCGGTAACGACGTAAAGCTCCAGCTGATGATTCATGGATCGGATGACTCAGATCTTGTGAGTGAAGCTTCTCTGGGCCAAATCAAGCTGGTAGGATTCCCCCTGGATATTCCCTGCCGTCCTCGGTCTCACACCTCCGGCTTTCCTGGATCTCGCTGTTTACTCAGTCAGCTCTCACAGTGAAAGCTGAGCCGCGGCTCTCTGTGGATCTGCTCTGAAGGTTATCGGGAGGTCTGAAGGTAGTCAGACACCAAAACAAAGACACACAAAACTCTCATCACAGGAGTTTACCAATCTAGGAGCTGCTGTTAGCTACACCACCACTACGTCAGCAGTGGAAACACTGAAATGGACATGTGACCGTGGGCCTGTTCCGCTTCTCCTTGTTTCCTATTGTAAACATCTCCTGTTCATGTTGTACGTGGCCAAAGTTTCTAATAAAGAGCTCAGACGGCTCTAAACACTCAGAGGCCAGTGTGCACTGAAGCTCCACCCACCAAGCTTTTAGTTTATGAGGGGCATCCAATCAGAAGAGCATTACCTTAAAGAGGAGGAGCTAAAACTGCTCATTTGAGACAGAGGATGAGCTGAGAGGACTGGTATATGATTCTATAAAGTAAGGATTATTTTGATTTGTGAATCATACAAAGCTACTCATACAAAGCAGTAAATGAGTGTAAGAAACTTCCTTGTGTTGTTCAGCATCCATCTTCTACCTTTAAGGCCTCATAAAATCCACATGGCTGAGTTATTTAAAAAACACCATAAGTGTGTGTTTACTCAGGTAATTTCTGCTGTAAAAATTTGAATATTCTAAATATTTTTTACATGGGTGTGTATGAGAACGGACTCTAGTGGACATTTGAGGAACTGCAGCTGTTGGCTCTTCATGCTGCTTTGATGGACAGATTTCACCAGCTGATTGTGAACAAACTAAAGAGCTTCAGAGCTTCTGCTGGCTTCAGGACATCGAGGATAATATCCCGAAGCTTCTGAGGGTTAAAGCATTGATGCGGTGTCACCATCGCGAGTCAGGCTTTGAATACGTCCACTGACCTGATTTGCTAATAACCTTTTTAATTATCTTTGTGACAGCTGAATTCTTGGCACGATGCTGCTTTGCCAAAGTGTTTCGTCAGCCATGTTGGCTCCACAAGCCCGCTCCCTGACCCTTGCTGCAGGTAACTGTGTTGTCTCTGTTGCCAGGGTGATGTTACTGATGACTCTGGTCCAAAAAGGGCAAACAATGACTCACCTGAAGCGTCACTAATTTCTCACTTTTTAATGTTCCTGTTAGTTTAACCGCTCCTGATTCCTGTTCAGCCAAGTGAATCAGCTGACAGAGCCCAACCGTTTCCACGTAACGTACAAGAGCAGCAGCTTGACCGACAATAAGTGCATTATATGAGCATTCCAGTAAGTAATCAAATAACCAGCACTCGGACATCACGCCACAAAATCAGTAAAATAACTGCAACACAGATCCACTGTGATGGAGACACACCTGTAAAGCTTAGAAATAGAGTTGGATGCTAAAGGCCTTTTCAGGCAGGACGTAGCATGTAGCAAACATGTCTCGACAAACTTAAGCATGCCAGGTTTGTTTAGACAGTAAAGCAGCTTGTTGTACTAAGGTAGGAAAAGTGTGTGGTTTAGACAGGGGTCGCATCTTATATTAGTGGGCGATAAAAAATCACACAAACAATGAAGTTAGCAGTTAGCACAGCGTATGCTACTGCCTGTGTTAAAGGGCCATAACACCACCAAACAGCAGACGCTGTTCTCCCAGCACAACACAGACTCCAACACAAACTGCACATGAGGACAGAAACTAAATCTCTCACAGGTTTTCACAGAAACTATTTCTGACAACATTAAGGTTAGTGGGCTAGCTTGGCTAACCATAACGTCATTGCTAGAAAATGACTTTTGTTAACTTTTGTTTTAACTGGCTCATAACACAATTTTGTGACTATTTATTTTTCACTCAATAATTTAAAGAAAATGAAATTCATTACAGCGTCTGCTCGTTCAGATCCAGTTTGGTATTGGACCTGGTTTGACTTCACAGAACCGCCACAGAAGATAGGACTCTGTGCAGTCCTGTGAAAAACTATGAACACCTTCACTGCTTCCATAGGAATTAAAAGATAAGTAGGACATGACCACCTCAGGTGGATTTAACACAATTCCACAACCTTCCCATGAGTGGTCTCCGCAAAGTCACCCCATCAAACCCAAAAGCTCCATCTCAGACTATACAGGTCTCAGTTAGCATGTTAAAGGTTAAAGTTCATGACGCCATGGTTAGCGATAGAGTGAACAAATATGGCTCGTTTGAAAATCCATAAAGAATCAAAGTGCTGCAGAGCTCAGAGAGCTGTGCATGGATAAATGCTGCGCACGTCAATAAACTGAAGCAACACTGTGAAGACGAGAGGACCAGAAGTCCTCCACAATAATGCAACAGACTCATAAAGTCACACTTTACTGTTATTTCAGGTTATTGGTGCTAAAGCAGGTTCTGTGAGCTCAGTTATTCACAGCACTGCAGACTTATAGGCTCCTGTATTTAGACTCGTGTGTCCTGCTCAAAGGGCAACAGGAAGGAAAGAAATGAGTGCTAAGATGACATCACCTCGAGCAGAGAGGGTCATGGACTAATTAAAGGGTGATTGGTTGGGGGATGGTGGGCTTATTATTAGCGTATTAGCTGCAGTGTCATTACCGTTATTAACCCAGGTGTGTTTTCTCAATGACCAAATCCTCCATCCCGAACGGACGGATGGGTGGAACGGAGGTCGTACGACTTCGAGGGGATAAGTGGGAGAGAGCCCTGTTGCCATAGCAACAGAAACACAAAGAAGATGGGGATCAACTTCGAGTTCACGGCAGGACAGAAAAACACGTCGCCGTATGACCTCATCCTAACTTTGACACGACACTCCTGACATGAAACTGCACGCCAGCAGAGGAATGTGATTGGTTCTACTTCTGCAGACACTTCCTGTCCAAGATGGCTTCTCTTTATTATTAATACTGTAAACATAACTGCATCAGTCAGTGTAGCAGCAGCATGTTTCTGCTACTCATCAAAGAGTCTGACAGCAGTTTGGGTTTTGTTGTTTTTTGTATCACTTTGTGTTTCTTTGTTGTTATTTGTGATGCAAAAGAACTACAAATTGTTTGGTTTCAAAACTATTTGCATCTTTTTTTCTTATTTTTGTGTCTCTGTTGGTACTTGGTGGGAGTTTTGTCTCTTTTTGCTGTTGTTTTGCAGCAGTCATGAGCTTTATGCACAGTTTCTTTGGCGGCCCATTCTCGTGTTTGCTTTCTGTTTCTTGTGCTTCCAAAGTCTGCCTCGGTGAACCTCCAGACCCGCTCGGGTTGCAGACATTTAATGTTTCTCTGGGAGAGATCTGATGTCTCGTGTGGAGTGCGATCAGAGCACACGAATGGTGCAGTTGGAGAACAGAGACGAGTCTGAATGTGTTTATTTTAAAAACTGACCTTCAGGAAGAAACTGAGAGCAGGGAGGACGGAGGGAGGCGTGATTGCTCCCAGGAGCTTTCATTAACAGGTAATGGACCTGATGATGACATCTTACACACATGATGGTGGAAAAGAAGAACAGGAAGTGATGCCACTGGAGCAGAGGCTGCTGATTGGATAGGAGATTCCCAGGCAGCTGCAATAAAACCTGATGTGTGAAGCCAGAAGAAGACACAGAAACAGAGCGAGGCGACGCAGCAGAGATCAGCTCCACACTGAAGGTACAAACATGCGTGTGTGTGTGAGAGAGAGAGAGAGAGACACACACAGGTGTGCGCAGGTGCAAATTAATGCCAGTTCCCAATGTTTTCTATTTAAATTTAAATTCCTTTCAGAGTCAAAGTTTTCTGCTTGCAGTTTTCTGTGAGTGAGCTGTTTGCTACTTCTTTCTGTCATCTTTGATTTTTTCTGCCAACTTTCTGTGAAACTGAAAACCTTGTGTTTGCAAGATCTCACTTATGATTTCTGGCTGAGAAAACAGAGACTTGGACAGGTGAACATGCATTAAATATGTCTTTAAATCTTCACACGAGCAGCGTTTAGCACTGAAAATAAGAACTGGAGATGAAGTAGCACGCTCTTCTCAGAGGAAGTGTAAAAAATTTGATGCTTCAGTCTGCTGCTGGGCTGCAAGGATATTTTTGTGAATGGAAGAATTTGCAGTGTAAGAGTGTGTGTGTGTGTGTGTTTGTCCTCACACGTGCATGAATGAGAGAGCTGGAGCTCCTCAGCATCAGCAGCAGGTGTGAAGAGGAGCGTGCACAAACCTTTGTGCATCGTCAGGAATGTATGTGAGTGACGCAACACAACAACAAGTGTTTGTTTCTGCGTGTCTGTTTGCAGGGGACACTGTGTGTGTGTGTGTGTGTGTGTGCAGGAGTGTCAGTGAGTGTGCATGTGACGGTCAAAAAGGCATTTATTTGCAGGGATGGAAAATGCTAAAATTAGCCGATGTTGCTGGACAATACACTTACACCCATCAGCCGAGCTAAAAGTGCTCCCCTCCTCATGTGTGTGTATTTAAAACCATTGTTGTGAGGACGCTTTGGTTCCTCTGAGAGGTCAGACCCGGTTTGGGGGCCTGAAACTATCAGACTGAGCTCTTTCTGCTGACGTCATAGTGCCGTCATTACAGTCTTTGTGAAAAACCACACTCTGTAAACAAAAGATGGACATGTGCACATGACATCACTCACTTTCAAATGCAGATCTCATTGATTATATACACAGATATAAAGTAATGAAAGTACTATTACTCCCATAAGTGGAGGAGAGTGTTTCGATCACGTTAACGCTGCAGCTGAGCTGGTTTTAAATGCACTCATTACATGCTAATGCAGAAGAGAAAAGGTAAAACTGGAAGTTAGATAGTAATGTAATTACTCTGTGTTTTTGAGTTCCTTTGCACCAGTTCAGAGAAGCATTACGTTTGCCTGACTGATCGTTTCAGATGCAGTTCTGCTTCTGTTTGCTGCTCCCCGGCCTCCTGTCCTTCACTCTGCTCCACTGCAGCGTCGACGGCCTCAGAGTCCAACCGCAACCTGCTCGGGTCAGTGTGCGCGTGTACACACACACACACTTCCGGCTCGGGGACTCATTTGACTCCTAAAGCCCATTTTCAAACAGCCCTGACCAAAAAGTCCTCACAGTGCTCTGATGTCCCCATAATGCAGAAACGTCATCACAGTTCATAGATCGCACTGATCCACTCACACGCGTGCATGTCTTTCTATCTTTCTTTTTACTTTCTTTCAAATACTTATAAATACTGTGAGAAAGTACTTTTACATCATGTACTTCAGGTAAACTTTATAAGTACTTCTATTAGGCAGGATCCCGTCACACCATCACGAGGGCCAAAACAAGCAGCTCCTCCCTCGAGGGCTCGGTGCTGATATCAGATGGCGTGAGGCGGCGGGGAGGGAAAGCTGAAGCGTTTTTCTGTTTAGTCTGGATGACACGAGATCTGTCGGAGTCATCTGAGGCAGCAGGCGGACAGGAAGTGAGACACTGCTCGCTGCCGGGGCCGTGGCGTGAGAGACGGGCTTCAGTGTGGAGGCGTAACGTGCAAAAACACAGCTCAGTGTTTTCCATATGGAGACTCCCTCATTGAAAATAAAGATGGAGGCGGTGTCGGAGGCTTTTCACAGCATCCCCTTGATTCACGTTTTTATCAGCAGACCAAAGTTCCCAGTAATCAGGAGGCATGCATGTTCACGTGTTAAAGGACAGGAAGTCCTTAAAACTGGACAGGAAGCACTGGATCAGACTCACACTCCTTTCCTTGGATATCATGTACAAAACCTTCAGCTCTAAGCCTTATCCCAGACAGTTTCACATTTCCTCTCGTACTCTCCTCATTTTCAGTAGATAAACTTGTTACGCCTTTATCTGTTCCAGCAGGTAGACCAGCCCATTTTGAGGTTTCATGCGGCCCCTCAGTCTCGCCCTGTAGGTGTGAAGGTGGGGGAGGAGCTGACAGCAAAACTGCTCCAATCGGATCACCAAATGAGGATGGAAAATGATGTCATGGAGCCAAAGAGGAAGAGGAGCTTTCCCATCAACAACGTCCCGCTGGACCGCCTGTCCATCAGCTCCATGGAAACGAAGCAGCAAGGGTCAAACAAGCAGAGGTAGTCACCTGTGAGAACACCTGAGAACACCTGAGACGCAGGGATAAGTCTAACGTCTCCATGTTCTTCTGTCTGCAGCAAGGTGGTGGAGTCACCACGGCGACGACTCAATCCACCGCCCATTGACAGAATCGGGATGGGTCGTCTGCCAAACGGCAGAGGATAGGCCACACCCCCTCCATCTGAAAGCCCACTCTCCCCCCACGCTCTCACTGGACAGGTGCAGAACTGCATGTGACTCATTTTCATAAAAGCATCAGTAAAAAAAACACTAAAATGGTCCTTTATCTCTACAGATGCATGAAACAGCCAATCACCTGCTGAACCACGCCCACCTGACACCCTCACTTCACCTGGACAGCCCAACACAAAGCGCGACTGTTCAATGATGGTGCGTTCAGATGCAGCTCCGTAAATTCGGCACACATAGAAATGAAGTGATTTCAGCGACACCTGCGATTTGCTTCCATGGCAACTCGTTTTAACAAAAATTTTATTTACCTGTAAAACTTACAGGTAAACAAAACTTTTATTTTTTATATGCTGAATTTAATCAAAGTGAATTATGTAATGTGAGCAAATCTCAGATTAGCAGCACCAACAGATATCCTGAAGTATGAGATTAAATATACTTAGTTTCCACCAATGAGAAGCTTTGATTTCAGATTTATTGAGAAATAAATTCGTTACAACTTTGAAATTTGTATTTGGAGAAAATCAGAGCTCAGATCTCAGAAAGATCAAATCATCAGAATCGAGCACCTTTGAGTTTAATAACAATAATTTGGATGTTTTGGGGTTTTTCATTTATAAATTTTTCCATCTTTTTGATTCTTTACATTTAATATATAATTTAAAAAATTGAAGGTTAGAGTTTGAACATTTTAACCTCGTTAGGATTAGCGTTAGGGAATGATAATGCTGCAGTTTTCCGAGTGTCACCTGAATGCACCATCGTCGCCGCCCCCTGCTGTTGGGACCCTGACTGGAGGCACTGTTGCCTCGACTCCCCTCGCAATCGTCCGACACCAATCGAGTTTCCTCCTCGCACGTTTGTCTCAGAGTTGTGCAGCAGGACTCTGGGTTTCCACAGCAACGGCACATTTCTGCTGCGACCGTAAACAGTGGACATAGCTACTGTTACGTCACCTCAAAGTCACAAGATTAGCATTTTCACAGTCAACCCCTTAGTTGCAAAGCAGACTTCCTGTTCAATATGACCCAAGATGAGCGACTGAGTCCATCACCTCAGCAGCAAAGTGTTTACAAAGGTCAGAGGTCAAAGTTCTACAGCACTGGAAGTCTTTTTGCAACCACAGCAGTCGCCACCTGGTGGCTGTTAGATAGAATGCGGGTTTAACTCTTCAGCATTACTTTTTTTTCCCTGACCAGGAAGCTACATCCATGTTTTATACCATCTATGACTGTAACACATCTAAATTTTCTAAACTTGAAATGAGAAAAAAAAAAAAAGAAGTCCAAAAAGAGGTTTAAACGTCTGAGTGCCGCTGCAGTGGAAACCGTCCTGCTCACTGATTCTGTTCTGATGTGCTTCTTCCTGCCTGAGTTTAACTGTGCTTAATAAAAAGAAAATGACAACAAAGTTCTGACTGTGACTGATTTCTTCTCTTTTTCAACCCCTTGAGGATTTTAGATCATGTGCTAAAAGCTACAGTTCCACTAATGTCCACTAGAGGCTCCACCAGTGAGTCCCTCCCCATTCTCCCAGAAATAAACAAGCGTACAGCCAGGTGAGTTTCTGTTGAGTCTTTATTACGAAAAAGATCATGTGATCCAGAACAGTGCACACAGAACGGCTGGTTCACACAGTCCACGGATGATCTGGATCAATCAGAGTCCCAGCATTTCCTGTGTGAACTCATCCACCAAGGACTTCTGTACAGCTGCTATGGGAGCAGAGAAGGGACATAATGGACCGGACTATCAGCAAAATACAAACACCTTCACATTCAGAGACGGAGAGCACAGACGAGACTTCACCCTCAAATCCAAACCAGAGAACTTGAATGTACTCTGGACAAGAAACTCCAAAATGATCCCCTAATTACGCAAGACGTTCATCTTTAACCCAGCAACTCTGTCAGCGCATGGCAGTTTACTTATTCAAGCGTTTTCAAAATATATTTAGAAAGAAAGAAAGCTAACTACTAATACAAGCGAATACCACAGAGCAGTTTAGTCTTTAAACGTAGGCAAATAGCTTGAAGCTTACATAAGAATACAGATGTTTAGGACAATGCTAGCTCACAGCTAATATTAGCTATTGTTAAGAACACAGCCATGTAAGTCAGATGAGATAACGCTAATGTGAGCCAAAATGCTCATATGCTTAAAATCAACATTTTAGCTGCAATGCTACCAGCAAAAATCAATGCCTTTGTTAAATCAGCTTTACCTCAGGTCAGTGCTAACATGCTAACTTCCAAAACTGGGCTAAGAGATAAATATAAATAAAATTAGCTTCACCTCCAAACCAGCTAAGATAATAACAGTCTAATTTGCTGACTGCTAAAAATAGCTGTCAGCTTTGAGGTGAACCCAACATTAGCTAATATGATAGTCTTTGTGTAATTAATTTGTTTTTCCTGATATAGCTCAATGCTAGCTACCAAAACAGCCAGTTAATAAAACTAAAACGGCTTTGATGTTAGTTTCACTTTGAAGCCGTCACAGTCACCTATGTTAACCATTCCTTAGAACTATTAAGGTCTATAGCATTAGCTTAAATTACTGATATCTGCATTATTGATAGCTAGAAACCATTAAGGGTTACTTCAAAACATGTGATCACTAACTCAACCCAATACTTAAAAGAACACAAGAAAGTAAAGTGACAGGGCTGATAATAATATATGGCCATAGTTCAATATTCACTGTTAACATATAGATAAACATGAATGTTGGCTTAGCAGGCTTGGGGGTAAAGCTAATATAAAGCTAGCATCCAAGTTTAGGGATCCAGTTGTTTTATAGCTAATGCTAACATAAGCTAATAATACAGACCTTAATAGTTTTGACTAAGGTTAACATAGCTAGCTAATATAAGCTATTGCTACACCTTTTGGGGGTTTTTTTAGACAAAGCTAATATAGATTGCTAACAATAACATCGTAATTTTTGTTACGCTAGCTTTAGACTCAAGTCAACTCACTCAGAGCTGAGATAAAGCTAAAATAGTAAGCTATTTTTACACATTTTATTAGCTCTGTAGCATAGCAAATGTAGATGACTGCTAACGTGACTCAGCTTTTGATAAGACATCAAATGTAACAGCTTCATCTTAGAATAAATGCCAACACTCGCTAACATTTTAGACTATAAGATAAAAATGCTTCCAATATTGCCAATAATGAACAAAAAAAAGAAAATACTATTTGATGCCAATATTGGTTAACACTGTAACTATAGTTGATTTTTGGGTCAAGCTAATCAAGCTAACTGCTAACACAAGTTAAATAATAAAGCGAATAATTAAACTGACTGTTAGCATTAGGAAACGTTATTTTTGGATCATTTTGGAGTATTTCATGTGTTTTGTTCAGAGAACAGACAGGTTTACAGCAGATAACACATTTGGACTGAAGCCAACATGGTCTGACCTCAGCCCCTTTATTCAGTAAGGCAGAGCTGGACCTGAGGAGGGCAAAGCTGCGGGTTTGTTCAGAAACAAAACATTAAAAAGTAAAAACGATAAATCCTACTGAGTTTAGAGCAGAAAAAACATAAACAAATCAGAGCGGCATTCGATTGCCTTCCACGCTGATTTTAACAGCGTGACCCGTCTTCGTCAGGCGCCGGATGTCAGCAAATCTACGCATCTGTTTATCAACACGGGACAAACTCTTCCTCACCGGACCCTGGAAGCAGACAGACAGAACAGATGTTACAGGGTTTACATCTTGTAACCACACACTGAGGTAACAACACAAAGAGAACCGGTTTGTTTCGCACACATCACTGCTCATGCAGGAAGATGTTGTTTCACACCTCGTTCAGATCAGATGGGAAGAGACTGTTTCTAAAGACCATTTACAGTTCAAAATAAGCTTTGTCTCACTCTGACCCCTCGCTCTGTGCGAAACAAGCTGCTTTAACTCCCCTCCTCCCTGAACATCTATTTGCTCCTGATTGGACAGCTTCTGGAAGCCTGCTGATGGCTGCTGCTGGACGTGTGGCTGATTCCGTATCAATCAAAGTGAAAACATTTCTTCCTCCGTGTCAGCTGACTCATTTCTACATTAAATGTATTTTATCTAATGAAGCCATGCAAACGTCAGCCTTCATACAGGTACACTGTCCCACACACGGCACACCCTCTCACCTGTTGAACGTTACTTCCTCTCTCTTAGTGATTATCCCTCTGTAGTGCAGTTTGGTCTTTATTAGGGTCAGAGGTCACAGTGCGATGCCCTGAGCTGGACGGCTCATACAGCGGGCAGGAAAATGATTCAACCCCCATCATTACATATGAGGTCACATGACCTCTGAGTGCATTATTTTTTTTAAAGTTAAGGTTTTGGCCGTTGGTTATGACACGATTAGACGGTGTATCAGTGATTGGTCTGACGTTATGATGGAAGTCAGAGGTCTGAATGACTGAAGTGTGATCAATCGTGAGCTCTTCGCTGCGTTCAGTGAACTCTGTTTGGGGGTTGGATAACTTTGCCTCCACTGTACGTCTGCACACTGCAGGTGAGTCAGGTTCTTCACACCATGCAGACAGACTTACGGCCCCCTGCAGGGGAGCAGGGGAGCTACAGCGGCATTCGGTTTCCCTCTATGCTGATCTTCACAGCTCCCTGCGGCCGCCCCAATTTTCTCTGCTCGGCGAAACGCCGTTTGTGCTTCTCCAGCAGGCTGATGGCCTTCTTACAGCCGCTCTACAGAGGACCAATCACAGCTCAGCTCCTGACCTGACAGCAGGTAACTCCTTGTTCAGAGCTTTACAGTCAAATACAAGCGGAAAATAACCCGATGTCTGTTCCAGCACAAAAGTGTTTGTTTCACCTTTATTAACACTTCAGAAAACTGAGTGTTTATTTATTAGTTCTTTATTGTTATTCAAATTTTTTATTCATTAAAAACATGTTTGCTTTTAGCGAGTTTTAAAATATAATGTTTAATTTTGGAATTTTGTATTTGTTATTCATTTTGTAAATCATGAATAAATAATTTGTTTGACACATTATTCAGTTATGAAAAAACTGAAACCAAATGTTAAACTCTGGATATTTCATAGGACTGTGCCTAAAGGGGGCGCTCTGCTGTTTAGTTGAAGTGTATCGGCCCATGTGACGACTCACCCTGCTGGAGTCCACCTCCACGTTCCATTTGGGTCGAACCACGTAGTCTTTGTTCGAGGGCATTGGGACTCGAGCCCGGGCGCAGAACCCGGGGTCTCCGGGCCGCAGAGCTCTGTTGGGAGCAGGGGTTCAGGTTAATGAGGGTGGAATTTAAATTCCGAAACACAGCACAAAATTCCAGACGATAGAGGAAGAAGTTATGACACAAATCCCGCCCCCTGACCCCAGATGTCTGAGAACTTACTTCTCCTCTCCGGTCAGCTGCTTCTCCAGGTCTCTGCGAGGCGTCTGACCTCCAGAACTACAAACAGAAGAAGAAGACACGAAGTCAACTTCGAGTGTGAAGCGGCTCCACTGAGGCGCCTTGCAGGTTTCTGAGTGATGTTCTTCACCGGCTTAGCCTCCATGCTGTTAGCAGCACGTCACTCCTAGCGGGTTAGTCGGCGCCAAAACTTCCAGCACGAAACAAACTCAGCCCCGCCCAAGCTCCGCATCATCAGGGCAGTGAAACACACACGGCTAACACTGCCATTAGAGAAACAGCCTCCAGTCTCTGCTCTGTTTAACCCCTCTGTGCAGCAGCGCCCCTAATGTCTGCAGTGGATATTACAACTATCAGCAGCTGTGACTTTATGTCTTAGATTTGTTTGTGTCGCAGATAAGCACTGAAGCTGAAATAAGGCCGTCCTCCACTCTGGTGCAGTACCAGTCTCAACCACCAGGTGGCATCTAGTCCACCTGAAACATGCCCCAAATTATTCAAGCTCATGTTAGCGTTTCAAAGCAGACTTATTTTAGACGAGCTCAGACTGCAGGTCTAAAAGACGGGGGGATGGGGGGACGGGTCAGAGTGCTGCCACCTGGTGGTAAAAACAGAGCTACAAGAAGGGTTTGAATCAAAATATAAAATCTAGGCTTCAGTCATTTTTTTTTAGTTGAATCACTGAAATAAATGTAAAGTAACCGGCCAATTCTGCTTCATCTCACAAGCTCCGCCCACATTCTGTTTGTGAGGAGCAGCCAATCAAAAGATACTTAGAGGAGGCTTATTTTATACTGCAAATTATGCAAACAGACTCTATTGGAGTCCAAGAATGAAAAAGGAGCTGGAAATGAGCAGAACAGGCCACCTTTAAATCGCGCAGCTGCACTCATGAAGTCATTTAAGTCTCAGGGATTCATTCTTGTCACTTTGGTGCTGCTGGGGGTATCTGAGGAGTTACTAAGCTTTAGACAGAGGCATGTAAAACCTGCAGAAATGGGTTAAAGAAGGTAAACCTGGTCACTCAGTGCAACCATGCAACATCAGGACTGAACCTGGTTGGTGGAGAGAAGACGTCAGGTTCCTCTGCCCTCTCCACCTTCTGAGGCTGACTGGGGATGAGACGGAGGAAGAGGAGTGAAAGAGGAAAAACTACGCCTCATCCTAACTACGATCTTCAGAAATCACCTCACAATATTCAAAGAGAAGACCGAGAAAGGTTCAGCTTTCAAATGGGTTTCAGGTAAAGCCGCGCTGAGTGAGTTTAGAGTGAACAATGGGGGGAATGCGGCTCACAGATATAGCAAACGCACTGAGGGGGGCGGGGGGTTTCCACCTGTACAAAACACCTGACAAACTCTGACACAAGCAGAAGATGGAAAATGAGGGTTAAACTGTTTTCAGGCGGGACAAACACCATCACATGACAGGAAGAGACCAGACATCAGCCCAGGGTGCCGGTCAGTAATGTAGTTACTGCATGGTTTGGATTACTCGCACTGGAAAAGGTCTGAAATCTAACGACGGCTAACGGTGATTCTAATAAAGTCAAATATATGAGTTAGAGTAATTTTATGGATAATGTAAATAAAACTTAAATCCCTGCAGAGATGGAGCAGAAACAAGAATGTTAGTGTTGTCTGGGTGACGATGGAATCAGAGGAGGTCGCACATTGCGATCATCATTACCTTAGGCGCCGTCTCTGAGGCATCTGCTGATCCAGATCTCTCTGCTGCCGCTCTTCTCTCGTCATCCCCTTATAGTTTGACGTCAGACCGAAGATCGGCCGCGACCACTCGTCTGGAGACGACAAAGAGTTCAGAAACCGCGCCCTCTACGGTCAGACAGGAACTAGAGAAAAGGAGCTTGGCCTTACTGATGAGTTTGAGAGCGAGGTCTTTGTTGGCTCGAGACTCTTTGGGATGTTTGTACAGGAACATGACGGCCCGCCCGATGCCGCTGTGCTTCAGCGTCTCCTGACTCACGCTGGGTAGCTGCAGGACGAAACACACCATGAACGACTGAATCTTAGAGAGATGCAGCAGAAGAATGACGCGTCGCGTTCAGCGCTCACCTCCTGCAGTATCCTGAGCAGCTCCTCTCTGATCCTGAGAGCGGGCAGAGATTTGTCAGGAAGAGGGCTGATCCACTCTTTAATGGCCGACATCACGCCGCTGTCGATGAACGTCTCCTTCAAGTCCTGCCTGAGGGACAAACGACAAGAGTCTTCAATGCATTCAGGGAGAAGGGCCAGCACGTTAGCCTTCTACTGTAAGCTAACACGGAGCTCTTACTTCTTCAGGTGCATGACGACCTGCGGCAGCAGCATGAGCTTCTTCAGCGCTGGTTTCTTCTGGCTGTTCAGAGCTCGATCTTCCTGCGAATAAAAACAAACACGCAGGTGAGGATCACAGCTCAGAGTTTCGCGAGGCTTTTATTTTGATGGAGTGAGAGCGGCGGTCGCACCTCGGCAGCCTCGTTCATCTTGGTGATCATGGCGTTGACCACGTCGTCGGCGTCGCTGATGAACGTGCCTCCATCGCGGTGCCGCCTCTTCTTGCTGTTCATGGCTTTCCTCCGGGCGAGCATGATGTCGAAGTCCGACATCATGCTAGTGCTACACACACACACACACACACACACACACACACACACACACTTTTAATAGCAGAAACACAACAACGCTCGTTTAAAATCGTGTTGCTGATCAGTAGACTCACTCTTGGCCGCTGCGGTCAATGCCCTCGTCAGAGTCTGACTCCTCCTCCTCCGCCTGCACCTTCTGCTTCGCCTTACCGTCGCCCTCCAGGTCCTCCTGGTTGAAACCCTGCAGGACGACAGTTTGTGAAACGGGAACCGCTCACGGGTGATCTCGCTTTTGTCTTTGAACAGAGACGCGATGACGAGGCTTACCGTGAACTCCTCCTCCTCCTCATCTCCAGACTCGCCAAAGATGTCTGCGATCATCTTCCTGCAACAGAACATGCACATCAGCTCCTGGCAGCCACAGAATTTAACTCTTTATTTTTAAATTAAAACTCTGCACGTGTGTTTTATTGCAGAGGGGATAGCTGCATCCCTCAGGCCATCCTGAGGAATTCTGCAGTTTCGTTCCTTGGTCATGTCTTTGGGAACTCTGGAATGAATTTCTGATTCTTCTTTGAGTTTTCTGTGAGGTGTTTGGACGTCAGCACTCACTCCTCCTGGTCTTCTCCGGAGTCGCTGTCGCTGCCAAACAGCGCTTTCTCATCCTTGTTCCCCGCCGCCTTCGCTCGGTCGTCCTCCTCGCTCTCGCTGTCTGAGCCGAGCTCTTTTAGTTTGGCTGCCAGACTTTTGTCGGGACCCCCGAAGTCAGCGTCGCTGTCCGAGTTCTCATCGTCCGACACCGCCCGGCTCCTCTTCGCCACTGAGGAGACCGTCGAGAGCAACAGACGTCACACAACAGCGCTGCTTTACCTCACAGCATCAACTTTTACTTTCAGCAGAGAAGCCAAATGTGGTTCCCGCTCCAACCATCAGGTCTGCATTACCTGGTTTCTCCGCCTTCTCCTCGTCCTCGTCCTCGCTGTCGGACAGGATGGCCTTCTTCCTCTTCACTGCAAACACAAAGCTCACTGGTTACTCACACAGCATCTAAAACGTAACTGAAATATTAACTGAACCGGCGAACGTGTCAGGTGACTCTGCAGCCCACGAACGACCGTCTGACCACGAGCACAACAGGCACCGAGCAGCTCGCCAAGGTGAAGTCTGTGAGAGAGCGTGTTTACCATTACTCAAAACGATCAGATGTTCTTTACTCGGTGAAGCACGCGTGATGTCAATTCAGTGTGTGTCACGCTTGTGTTCAGTGTGGCCCTGCTGGACGGGTACACCTTACCGCAGACTTGCTTCACGACAGCGGCGATTTTTACCTGACAAACCCGGACAGTGTTGGAAAAGTTACTTTGAAAAAATAATTACTTATAGTTACTTCTTTAAAAAAGTAACTGAGTTACTATATTATCAAAGTAACTAATTACTAGGAAAAGTAACTATTGCATTAAATAAAAAAAAATAAATAAACACACACACACAAAAAAAAAAAAAGTTTAACCCTCTGGGGTCCAGAGTGTTGACTTTTGATTTCACCTTTAAAAACATCTCGCCTCGAGACTTCCGGATGGTGAGGAAACTGGTTGCAGCATAATCTTTCAGGTACCCCTTGAAAACTGACATGTTATAACACAACTGAGAATATTCATAGTAGTATACCAGGGGGTAACAAGAGAAAGACAAGAGGAATTCGGCAACAAAGTGCGGAGGAAGGAGTTTTTTCACCGAAAGAAGTTGATGGTGCTAGCAAGCTAAAGCTACACGGAGCTATGGAGGCAATTGAAGCTAACATTCTCGCTGAGCTGAAAGAAGTCCAGGATAATTTGAAAAGAAAAATAGCGGAAAAGACTGGGCTTGTGAAAACAGAAATGTCGGAGTTTAGGAAAGAAGTGGGGCAACGGCTTGACGAAATTGTCACGGACATGAAAGAGGTAACAAGCAGGATCGAGGAGGTCAAACAGAGTAACCGAGGTGGAGGAGGTCACAGTCGATCTTAAAGACGTGCTCGGCCATACTCTCCAGTTACAAGAGGACCTCCAGACACGTCTGTCCGACCTGGAAGCCCGCTCTCGCAGGAATAAAATACGTGTTCACGGGATACCAGAGGGTGAAGAAGGGGACAACATGCTCGAATTCATGGAGAATTTTATAAAGAAGGAACTGGCCCTCTATGACACCAATCTGGGCATACAGCAGTTCCACCGCTCGCTCGGCCTCAAGCCACCACCGGGCTCCAACCCCAGGTCTATCGTGATTCATTGTTTGGAATACAAGACCAAGGACTTGGTGCTCCGTTCTGCGTGGACCAAAAAAGAAATACTGCTGAAAGGGAGGCGTGTGTATTTCGACCAAGACTATCCTAGTGACATTTTAGCTAAACGCAAAGCATACAACACGATCAGGAGGACTTTAAAAGAGAAGGGGCTCCGCTTCCAAACATTGTATCTGTCGAGACGGCGTGTTTTATGAAAACGGGCCCGTGATTTACAACAACACGCAAGACGCATCCGACGACATGGAGAAGAGGAAGTTGATGGAAAAGGGAGCAGACGACCCAATACCACGCATCCCCATACTCAAGCCGAGGACGCCCTTCTGGGAAAGAGCGAGCGGGGCGCCGCGGTGGACCCGGGAGGAAAGGATGAAATACATCCAGGAAAAGCTCCAGAGATTCAAGCGTATGGATAGTAACACCTAATTTTTTTTCCCGCACCTGAGACTGCAGTTTTCCCCTGTAAAATAAGAGTAATAGGTTTGACTGCAGTTATGGGATGTTACTGACTTTCTCCAAGAGCGCTGCTATGATGAACGGAGATTAGCAAGCAGCACTACGAGGGGCTCTCTGGGACTCGCCTCTTTGTTTTGAAGTTGGACGTACACTTCATAATTGGAAGTCATATATGTTATTTGTTCAGGTACGTTGTTCCTTTGTTCTGCAGACCCACATTTTCTTTTCAGAGCACCTAGAGATTTACAGGTATTGTGTATTTTCCTTTTGCTGATGGAGATCAGACAACAATATAAAGTAATTACACTCAACGTTAATGGTTTACATAACGTCATTAAAAGAAACAAAGCTCTTGCTAAAATGAAACGAGAAAAAGAACATAATTTTCTGGCAAGAAACATCTTTCTGCCACCGAGCAAAGAAACCCTGTGTAAAATGGGGTTTAAAAATGTGTATTATTCCTCGCATAAAAAAAAACAACAAAAAAAAAACAAACAAACATTCTAGAGGAGTGGCCATCTTATTGTCTGACAAAGTACATTTCCAACTCTCCTCACAAATCAGAGATAAAGAGGGGCGTTATATACTGGTTAAAGGGTACACAGATCACAAGAAAGTTACATTGTTTAATGTGTACAGACCACCAGGGACTGATAGACATTTGATCAGGACCCTTTTTGAATTAATTGCAACAGAAATATCAGGCGTATTAATATGCGGCGGAGATTGGAATATTAACTTGAATCCATTTTTGGACACATCCAGCAAAACTAAATTGTCACAACCAGAAGCAGTATATGTTAAAAGAATGCTTAAGGAATTAGGATTGGTTGATATATGGAGGGATTCGCACTCACTGGAAAATAATTTTTTTTTTTCCACATTCCCACCATATGTATTCAAGATTGGACTATTTTTTTATGTCACACTTTGATAAGCATAGAATTGTAAATTGTGATATAGGGGTGAGAGATATTTCGGACCATGCAGGGGTGTACTTGACACTCCATTTGGATTCAGATCGCAAAGAGACTTTATGGAGGCTCAATACTAGTACAGTAGTACTAAATAGAGCTGGGCGATATATCGAGTTTTTTAAAAAATATCGATATATTTTTATACGAGATATAAGATGTGACAATATCCTTTATATCGATATAGTCTGTGTTACGTTATAATTATAGTTGCGGAGCCGCAGGTTTGCCTCTTTCGTCCACTTTTGTCTTTACGCAACGTTACTCGACCTCGCCTCTCCTTCACTGAACACAACTCCCCCTCCTCCCCCATCGCTTCACCTGCAGGCAGCGACAAGATGGACACGGCAAATCTCCGTTAATGAGTTACTGCGCATCACCCCGTGCGTGGGGCTGGACGGCGTCAACGTGTTAACGAGCTAACCACGCTAACGAGCTAGCCACGCTAACGCCATGCACGGCCTGAAATCCTTTCATTCTCTCAAAAGTTGACTGCGCGCCTTTTGTATGAATTCTGGTTGTGCTTGATGACGGCGAACCGATTTTCTGTGATACACAGCGCTCAGCAATCTGTCAAAAAATGTTTTAGTTCGACTTTGCTAAGCTACGGAGCTGCACCGCTTGATGGATTGTCGGAGCATTACGGCTACCGAGGAGTCTCGCAGAGTGATACGTACTGTGCTTCAGCGTAATATTACCGTACTGTGTGTGTATACGGACCATAAATGGCTCCTGTTCAGAGACATGGTTATGAAGCGGATTTCAAACTCCAGGCTGTCAGTCACGCAGTAGAAGTTGGGAACAGAGCAGCTGTGAAATCTGTCTTTGTTATTATGCTCAGCGTCTGTTAGTTTACATTTTGACTGCACAATTGTGAGCTCTTTGTTATGCACAGAACAACATAGTTTTCTTTTATTTATAGAGCATCATTATTTAATAAATGCTCATAATTTATTTTTGAGTAGTTTTTTTCATGTACATCTATGCTGTATGTTAATAAAAGTGCCTGTGTGACATCTGGGACACAGCTTTGACTAAGAACTCTCTTTTTGTTCTTACTTTATGGCTTTAAAAAAATATCGAGATATATATCTTATATCACCATCCAGCTAAAAAATATCGAGATATGAATTTTGGATCATATCGCCCAGCTCTAGTACTAAATGATGTAAAATTCTTAAAGTTTGTAAAAGTGACCTATTATACCCGACTGTATGCAGAACCACACAGGATAGATGTGCCCTCTGTTAATGCATTTCTTTCCTCACTTGATTTACCATCGATAGGAACAGAACAAAATAAAAGATTGACACAAACAATAACTGCGGGGGAGATTAACAAGGCCATTTCAAAATTGAAAGGTAATAAGATGGCCGGTGAGGATGGCTACCCAGCAGACTGGTACAAACACTTCAGAGATCTAGTAACCCTTCTGCTGAGGGATTGCTTTAACCATGTGCTTACAGGGGGGGAGATACCACCATCCTGGAAACGAGCAGTTATTTCAGTAACTCCCAAACCGGGTAAAAATAAAACAGAATGTGGTTCCTACAGGCCCATAACAGTCTTGAATATCGACTACAGGATATCTGCAACAATATTAGCTAAACGGTTGGAATTTATAACTTCGGAACTAACGGATACAGATCAAACCGGTTTTGTTCGAAACAGGCAAACTCACGATAATGTGAGGTGGGCTCTCCATCTAATAAACAAAATGAAAAATATTGAATCAGTAGCTGTTAGTCTTGATGCCGAAAAGGCATTTGACTCTGTCTGCTGGAGATATCTTTATTGGTTTTAACAGCCAAATCATCAGGTGCTTACAGTCTCAATATAACTCACCCACTGCCAGGATTAAAATTAATGGTGATTTAACAGATACACTACAACTAGAGAGAGGCTGTCGTCAGGGATGCCCTCACTGTCCCACTCTCTTTGCGCTATTCATTGAGCCTCTAAAGACATTAGAGGTGTACTAATTAATTATATAATGTATAAAGTTGGTCTGTATGCTGACGACGTTCTCATAACGCTAACTAACCCGGAAATCAGTCTGCCTAATCTTCTTTCATTATTGAAAACATTTGGCATATATTCCAGATATAAATTACATTTACAGAAAACTCAGATTCTCTTATATAATTACCGCCCATCACAAGACATTCAAAAGATAGCCAAGTTTAACTGGAGTAACTCCTCTATAAAATATCTAGGAATCCATATACCCACAGATCTATGAATGCAATTATGTCCCACTGACATCAGAAATTAAGGCAAACCTACGGCGCTGGTCATTATTGCCAATGAATATGCACAATCGGATAGATAAAAATGAATCTTTTGCCAAAGCTTCTCTATTTGTTCCAGGCGCTGCCTATACACGTACCATCCAAGCAATTTAACGATTGGAATAGGATGATCTCTAATTTTATTTGGGCCAAACAAAAACCAAGGATAAAATTTCAGACGTTACAACTGCAAATGGACAAAGGTGGATTCGCTCTGCCGTGTCTTGAGGACTATTATAGGGCTGCACAGTTACGAGTGATGATTGGGTGGTGTGATCCAATGTGTGAGGCTAAATGGAAGGAGATAGATCAATCCTACTGTGAGACACCGCTTCAATCACTGCTTGGAGATCAACCACTCATTAAAAGACATATAGATGCAGACCTGTTCCCGACACTAATGAAAGGGCCCATAGAGATATGGCATAGGATACTCAAATATGAGAAAACTGAAAAAAGTGCCCGGACTTTACGATGGCCTTCTTACGATTTGGATTTTGCACCTGCAAACATGGATAAGAGATTTATACAGTGGTCACTGATCATAAGGGTATAACAGGCTACTGGAAGATCACAGATAAAAATGTACTAAAAGACTACCAGCAACTCCAGAGAAGTTTTTACTTGGAAAGACAGGATTTCTTTAGATACCTGCAGCTGAGGCACCATTACGACAGAAACATAAAATTCCTAGAAGAGGAGGCCACAGGTTGGTTAAAATCTTCCTTGACTCTTGTAAGGGGAATGCACCAAAGAAACAGATATCCAGATTATACAAATGTTTACAAACATGTAGGAATAATGACACAACGTACATCAAAGCTAGATGGGAAAAAGAGGGCGAAATAATAATACATGACGACAACTGGTTCAATATATGTAAGGCTGTGGTAATGACCTCGAGCTCAGGTCTATGGAGGGAATTTGCATGGAAAAACACGGTGCGCTTTTTTGTCACGCCTAAAGCTAAGAGTAAACAAAGTAAAGACCCCGACAAGGTTCAGTGTTGGAGGAACTGTGGATGTGTATCTGCAGGACATTTTCTTTTTTTTGGGAATGTGGTAAGATTGTCCCCTACTGGCTAGTAGTGATCAAAGAAATCACTACCATGATGGGCTTGAACTTGGCCCCTGATTTCACTGTGTTTTATCTATGTGATTTGCCCCAAGGACTGAGGATTTCAGACAAATATCTTTTATTGATATTATTGGCTGGTGCAAAGAAAGCCATAACTCGCAAATGGCTAAACGTGGATCCACTGTTATTTTTGGACTGGATAGGTATTATCAAGGAAACTTACACAATGGAGAGACTGACTTTTTCATTAAGACTTGCTGCTGATAAATTTGAGAAGTACTGTAAAAAATGGGACCTTTACTTGAATGGAAAAATATTATAAACTCTTGTACCAAATGTATCATTGCTGTAATTCACCTATTTGATTTGATTGTACCATAAATGGGTGTGTCTTTTTCTTTTCTTTTTTTAAATGTGTCTTTGCTAGCCTAGATGCTCCGTACTTGTTAAGGGTCTGAATGTTTTGTAAAAAATATACAAAACTACCAATAAAAATAAAGTAAAAAAAACAAACAAAAAACCCCATCTCGCCTCGTTTGGTTTCATCCTGTTCAACCTAATGTCTGAAGTTACTGTTATTCTTTCATTTTGACACAAAACTGATCTGAAATCAGGCAAAAAACATTAAATCAGAGTAGAAAAAAGTTATTTTTTACTGTAACAACCACAAACATGGTTAACGAATCATTTTCATAACTTGAAATATAAATTGTAAATTTTTAAAACCTTTGCACATTTTGCAAACAACAAAGTTATTTGCAGCTATTTACCTAAAAATGCAGCCAAGGTGCTTTTTTTTTTTATAACCATTTCTAACTATTTACAGAACAATCAAATAAGATGTCACAAATTATTTGTGCCACTCCAAAAAATAGTTTATGTCCACTGTAAGATGAAGGAGAACGCCACAGCCTGACACCTGCAGGTGTGTCGCTCCAGTGTTTACACTGTAATCTGTCTTTGGTGGCTTTTTGGAAAAAGTGTGACATTCAGCAGTCGCCTCATTGTTCTGACACACAACAAAACTACACACCAACTACACACCCCAAACACGCTAAACGTCACAAATCTCTCACATCTCAAAACTCGCCCCCTCTCTCTCTCTCGCCTCTGTCACTCCTAAAACTCCGCCTCCTTCTTAAACATCCGAATGCCATGTTGTCATATCATTTCTTGATTGGTCGACATGGTACATTTTTCCACCAATAGGAAAGGGGTGTTTTTTCTTTTTCTTGGTGCTTTGGAGCGCTTTCCTTAGAAACACAGTTTTTATGTTTCTTCTAAACATCTCAATTTTATTCAGAAAAAAACATGTCGTATATTTTTAATCATAACTCGGGTTTTTCATGGCCGTTCAACACAACTTAAAAACTGATATATAGTTTAAAGTCAACACTTAACACAAAATTGGAGACTTGGGGTTGTTTTGAGTTGACATAGCATCTTGTTGCTATGTCATCTTAAATTGGTCATGTGATTGTTTTGCCCAGCCCCCTGGTAAACTGAAAATAGCTTCAACCGTCTGTGTTGACTAGAGATGGACTGATCCGATATTACGTATCGGTCCAATACTGACTTAAATTACTGGATCGGATATCGGAGAGAAATAAAAAATGTAATCCGATCCATTAAATATCACGTAAGCACTTCACAAAAGTTGCGACACGGCGTAACTCAGCTCATAACCTCGGAGCACGAACCAGATCGGAGCAGTATGTGTCATGTGATAGAGCAGCTGTGGCGTGCGAGACCTGTCAGTGGTCTGGTTGAGCATTTGTAGCCTCGCTACCAAACCGGCATTTCATCTCCGAGAAAGTTATCCCAGAGAGAAGTAAAGCAAGTGTAATATTATACTATATACTAATATACCCTAGTAAGCTATAGTACTTTTTCCTTTGGGAAGGTACCATCTGTGCAGTCTGCAATTCTGTAGAAGAAAGATGTTGAATCTATTTAATTATTCTTGAAAAATAATTGATTTCTGTGCATTTTTTTTTTTTTTTACATGTGCATTAAATTAAAGTTGATTACGTCGATTAAGCATCCCGAGGAGGGTGGGGGGTGGTTCCCTATTTTCTTTTGCTGGGAGTTTGCAACCCTATTAGTTAGGTTGCTTAATATTGCTGCTAAGTACTCTTTAAAATACCAGAATAGGGAGGATGGAGCAGGTTTAAGTTTATTAGATTGGTGTTTTTTTTTAAAATTTGAGTATGAACTTATACAAAATGCAGCAAGATAATAAAAAAAAGATTTATTGATTAAAAAACACACTATATCGGATTCATATCGGTATCGGCAGATATCCAAATTTATGATATCGGTATTGGACATAAAAAAGTGGTATCGTGCCATCTCTAGTGTTGACAATAGTAACGAGTCCACAACGTAACAGCATTGTAACCATAGAAACAGTCATTAGTTTGATCGCTCATTAACGCCGTCACTCGGTCACTGAACCCGGAGCTGCTCGTTTACCTTCACGTTAATTTGAATCAAACTGATCCAATCAGGAAGTCCAGTGTTTCTGGAGTAACGACATCATTTCCTGTCTGAAAACGGTTAAACTGAAGTCTGCCTGGGGGCGTGGCTTACCTGGCTTCTCGTCGTCCTCGTCGCTGTCGCCTCTCTGCTGCCTCTTCTCTTCCTCCTGCTGCTCTCCATCACTTCCTGCTGCAGCTTTCCTCCGCCCTCCCTCTTCCTCCTCCTCGCTGTCTGACTGCATCACCCCCTTCCACTTCTCCCCTCCTCCTTCCTCCTCCTGTTTCTCCTCCTCGTCCGAGTCTATCTGCGCCGCCTTGCGTCTGGCAGGTGTCTCTGTGTCAGAGTCACTGTCGGCGTTGGAGCGGCGCTCAGGGGACGCCGTGGCTTTGGCGTCCTCGTTGTCAGAGTCGCTTTCTGCAGCCGCTTTGGGCCGCTCCTCCACATCCGAGCTGCTCCCTCTCCGCTTGGGAGGCGGCGACGCCCCTTCCTCGTTGTCAGATGCTCCGCGTTTGAGCGGCGATGAGGCCTCGTTGTCTGAGCCGCTCGTCCTGCGTTTCTCTGGCGACTCCTCCTCCTCCTCGGACGCGCTCATCCTGCGTTTCACTGAAGACGAGCCATCCTCATTGTCGCTGTCGGCGGGCCTCGGCGCTTCCGCCTCAGAGTCACTTTTGTCATCACGGTCCCCAGGGCCCTCGCCCTCCGAGTCGCTGTCGGCCCTGCGGCAGTCCTCGTTGTCGGAGCCGCTGGCCCCGCCACCTGTCACCATGGCGTCGTCCTCGTCGTTGCTGCCCTCGTCCTGACAAAAAGAAAGAAAGTTTATCAACCCGACCACGGCGCCTGCAGATGGTGTTAGTCATGACTTCATCTAAAAACGTTTAACGAGCAGCGATTACTGAAGAAGAAACGACTCCGTACAGCGCTTGTCATATTTACAGTCCGAACAGACCGGAGCCGCCATTATTCCTGCAAACAAACGCAACAAATACTAGGAAAGTGAGAAAAAACACCAGAGGGGTTTCATTACTTCATCACAGGCACATATACGTTTATCAAAATGCTGAAAACACAACAGGAACATGCTAAATTACCCGGACAGCCACCACCCAAAGGCGGATGCTGAGCCAGGATAAACGGATAACTTCCTTCAATCTTAGATTGATTCCTTCGTGCTACACGGCGCTCAGGTTTCTGTCAGTCGCTCTTTATGGCGATTAATCGCTCTGTATAATTTTGCGGTGAATACAGAAAATAAGCTCCAATCTAATAAACATTGACTTGAATGAAGTGAATACGAACTTCAGTCACTGATTCATTGTCTTTATGTACCAGCATTGATCACAGCAGTAAAGCTCAGAGTCTGCATGTGTTCACTGTCTCCTGCTTCAGCTTCCTTTACAGGCCATCACATCAGATAACCCGCCTCCATCTCCTCCTCCTCCATCACACCAACCCTGTGCTTGTACTCCTTCACTACATCCATCAATCTTCTCTGAGCTCCTCTTCTTCTCTTCCTGCCTGGCAGCTCCATCTTCATTATCCTTTGTCCAGTATATCCACCCTCCCTCCTCTGCACATGTCCAAACCATCTCAGCCTCTCTGACTCTGAGCCCCCCCATGTCCTCCAGCTTGTCCAGGGAACACAGCTGGTGAGAGTTTACATCCCCACTCTCACCCATGTGACCATGGGTGAGAGTGGGGATGTAAAGAGGGACCAGTAAATCATAATCTCCACTTTTACTCTCAGCTCTCTCTTCACCACAACGTACCGGTACAGCGTCCACATCACTGCAGCCGCAGCACCAATCCATGTGTCGACCTCATGTTTTCCAGCTGTTGCAACATTTGTCTCTCTAACCTGTGAGTCTTTCAGCTCCTGTACGGATCTATCACCAACATGCTGGGAAAAACAACACTCGCATAATATCATACATACAGCGACCGGACTCTGGACAAGCAGAAGATGATTCAAGGATGGAAACAACAACCTTCAGGTCGCCAACGAGGTGCTCTAAAACCTCCTTTATCCCACACGGGTCCAAACATGGAAGATCAGCTGTCCATGTCCGTGTACATCCGTCTAATTTTGAACTATGAGTTTCAGGCACTACTTAAAATGCAAAGATGACGTGAAACGACTCAGAATAAACGTTTGAAAACTGATGATGTCAATGAATTATCTGCAGACTCAATGAGATGAATTCTGACCTCAGACCGGCGCCCGGCGCTCCTCATCTCCTCACCATCTGATGCTGGGTGTTCATCCTGAACCGGCGTGCCGCCTCCATCATCTGCAAGAACATATCCGGAACATTCATGTTAAATTCAGTCCTTTTTCAAAGCATTTATAAGAGCTGCAAAAAGTGCCAAGCTGGCAACGTGAAACTGAATAAAATAGAGTAAAAACTAAACAACAGCTTTCTCTGCATTCCCTTGATAAAGTGCACTTCCCAAAAAAATAATCGTGCTTTTCAAGGATCATGGCTTATTAGGACTGGATAGAATATATGACAGCAGCAGTGAGATGTAGAAGATTACACTACAGTCACATCAGAATATCTACCGTGTTGTACATTAACTATCAAACAGGCTACAGCTTAGGAAACCGTTTTAGTGTTAAAAGGTAGGGCTGCTCAATTAATCGAATTTTAATCTAGATTACGATCTGGGTTTTCAACGATCATTAAAAATGACTGAGCCGATTATTAGCACCTCCCTCGTGCTTTACTCTCGCGCTGCTCCGTGTGGCAAATCGAGCGCACCTCTCTGCGTTTCGAACACGCGTCACAACAATTAAGAGGACCCGAGGGAAGCTCGGAAAGCTAAGCAGAAGTTATTTGGAGAGGAGAGGATAATGGCTGCTGAAGAAAGAATGCCGCTGGTTGAAAAGAGAGGTAAAACGACTTCAGTGGTGTGGAAACCAATGTTCCCTCTAAGCTGCGCACGTGCGCAATTGCGCACTGCTGGCACGGTCTCTGCGCACAGAAAATCTGCGTTGTGCACAAAAAAAATCTAACCTGAATTGAAATTAAAATTAAAACTTTAACAATTCTGTTTTGCAGTGTTAGTAAGTGACTGGCTGCTCCTGTATGGGATTAGAACGATGCCACCTTATCCTATAGTCCAGCCAATAATACGATTCACATTCGTATATACGCAGCCAATCAACGTCGTTGACAGGCTATGACAGCGTCCTTATGTGCCGACACCGGTGTTTTAGCGAGCAAAGCGGCGTGGCTGATGTGCAGTGAAGCCACGTTAATGACAACGTGTCCAACCATTGGAGATGTGAGCAGGACAGACGGAACAACTGACGGAAAAAGTGTGGACTTTATACCAGTTTTTAAATTGTGTTGATCGGCCACGTAACACCAGAGTTATGATAAAAATATCTGCAATGTTTGGTTTTCTTCCTGAATACTATCGTTGTTTATATTTACTGCGGGAAGAAACGGTAAAAACGGCGTTTTATAAGGAAAACGCTGGAAAGCACTCTCCGCCTGTGAGCAAAAACAAAACCAAACCCCATCCTTTCCTATTGGTCGAAAAAAGTACCGTGTCGACCAATCAAAAAGTGATATGGCAACGTGGCATCTAGTTGTTAAGAAACGGGGGGAAGTTTTAGGAGTGACGGCGGTGTTCTGAGATGTGAGAGATTTGAGACGTTTAGCACAAATCTTGTGTAGTTAGTGTGTAGTTAGTGTGTAGTTAGTGTGTAGTTAGTGTGTAGTGTAGTCAATAGTTTTGTTGTGTGTGTCAGAACAATGAGGCGGCTGCTGAGTGTTACAGGTGTTACAGCAGTGATACATCTCCTGCTGTCAGGCCTGCAGGTATCAGGCTGTTGTTCTCCTTTATCTCATAGTGGACAGAAATTAATTTTTGCAGTGGCACAAATAATTTGTGTGGCATCAGATTTGATGCAGAACAGCTGATTGTTCTGTAAATAGTTTGAAATGTTTATTTAAAAAAACGCCTTGGCTGCATTAAAAAAAAAAATAGCTGCAAAAAACTTTGTTTGCCAAACTGAGTTACTTTTTTGAAGTAATAACTATATAATTAATTGCCCAACATTGGTCATTATATGCTGTATTTTGCAGACAGAGTTACAGACTCTCTCCCAGACCACAGACTCATAATACAAGTCAGAGCTTTATAAAAAAAAAAAAGAAAGAAAGAAAGTTGTGTTTTCGAAATTGGAGTTCAAGTTATTTTTACTTCCAATAGTGTTAACATACTACACAGGTCATGAACAGGATTTTTTACATTTTCATTGTAAGTGGGCTAAAGCAGTTAATTAAAAGTAGTCTAACATAAATGTAAATGCTGTAATTTGATTATTTTAATAAACCATGCAACTTGGATGGATTCGATGCTGGCGTGACCACAGTGCACACGTCTGATGTCGCTCACAGTGGTCCAAGGGACGCTCAGGGAGTTTGTGTGATCGCTCAGACACATGAAATATTTGAGGGAACATTGGTGGAAACATTATGGGTTTGCGGAGTCAGACGTGGATCAAATATTGTGCAGTATTTTGAAGTTCACTAAACATAGATGTTTACATTTTTCATTTATTTTTTATATTGCAAACATTTGCACTGTAATCAGTATTTGCACACTATTTTACATTATTTTTTAAACAATCTTTAAAGCCATTATTCAATACATTGTTATTGTTAAATAAATATCGTCAAATAATCGAGATCTCAATTTCAGTGAAAATAATCGTGATTATCATTTTTGCCATAATCGAGCAGCCCTATTAAAAGGTCTCCGTAATGATCACACGATGTCATCAGCTGGTCTGTAAACAGCTCAAAAACAAACACCTGGATCCTCTGCAGCTGTTTGCCAAACTTCACTTTAAAAGTGACTAATTTTAGGTTCATGGCTAACCACGTGACAAAAACATCATAAAGTCCACCTACAGGAGCAGACTTCATCTTTAAGGCTTTCGTATTGATTCGGCTCTCATTGGTATATCATGTCTAACCGGTTATATTGATTATGAAACGTTTGTTATGTAATCAGGCCAACAAACACTGATGGTTTAGCTTAGCTCTGTGCTAATCGACTGAAGGCCACTTTCTGCCGGGTTCGTGTTGGATGGCTCCGCTGGTTTCCTCCACGGATATAATGTTGAAACAACACAGCGTGTTTCACTCTTTTGGAGGTAAATGTGACGGAGAGCTAATGAGATGTTTGCCAGCCGGTCATGACGCTAAACCGGGACACGTTTGCTGGAAAGTGGCGCCCATGGTGTCACTAACCCCGAAACACAAACAACGATCCCTCCGCGTGATCACAACCCACCTCTGCATCATGTTTATCGAGGACGCGCTCGTGGTGCTCGGATTCAGTTAGTACGTAGCTACTGCTGTTGGTGAGTACCGTCCTGTTAGTCGTTTAAATAGGAAACAAAGCAGAAGTGTTACCGGAGCGGTTCCCGGACATTAGATCGTCCTCCTCTCCGTCCATTTCCACGACGAAGAAAGCTTTGAGTTTGGGCTTGAATGCGGAAACTCCCCTCTGTCCGCTGGAAGAAATAAACCTGAACAAAGTAACGACGCTCTGAGAAAGATTACACCCACAGCTAGCCTCTGCTAGCCCACACAGCCAAAATGGTGACTACCTGCATCATATGAGCATGCGCAAAAGGATCGGTCGCTTCCTAATGAGGTAAACTGTCTTTTTTGAAAAAATAAACTTTATTAGTATGACAAATGACTCTAGAAAAAACAATACCAGAACATTGGCCGTTTAAGTATTTTTATTTATACTGTTTTGATTTTAATTGTACTGCCGAAAGTTTTTCTTTGTTTTGAACCGCGTGACACTGTCTGTTAAGAAACTCCAGCTGTAGTGTGACGTCTTAGACACGCGCCACAATCCACAGAGGATCCACGCGGACTCGGAGCTGTTTCGGTTTTTTCGGCTGGTTTGGTGCGTGTGAGTCCGGTGTGATGGGGGACCGGAGCCGGTTGTGCTCCGTGTGGCTCGGCTCGGAGACCGGGATCCTGAAGGGGGTCAGCCTGTCCCGGAAACAGGCCTTCAACTTCTGCAACACGAGCCACCTGAGCCGAGACCAGGAGGTCCGCGCGCTGTGCTGGGGGGACGCGGCGGAGAGCGAGCTGCTGGTAGGCTGCGTGGACGCCACCGTGAAGACATTCAGCGTGGAGAAGGGCGCGTTCACCGAGAGCCGGCGCTGCGGGGACCCGGCGGAGGGCTGCTTCTCCGGGCTAGCGGCGCTGGGCGGCGGCGCACTGGTGACCTGCGCGGAGAGCGGCGTGCTGCGCGTGTGGAGGGAAGAGGGCGGCGACGAGCCCGTGACACAGCTGGACGCCGGGAAGAACGTGTGCAGGATGCGGCAGAGCCCGACGAACCCAAACAAGGTGGCCACCGGAGGGAAGGAGAACGGCCTGAAGATCTGGGACCTACAGAGGCCCGAGCAGCCCGCGTTCAGCGCCAAGAACCTCCGGGACGACTGGCTGGACCTCCGGCGGCCCTACTGGGTCCGGGACATGGCCTTCATCCCGGACTCCGACAAAGTGGTCACCTGCACGGGTTACCACCAGGTATGAAGCTGTGAATCACCCTCAGCCGGAAAAAACGTGTTTTTAAAGAAGACCCATTTAAAGTTTACTTTGGCCCGGGTTAAAGGTCAAGCTTATCACAAACATCTGGTTTGTGTGATCTTTAAACGTTCTTCTGGCTCAGAATTGGCTCAAAAGTATTTTTTTCTATAAATCGGTTAACATTTGAGCAATATTAAAGAAACAACAACAAACTGAGTAAAACAAACTAAAGCTAAAGTTATGGATGATTTTATTATCAAGCCCATCGTCAGTTTTGTTTGGGACTGATTCCTCATCGGTTTCCTCCCCATTCAGAAGCTGTTTGATTTAAGGTTTACTTTCTCTTCTCTCATACATTTATGATCTTTAAAGTTTCCTCCAGGTTTACATACTACAAGTTTAAAGGGATATTCCATAAAATTATTAAGACAAAAACAGCACAACTAAAGTTAAAGTTTTGGATAATTTCTGAAATGTTTTAATAAATAATAATATTGATTTCACTTTGAGGTCTTCAGTATCTTCGGTGTTGATTCCTGATAAGTGGAAAAATTGCTTTTAGGTGTAAAAACAAATAAAATAATAATAATTAAGCAGCAGAAAATAAAGTTTAAATCTGTCAATTGATGACCTGCTTTGTTTTTTTTAAATAAAGTTATGTTGAAATTCTCTCTCAGGTGCACGTGTTCGACCCCTCGTCTCCTCAGAAGCGTCCTGTCCTGGAGGCGGAGTATGGCGAGTACCCGCTCACCGCTCTCTCTCTGACACCTGACGGCACAGCGGTGGCGGTGGGCAACACCCAGGGTCACATCGCCCTGCTGGACCTGAGGAAGGGGGTGGTGCGTGGCTGTCTCAAAGGGCTGGCGGGCGGCGTGCGGGGGCTTCAGTGCCACGCCTCCCAGCCGTTGGTGGCATCCTGCGGCCTGGACCGCTTCCTGCGCATCCACAGCCTGGAGGACCGCAAACTGCAGCACAAAGTCTACCTCAAGTCCCGCCTCAACTGCCTCCTGCTCGCCAGCCAAGACCTGCAGGAGGGAGGGGCAACTTCAGGGGAGGCGGAGTCTGAGGTAAAGGAGGAGGAAGATGAAGGTGATGATGTGTGGGACGCTATGGAGCGGGTGGAGGAGAGGCAGAAGAGGAAAACGACAGAAGACAAAGACACAAGGAAGAAGAGGAAGAAGGCACAGGACTGAGAGGCGTTTGAGGTGTGAGAGGACAATGGGACGTTTAACCGCTGTAGCTGGGGGCTTGTAAGCAGCGTTCATTCAGATTGGAGGCCTTACTTTTATTTTGAAAAGCTTCAGGTACTGGGTAGATGTTTCTCACCTGTGAACAGGTAGAGTCTGCGTCTGCCTGGGGAGACAAATGTATGAGTGCCCTAAAACGTCTTTGTTGTTTTTTATGATTGTAATTATTGAAAATACACATGTGTAATTATGATTAAAGGAGTCTCTGCTTCCTGTGTCTGATCAAAGAGGTTAAATGTGCTGACGGAGCATCTCGGCTCCTGAGGAAAAACTGCAGCAGAGGAGAAAACGGTGGAAAAACAATCCAGTTTTAATTCTGTGTTTGAACTTCAGAGCAGAGCGCTCAAACATGCGGCCCAGTGGATGGGTTTGCAGAATATGGGGAAAAAGGAGGGCTTCCAGTTTTTCACCGTTTTGTCCTTCTGACCTGGTAAGAGTCTGAGCTGTCGGGGTTCACGGCCTTAATGCTAACAGGTATTACCCAGACCATTTAAGTAACAGACAACTTCCTGTTTTTTATTTCAACTAAGGAACTCAATTCGAGGTTTTGAAGCGATAAATCTGACCCACTTAGGATCAGAGCTGTGTGGGGCTCATCCACAGTCAGTGAACGCAGCCTGAGCTGCTTAAAGGTGCGTTCACTGACACCAGCTGTGGGTCTGAGCAGCACACACAACTTGTTTTCAGTGTCTGATGGAAACATGGGATGAACTACAGTACTGTGCAAAAGTCCTGAGTCAGCACCATTTGCTTGTGATTGGCTGAAACAAACAGCCCCAGTTTACTGTGACACGTAAACAACAGACCCCTCCCAGCTGTGAACACAGATCTGTGATTTCACACTGAGCTTGCTCTTAATAAATTAAATGTTCACTCAGCCCATCAGAAACACCAGAGACTTTATTTAAAACAAAAACAAAAAAAACTGACATTTTGAAATGATGTTAGGCCACGCCCCCTCACTTAGGTGAAGGTTTAGTCCCGGCTTGCTTTTTATTTCCACTTATCGGCTCGTGTTTGGATGTTTAATTTTTAAATGTTTTTTAGAGTTTCTGTGCTCGCAGGTGAGCAGAGGGTGGGCGGAGCTTGTGAAATCCACAGGTGGACAGGTATGAGTTACTGTAACAAACTGTATGTTTAAAACAGCTGGAGCTCAAAGTGTCGCGTAATTGGTGAGAACAAACAGCAGAGACTCTTCTTCAGTGGTTTTATTGAGCAGTAGCATCACAGCAATAACGAACGGCGTCATCGGCGTGATTTGACGCGTCCTGCTGTGTCGAACATTCAGTCAGAGACGAGTCGAGCCTCGCGGCCTCGTTCAGTCACACAAACAGTTAAAAACAGATAAGCAGCAAAAGTCTGAAATCCCTTTCGGACACACTGTTAAACATGGGGCATTAAGGGAGGTTATTAGATTCAACCCTGACGCTGCTTCTTCCTCCCACCGTACATCAGAGTTTCAGCGAAGCTCATCACGGCTTCACGCTCCGCCTGGAGACCAGCGGAGCTGCCGTCCGCGGGCGCTCGCTGGCACTCTCCGTCACAGCTCGGTAAAAACGTGGAAATGACAGCTAAATATTTACAGTAACAGCTGAAACGTTCACAGACATGTTTTTCTGGTTTCAGCTGTAAATATTACTGTGAAATACAGCAGAAGACACGAGGTAATAACTATCATGTATTAACATTACCTTCAAACGAGGGAGAACTTTAGATTTTGGATCAATTTAATCCTAATTTGTCCTAGAATGTAAAAACATGTTACCACATAAACGTCACTATATTAAAGATTTACCTCCAAATATTAAACACGTCTCCATTTTATTGTTCAAAGGGTTTCAGATTGTTAAAAATATTCTTTCGTCGTTAAAGAAATTTCAGACTAATAAACATCTAAAAACCATGATACCAAAACGTGGTTGTTATTACCTTTCCCTGTGTGGTTAGGTGCTGTCACATGTTACGGTCGTTGTATTTCCTCGTTATTATCAAGCTGGGATGTGAAGTGTTTGGACTTTCAAACAGAGACGGATTAAAACAAAAGGCCGATGCTGTAGCTCCATCAGCTGTCAGAGCTCAAACAGCACCTTTCACACATAAAACACCTTCATTCCCAGAGATCTGCAGCAGATCCTATTTTTTGGCGCAGGAGCGGAAACATCTGGAAACATTTTCTGGAACGCTGTCTGAATTGTGAGGACATAAAGTGCTGTTGGAAGTTTTTCAGGACCGCACTGAGAGGACGTGTCAGGATTTTCACAGTAAATTGGTAACCGATTAACTGTGCCCAGCACGGGGCGCTAGCTGTAACTACATCCTGAAGTAAAGTTGCGTGATGGAGGACAAACCTCTGTAACATTGATCTCCTCTCATGAGAGTTAAGATGTGATTATTCAGATAAAATATCTTTAGGATCAATAATCTGAGGTTAATATGAGAGGAAATGTTTTCAGCTGCACTCGTGGTTATCTGAAGGTCGGTAACAGTTCTCCGTCCACGGTAATCCAAGAAGAAGAAGGAGGTATCTGAGGTCTTCCTTCTGCGTGTGCTGGTACTCGTGACAGAATAATTTACAGTGTTACTGTCACCGCTCTCCATCCTATCAACACTACCCCTCCTCCTCCTCCTCCGCCCCTCCTCGGCTGAAGTGCCGCCGGCTCAGTCGCTCCGGGTCATGTGACGCCATGTCGCTGAAGTCCCGGAAGATGTCCTGAAACGTCTCATCATCTCCTGAGGACGACACGACAGTCACAAGTTAACAGGAGACATCATGGGAGGAGGAGCTGGCCCCTCCCCTGCCTCCAAAGAGCCATTCAACAGAGGAAATATAAGCCAATCAGGTTCATGGGTTAACCCCAACCTAACCCAGGTTCAGGTAAAGGTTCATGACCATTTTAGAAACTGTGAGCACGCCCAGCAGGACTTTACATCACAGGGAAACGGGTTTGAAAAGCTCGTGTTGAGAAAAAGCCGACAAACTTTCAAAGCGTTTTGACGTTTCCGTGACGACGAAAGTTACACTTACAGTTCCTGCTCCAGTCATTAAGAGAGCCTTTAAAATAACCAATCAGATTTCACCAAGCTACAAAACTTTGATAAAGGACATAATCTTTATTTTAATTTTTGGACTGGAGCAGCTGTGCGTGACGCTCGTTCAGCCATCTGGTTTCACCTTCCTTCACAGCTGAAGACAAACGTGAGACACTAACCCGCGGCGCCGAAGACTCCCTCCGAATCCCTCATCTCCTCGTTCATCCGGGCCATGCGGAGCCTGAAACACACGAGCCATAATCACGTTAAAAGATTTCACAAAGGAATTGAAAGACTCCATCATTGGTCGTGTGTTTCCACAGTGCTCTGAAGACCTGCGTCGACCAATCAGATCAGTCCCTTCACGTATGGTCTGAAATGTGAAAACACTTCCTGTGACTCACAGAGTGACGATGTCAGCGTTGGCCGTTTCCACGGCGATGGCCAGAGGGTCATGACCTCTCTCGTCCACTGCGTACTGATTGGCTCCTCTCTTCAGCAGCAGGCACACCTGTCTGCAACGGCCAGTGAAAACCAGCAGCGTTGATTCGAGCTCATGGTGTGTGTGTGTGTGTGTGTGTGCGCGCGCGTGCGCGCATGTCTGTGTTCGTGTGGTTACCCGGTGTGACCGGCAGTGGCGGCAGCATGCAGCGCCCCCTGTCCTCTGAGGTCTCTGTGATTGACGTTTGCACCGTTCTGCAGCAGGAACTCGCACGCCAACAGCGACCCCTGCAGGCAGCCGAGAGAAACAGTGAAAGCATCGACTGCTTTAAAAAAAAAAAAAAACAACAACTTTTTATTCTGTTTACATCAGCTCTCTAAAGCCTCGGTGTGCAGAAATAATATTACTGATAATAACACTAATAACAACGATGATGATGTCTGTTAGGAGTCAGTAATGTTATTGATAAGTAATAATCAATAAAAGGTGTTTTCAGTAATATTTCATCTTCTTTGTGCCTGCTCACCCCGATCGCTGCTCCGATCAGCGGCGTGCGGCCCTCCTCCTCGCCAATGCTCCCGTTGACCTCTGCCCCCTCGGCCAACATGGACGCCATGGCAACCAGGTCTCCTGCCAAAGACGCCTGATAGAGACGTAGCGTGGCTGCGTCCTTATGACGATGATGCTCTGAAACAGAAAACAGAAAAAACATTTTTTCTAAACACATTAAATTTAAATTAGTGCTGAGCCGCTTTAAGACGACACTTGGTCACGACAACATGCCGTAACACGCCGATCCGAGCGCTAACAGAGGAGGCAAACCACACAGCTGTCGTGCATGGGACAGGAAGTGAACAGACGGGTGCTACAGCAGAGAGGCGTGATGGGTCCGGTGTTACAGGGGGCGGTGAGGCTCAGAGCAGCAGCAGGAAAGAATCCAGCAGTAAAATGTAAAAGTAATAGATTACTGCAGTGATGAATGTGCTGAGAAGGTATCGGTCCATTTTAAACAAACTCAGAAGAAATTCTAGTTAAAATGTGCTGACGGTCGGACTTACGAGCGCCGTTGCTCTGAACAAACTTTTTCTCCACGTATTTCTCTTTGATCCACGCCTCCTTCTCGGCCCTGAAAGGGACAAAAACAGGACGCTCGGAATCTCTGCTTCCAACATTCACGTTTAACCAAAGCCGAGTCCTTTCATCGGCTCATGTTTTTACCGCGGGCTGTGGGCTTGGGGTTTGACTCGTCCCTCCTCTGAACATCGCGCCTCGTAGATCTGGTTCACCACATCGTTTCCCAGAATGCACAGCAGCTGAGGAAGAGCATTCACATTTTAGAATCTGGGCCTGCGATCGATTCTTTATTGATTTTTTTAAACATCAGACATGAGCAGCACTGTGAGACTGTCCCAGTTAGACTCGGGACAGGTGAAGGCAGTTTGGGCTGTTCTGGGATCAGTTTGTGGGTTTTCAAACATAAAGATCCCAGAGAAGCCAGGAACTTTCTTCTTGTGTTTATATCTTTGACTTTGAAAACAGCTGACTGTTGTTTTTAGAGCAATTTCCTGAAATTATTCAATGATCAAGCAGCGATTTGTCAGCCTGCTATTAGTTCAGGGTTTTTGGTTCACATAGAGGCAGAAATTTGAGCTTTCTCATTTCTCCTCGTGTCTTTATATTTGACAGCTTCCTGACTTTACTGTCTGCTCTTCACTTTATGATGCCGGAGCGTTAAAGCTTCAGCGCAGTGGAGAGTGTTTCGCTTCTACCTTCAGCTGTTCGGCCTCCCAGGAGTCCAGAGTGAGAGATCGCACCTTCGACAGGTGGACTCCGAGGCTCCTGCAGACACAGAGAAAGAAGAACGTCGGCCAACATGTTGCTGGTTTTCATGTTCTGACAGTAAGTTATGAAGATCACCAAACACCAGTGGGTACTTCTCATGGTTCCCACAGGCTGTGTGTGGACAGAGAAGGTCGACTGAAGCTCAAAGGGCGAGATTAAAGCCTGACACCTGCTAAAAAGCAGTGAAGAAGAAATGAGGAGGAAGTCCTCCTGAAACCTGGGCTGTTACCGGTGTATGCCGGAGCACTCGATGCACATGGTGACTCCCAGGTTGATGGAGGCCCAGCGAGGCTCTTCCTCCCCGCAGTCACAGCACCTCTGGTTCCCAGCGCCCCTCAGGGCCACGCCCAATGCTGCCGGCCTCTGGGCGGGAGGGCCCGGAGAGGCGTCCCCGCCACACTGCAGAGGGGGGAGCTCCTTAGGCTGCACATAGAGGAAGAACATGTCAGCCAAACGGATGGGGGAGGGGAGTTAGCTGTAATATTCACAGGTGAGTGTATCGTGGTCGTGGCGTGGACCGGCCTGCGTCAGCTGAGTGTCGGTTCGCTCTCTGTAGGCAAGGTCGATGCTGCCCTGCAGAGCACTGAGCCAGGCCTGCTTCAGCTGCTCCGAGTCAGCCTGCAGAGCACAACACCTGGAAACAAACACACCTGCTCACTTAACGCCACATCACATGACTCTACAGGTGTGAAAACACCGTGTTCACTGTCTTACTTCTGGACGGAGAGCAGCTCAAAGCAGAAGCGTCGGTCCACGTGATCCAAAGATTTGACAGCACACAGTCGCAGATCCTCGAACAGAACCACGGCTTCCTCCTGCGGCGTGGGATTCAACACGACTCATCGTCACCAACATCATCATCATCAACAACAAGAGTTTCATCAGCATCATCATCATCATCATCCTCACCAACATCATCATCATCATCATCATCAACAAGAGTTTCATCAGCATCAGCACCATCCTCACCAACATCATCATCATCATCATCATCCTGAATTTTATGCAGTTCTTCCTCAGACTTTAACATTCATCCATGAAATTATTTCTTCAAACACTAAAAGCAGAAAACTCACCTAAGTGTGAGGGGGTATAACCGGACGCCTTGCTGTAATTCCAGGACCAGTGGAGTGTAACTTGACTGTCTGGAGGGTTTCTACTTTGTTTTTATTTGAATTTAGCATCAAATCAGAGTAAGTGAAAAATACAGATTTTTTTTTAAAGTGGACCTTTTCAGTGTTTCATTATTTCCTGTCACGGATGTTCATATCAAACATGACCAAAGGTTTAATAACGAGCTCAGTGTACACACAGTAAACCCTGTGAGCTCTAAACTGTTGAAGTGTCTGAGTATAAAAACACGGAGCAGGTAATAATCAGAGGAGGTCCACTTTAAAACTGATTTCACTCCAGATTTAAACTGAACTTTTAATTTTCTGTCATCAATTGAACATTTTGATTTAGAAATGTTAAACTTGAGTTTCTGATGTAAAAATTTGTGAACAGAAAGAAAAAAGTAAATTTTGCAGAATGAATAAACGCAGACAAAAACATGCTAACGATTGTTCTGAATGAAAGCATGAAGAGAGGTCAGCTTCCAGAGAAATCTCAGGGACACTTGTCACACCAACATAAAGTCACGTGAGGTGTCTCCAACTGTGATCTCAGCTGGAGTTGGGCATTAATTTTCTCCCGCAGGTGGATTTAAGGCTGGATTTGATTACATGTAATCAATCCGAGGAACTGAACTCTGTTTAATGGATGTAACGGGGTGTGAATCCAATCAGAAGCTAAACCACCATAAACAGAACGTCCAGCTGGGAACAAATTCAGACCTCTTGCTTGATCTGATCAGTTATCAGGCACTGAAATCGATCCCTTTGATTAGCTGTTCTTTGATTGAGTGGCCGGGTCTCACCTTGTGGGACTTCCTGTATATGAGCTGGTTGTCTCTGATGGTGAACCAGGATCTGAAACAGGTTTACATGTTAGAAGGATTCACTAGAGGTCAAAGGTCAGCAGGCCATGTGACGCTACAGGTCTCTACCTCTTCCACATTTTGGATTTCCTCCTCGAGCGTTTGAACAGGTAACCCCGGATGATGTCATCATTGCCAGGACACGCGCTGACCATCGGCTCCCCTGAAGCATCCTTAGAACAAACACACGTGTGTTTCAGAGTGTTCGTGCTGCTTTGAGTCTAAATTTATTCGTCCCTCCATGAACAACATATCTAACATCTGTCTGCAGCGTCTGCTGGGACAGATGTGCTGATCTGTGTGGACTCCTTACCCTCTGCTGGACCAGCAGGTGTCTGTTCTCCAGCTCCTTCCTCTTGGCCGTGCAGTCTGCAGACAGCTGTGACAGCTGTGGAGCACACACAACCACATACGCACAGACAGCCGTTAGTCCACACTGAGGCCGCCACACAAACCCGCACAATCAAAGAGGTCAGAGGTCACAGACCTGCGCTGCCATGGTTTTCATGGTGGGCTCAAGGTCTCTGAGCAGGTCAAAGCCCTGGTGGAAGAAGGTGAACTGAGCGTGGACGAAGGAGAACATCTGGAAATGCAAACTTGAGTCAGTACACGAAGATGATCGTATCAGGGATGTCCCCTCTCTATGACATCACACAGACACGTGAGTTGAAAAAAAAAACTGAGCGCTTAAAGAGTGTGGAGTGTGGGGATTACTTGATCACAAGAACAGGAAATAATTCACAGCAAGTGAGGAGGAACAGAGTGCGGTAACTGTTTTCACTCACAGAGTTTAAGATGTCGACCTTCTGCTGAGTCTTGAAGGTGTTGAGCTGAAAATCAGGACATAGAGGATAAAGCATCTGATGTTCCTTCATGTCATCAATGTTAAACACACTCAGGTGTCACACCTGCAGACAGTAATCCAAGGCGAAGTGCTGGTAGCATTTGCGTGTAGCGAGCAGCAGGTGACTTGCCCGCTCGGCGTCGGCAGCTTTATGTCGAGACACCTGAGCGTTCTTCGTCGCTGCCGTCTCCAGATCCTCGCCGATCCGCACAAACTCCCTCCTGGTCTCCGCCAGCTGGGGCAGGAACCTCAGAGAGACGAAGAGCAGCAGCGTCACCATCAGAGCAGCGTTGCTGGTGCTCAGAGCTAAACTGTGTTACTGTTACTGTGGCAACGGCCGGCACTTCAGTAAAATCATAATTCACGTCGGCAGTAATGACACCCGGTTACGCCAATCGGAGGTCACTAAAATCAATATTGAATCGGTGTGTAACTTTGCCAAAACAATGTGGGACTCTGTAGTTTTCTCTGGTCCCCTCCCCAATCAGACCAGGAGTGACATGTTTTGCCGCATGTTCTCCTTAAATTGCTGGCTGTCTGAGTGGTGTCCCAGAAACGATGTGGGCTTCATAGATAATTGGCAAACCTTCTGGAGGAAACCTGGTCTTGTTAGGAGAGACGGCATCCATCCCACTTTGGATGGAGCAGCTCTCATTTCTAGAAATATGGACCAATTTATTAAACCCCCAAAATATGACTATCCAGAGTTGGGACCAGGAAGCAGAGTTGCAGTCTTACACGCCTCTCTGCAGCTTCTCTCCTCCTGCTACCCCCCAAAAAACCCATCTCCATTGAGACTGTGTCAGCTCCCAAACAGACAAAAAACAAACTAAAAACCAGCAATAAACAACTTAAACATAAAAAATCACAAAGAAAGAACAATACAGTATCCACATCTGAACCAAAGAGTAAAACAGTGAAATGTGGATTATTAAATATTAGGTCTCTCTCCTCCAAGTCTCTGTTAGTACATGACTTAATAATTGATCAACAAATCGATTTACTCTGCCTTACAGAAACCTGGTTGCAGCAGGATGAGTATGTTAGTTTAAATGAATCAACACCCCCGAGTCATTCTAACTACCAGAAACCTCGAAGCACAGGCCGAGGGGGCGGTGTGGCAGCAATTTTTCACACCAGTCTATTAATCAACCAAAGACCCAGACAGACTTTTAATTCATTTGAAAGCCTGATGCTTAGCCTCGCCCATCCCAGCTGTAAAACTCAGAAACCAGTCTTACTTGTTATCATCTATCGTCCACCTGGGCCTTACACAGAGTTTCTCTCTGATTTCTCAGACTTTTTATCTGATTTAGTGCTCAGCTCAGATAAAATAATTATTGTGGGTGATTTTAACATCCATGTAGATGCTAAAAATGACAGCCTCAACATGGCATTTAATCTGTTATTAGACTCAATTGGCTTCTCTCAAAATGTAAAAGAACCCACCCACCACTTTAATCACACTCTAGATCTTGTTTTAACATATGGCATAGAAACTGAACATTTAACAGTGTTTCCTGAAAACCCTCTGCTGTCTGATCATTTCCTGATAACATTCACATTTACAATAATTGATTACACAGCAGTGGAGAGTAGACTTTATCAAAGTAGATGTCTTTCTGAAAGTGCTGTAACTAAGTTTAAGAATATAATCCACCCACTGTTATCATCTTCAATGCCCTGTACCAACATAGAGCAGAGCAGCTATCTGAACGCTACTCCAACAGAGGTCGATTATCTTGTTAATAATTTTACCTCCTCACTACGTACGACTCTGGATACTGTAGCTCCTGTGAAAACTAAGGCCTCAAATCAGAAGTACCTGACTCCGTGGTATAATTCTCAAACACGTAGCCTAAAGCAGATAACTCGTAAGCTGGAGAGGAAATGGCGTGTCACAAATTTAGAGGATCATCATTTAGCCTGGAGAAATAGTTTACTGCTTTATAAGAAAGCCCTCCGCAAAGCCAGAACATCTTACTATTCGTCACTGATTGAAGAAAATAAGAACAACCCCAGGTTTCTCTTCAGCACTGTAGCCAGGCTGACAAACAGTCAGAGCTCTACTGAGCCAACAATCCCTTTAACGTTAACTAGTAATGACTTCATGAACTTCTTCACAAATAAAATTTTTATCATTAGAGAAAAAATTACCAATAATCATCCCACAGATGTAATATTATCTACAGCTACTTTTAGTACCATTGATGTTAAGTTAGACTCTTTTTCTCCAATTGATCTTTCTGAGTTCACTTCAATAATTACTTCCTCCAAACCATCAACGTGTCTTTTAGACCCCATTCCTACAAAACTGCTCAAAGAAGTCCTGCCATTAATTAATTCTTCGATCTTAAATATGATCAACCTATCTCTAATAATCGGCTATGTACCACAGGCCTTCAAGCTGGCTGTAGTTAAACCTTTACTTAAAAAGCATCTCTAGACCCAGCTGTCTTAGCTAATTATAGGCCAATCTCCAACCTTCCTTTCATATCAAACATCCTTGAAAGAGTAGTTGTCAAACAGCTAACTGATCATCTGCAGAGGAATGGCTTATTTGAAGCGTTTCAGTCAGGTTTCAGAGCTCAGCACAGCACAGAAACAGCTTTAGTGAAGGTTACAAATGATCTTCTTATGGCCTCTGACAGTGGACTCATCTCTGTGCTTGTCCTGCTAGACCTCAGTGCAGCGTTCGATACTGTCGACCATAATATCCTATTAGAGCGATTAGAACATGCTGTAGGTATTACAGGTACTGCACTGCAGTGGTTTGTATCATATCTATCTAATAGACTCCAATTTGTACATGTAAATGGAGAGTCCTCTTCACACACTAAGGTCAATTATGGTGTTCCACAGGGTTCAGTGCTAGGACCAGTTCTGTTTACATTATACATGCTTCCCTTAGGCAGCATCATTAGAAGACATAGCATACACTTTCACTGCTATGCAGATGACACGCAGCTCTATCTATCCATGAAGCCAGGTAACACACACCAATTAGTTAAACTGCAGGAATGTCTTAAAGACATAAAGACCTGGATGGCCGCTAACTTTCTGCTTCTTAATTCAGATCAAACTGAGGTTATTGTACTCGGCCCTGAAAATCTTAGAAATATGGTCTCTAAGCAGATTCTTACTCTGGATGGCATTACCTTGGCCTCCAGTAATGCTGTGAGGAACCTTGGAGTCATTTTTGACCAGGACATGTCCTTCAATGCACATATTAAACAAATATGTAAGACTGCTTTCTTCCATTTGCGCAACATCTCTAAAGTTAGAAATATCCTGTCTCAGAGTGATGCTGAAAAACTAGTTCATGCATTTATTACTTCCAGGCTGGACTACTGTAATTCATTATTATCAGGATGTCCTAAAAACTCACTGAAAAGCCTTCAGCTGATCCAAAATGCTGCAGCAAGAGTCCTGACAGGGACTAGAAAGAGAGAGCAGATTTCTCCTGTTTTGGCTTCCCTTCATTGGCTTCCTGTTAAATCCAGAATTGAATTCAAAATCCTGCTCCTCACATACAAGGTCTTAAATAATCAGGCCCCATCTTATCTTAATGACCTTGTAGTACCATATCACCCTATTAGAGCACTTCGCTCTCGCTCTGCAGGCCTACTTGTTGTTCCTAGAGTATTTAAAAGTAGAATGGGAGGCAGAGCCTTCAGTTTTCAGGCCCCTCTTCTGTGGAACCAGCTTCCAGTTTGGATTCGGGAGACAGACACTATCTCTACTTTCAAGATTAGGCTTCAAACTTTCCTTTTTGCTAAAGCATATAGTTAGGGCTGGACCAGGTGACCCTGAATCCTCCCTTAGTTATGCTGCAATAGACGTAGGCTGCCGGGGATTCCCATGATGCATTGAGTTTTTCCTTTCCAGTCACCTTTCTCACTCACTATGTGTTAATAGACCTCTCTGCATCGAATCATACCTGTTATTAATCTCTGTCTCTCTTCCACAGCATGTCTTTATCCTGTCTTCCTTCTCTCACCCCAACCAGTTGCAGCAGATGGCCCCGCCCCTCCCTGAGCCTGGTTCTGCCGGAGGTTTCTTCCTGTTAAAAGGGAGTTTTTCCTTCCCACTGTCGCCAAAGTGCTTGCTCATAGGGGGTCATATGATTGTTGGGTTTTTCTCTGTACCTATGAAGCGCCTTGAGGCGACTTTTGTTGTGATTTGGCGCTATATAAATAAAATTGAATTGAATTGAACGGCCTCTACACTGAACCCTGGAACCCCGACATACTGATCAGCCCCCCAGAGTGATGCCTTACTGCGTGCAGAGGTTAGTGAGCTGCTGGCCGATGGCTCTCTGCGTCTGATCAAACAACATCTGCAGGTGAAACACACACACGAGTAAAACACATGAGTCTGTGCTGGAGCTCAGACGAACAAACGCAAGTACAGCTGAGCGTGGACTCACAGTGTGGAAGCTGACCATTTCCTGCAGGCCCTGGTGGAACTGGTTTAAGCAGGTCTGAGAGGAAGGAAACAGGAAGTCAGACAGGAAATGCCCCAACATGGAACTGAGTAGACATGTTAGGTCATTAGTTAATGCTTCCTGGCTTGTTAGCTAGTAGTGTTAGATAAATGAACTCAGAGGAAAGAGAGCAGACGCTGCGGGGCGTCAGGAGCTGAAAGTCTGGCGTGAATCGGACAAACGGATGCGGCAATTTCTTCATTTTTCAGATGCATCGAGGAGCTGCTTACTGTGATCACGCTGTCCTTTGTCTGATTGGTGCACAGCTCAGCCAGGCCGCTCAGTAGCAGCTTATTGGCAGTGCTGTAGGCTTGTCCCGCCTCTACCATCTTCCCAGACAACTTCATCACCTGATTGTTTAGAAACAGACAGTACAGACCAATCAGCTTGCCTCACTAGTAACAGTTAGCTTCAAACAGTATTTCTGCAGTACTAGTCAGTATACAGCTGTATTAACAGTATTTGTAGTACAACTATTAGCTGTGAAATTACAACTAGTATAGTAATAGTATTATCTACAGTATTTGTACTGTCTAGCAGTATTAGCGCTAGTATATGCAGTACCAGTAGCCTACTACAAATACTACTACCACTATTTGTAGTGGAAGTACTTATACCTTGTCTCGTTGCGTCTCTCAGTTTTTATTACAGCAATAGTGGTAGTAATAGTAGTAATAGTAGTAGTACTTGTACCTTGTCCAGTTTTGTCTCCAGCTGTGAAACATCTGTTTCAAACTGATCCAGAGCCAGCCTGAATAAAATAAATAAAGCGTCATCACTACAAGTGAACATGCGCAGATTGGTGTGTGCGTGCGCGCGCGCGCTTACCTGAACTCAGGTGAGTCTTTGACGCAATCCTCAAAGTCCAGCAGGGAGTCCATGACGTCACCCAGCAGTCCCGTGTCCCTGTAGTGAGTGCGAGTGTAAATAAAGTTAGCTGCGGTCCTTCATCCTGCCGTTAGCTCCGCTCTAATGAATCATTTTTAAAAACGCCGCGGGGACGCGGACGGACTCCTTCACGCGCCTGGTCCACAGCCTCACAGCGGGTGGTTCCGTCGCGCGCAGCACATGCGCCCCGGTCGGCCCTCCATGTTGGCGCGGTTGGGATCAGAGAGTAACTAACCCGGGTCAGACACTGTTCTCGGACTAACAGCTGTCCCGCTGCAGCCCGCTGTTGTCAGATTTGTTGCTAACCGACAACGTCCGCCTGATATCCGCTTTGTTTGGCTTGGAGCCAGCCGGCAAACACACAGCGACTCCGGCGGCAGCGACCCCCAGCGGCCCGGGGCGGAACTACACCTACCGTGCCCGTTAAGTTATGCCCGTTATCGTAAGTAGGGCTAATTATCGTCACTGATTTCTATAACTGATTCGATTCGATTCAGTTCGAGTCAGACAGAAATATAATTATGATCATTTATCAGTACATATACATATTTTATATCTATGTATGAAAACAAAGCTGACACTGTGAGACTCCATCAAAGGTGTGAGCGTCACAGCAGGTGTCTTTGTGTCAAAGTAACTGAGGATAAAACAGAAAAACATGAAGCAGAGTTTCCTGTCCTGGCTTTTTATAGCAGAAAACCTTAAAAATGTTCTGCAGTCGATCAAAAACTGAAGCAAACCATGAATCAACATGTGAACGTGACCTGATGCTGCTGAGTGAAGCAGAGCAAAGTTACAGAGGTTTGATTACAGACACAGCTGAGCAATCATTTGTAAAAGTTTCCATTTGTTCAGTTTGAACAGCAGAATTGAGGCTTTGCTGTCAGAGGCCGACAGCACTGAGCACAGCAGCAGAGAATAATGCAGAAAACAGAGGTTTGATGGTAAACTGGTCTCTGAGTGCACTGAGAGAGAGAGCTGTGCAGGAAGTAAAGCAGCCAAAGTCAGAGGGAGTTAATGAGCATGTTTATCAAACGTGAAGCGTAGTTTGATCTTCTTTTGCTGCTGGTTCAGTCAGTTTTGGTCAGAGTGACGAAACCTGCAGCTTCAGAATCTGTGAGCGGTCGACTTTCAGCCCCGACGGCGTGTCTGTGGACGATCCACGCTCTGTTGTTACATCTTTGTGCTTCTCATTTACTGTTTCAGCTGTTTGGTGGTTGTTGAAATAATTTTGTGAGCTTTAACCTGAGATTCTGTCAAAATACATTTATATGTAAAAATCATTCAGGATTTAATGAGTCGATATCGTGTTATTCAAGCTAATATTGATTTTTTTAAACCCACCCCTACTCGTAATTGTTTTTTGATTTTGTTTCACTGACTGAATTAAAACTCAACATGTAGTAAAATATCACACACTACAACTTACATACATAAATATTCCAGGTTTATGTGTAGTTTATATGCATTTGTTTTAAAATTCTGATTAAAACAAATATATCGCCCCAATGTTAAAAAAAACTACACAAATATTTTTTAGCCCTACAAAATTATGTTATTAGTTATCTTTTAATTGTAGTTTTAAATCTTTCATAATTTTAACTTTAAAAAGCAGCAGCAGCGAAAAACACGTTTTCAGTGTTTTTCGCTCTGTGATGAATAAAATTGATTGATTGATTGATCATACTTTATTCATCCCGAGGGAAATTGGGTTAAGGCTGCCAGCCGTGCCAGCGCCGTCTTACCCTCCGACCATACATACATTACACAAACATCACATGGGGAAGACAGGTCAGAGGGGTATAACATGGAAAAGCACAACATGAGGAAAGATAAGGAGAGAAAAATAACTCCCCCCAGACTGAGCTCCAACAGGGAGATCAGTCTGAGAACAGAAAAAAACACCTCTGCACATAGCACATGAAAAAAACTCTTAATACACCAAAGAAACACATGACAAGCAACAAGGGTGGGTAAAGGGTGAGAGACAGCCAGTGTAGACAGCACATCCGGGCCTGCAGCCTGTGCGCTGGTCTCCTTGATCCACCGTCAGCATCGGAAGGGAATAAGCGTTGAAGGCGTTTGGAGGGGGGATGAGTGTATGTCTGCATGTGTATATATATGTCTGTGTGCGTGTGTGTGTGTGTCCAGAGTTCAGCTGAGACAGTGTCCTTCGCCCTGCCAGGCTAAGTAAACAGTCTTCCAGCCAACCCAGGTGGCCTTGCATAGAATGGGAAGAACAGACTAAACACAGTCGTTATCAGGGTGTTGTTGTTCAGCTCCAGCCTTGAGACCGCAGCTGGTGCCGAGAGGGTATCCGCATGAAGTGATGGTGGTTTTAACTTTACTGCGAACAACTCATATGAATTTCAAAGCTGTTCTAACAGTCCGACACTGGTCTCTCAATCTCCCGTTGGAGAGCCGCGAGCTTCTCCATGATGTTATCAGACTTACGCTCCGTGATGTTGTCATTCTTGTGCTCAAAGAGCCGATTCTGAGAACTCACGACCGCAGTGAGCTTCTCCAAGATGTGATCCAGTTTGCGCTCAGAGGTCTTGTTCTGAGTATTCACGGCAGCCGTAAGCTTCTCCAAGATCTTATCCGTGCTGCACTCAATGAGCCCATTTTGAGAAACTCACGCCTCGTCCCATCGTTTCAATCCCAGCGGGCAGCCTTGTGGGGGTTTGAACAGCCGGTTCCGCTTCCTTAATTCTTTGATAAGCCAGGGCCAAGCCAGCTCCGATCAGCAAGAACCCTGTTACCATGGTTCTGAATAGGTAGATATCTTCACCACTCAGGCTCACCCGAGCCCAGACTTCTCGTTGAGAAAAGGGTGTCAATTGCATTCAGGGACCAGTTGATCCAATCCATAATTCCTCTTTCAGGTTTTAGAGAACAGACTGTGAGAGTGTTCCAGGGAAAAGTAATACAAAAAACACGAGACTAGACAAGGACACAAGAGGCTAAGCAGGGAAGCTAAGGGAGAGGAGGAGGAGGAGGAGAAAAGTGCGACCGCCTTCGTCAAGAGCAAGAGAGTTGCTCTTGACGAAGGCATGTAATCTTTCAAGGCCGATAAAGTGAAACATTTGGCTTTGACCAGCATAATTTCACCTTTCGTTTCTTGTTTATTGGCAGAAAAAAATGGCGTACAAATGTTGTTTTCTTCATCCAGCTGGATTTTTTGTTGCTTCACAGAAGAAAAAAAAAGGGTACCTGCTAGGTGTTTAATGATTGGGCTGCACGGTCTGATGCATTTCCTCTTCATGTCGCGTTTGTGTTAATAAAGTTAACAAATTCAAACACTGATGGGACAAATCAGCTGATGGAGACGGAAAATAAAACATTTTTTATTGTAAAACAAGCGGACGTTACATCAGCCACACTGAAACAAAGATGAGGATGATGATGTGTTCAATAGCCAATAGAAACCAGGATCACAGTGACGTTGTCAGCGCAGCCTCGTCTGACCGCCTCACTCGCCAGCTGCTGACAGGCGGCCTCGAACCGCTGCTCCTCCTCCATCTGCCCCGCCCCCTTCTCCTCGCTCCCCTCCTATAGGTATGAAGAGGAGGATGAAGGTCACCCAGCAGAATATTCCGACTGTCGGGACATTTCCTGGTTAAAACACACTGCAGTTCCTCTAACGTCCACCAGGTCAGTCCCCGTAAACTTCACCACAGCAGGAATGAGCATGTTTATAACTCACCTGTTTAACTGGATTAAGGCCAAAACCAGTGGGTGACATCACAGTGGGTGTCTCCATCTTTTGCATACAGTCTCTTTTTTAAAAACACACATATAAGTCTAAACTATGAAGCAGAGCCTCGACTGAACATGCAGACTAAAGGAGCTCGGAAAGAAAAGCGACTGTTTCTTTAAGTTTCATGAAGACGTCTCACCTCTCACTGTGAGATGGTGAAAGATGGACCCTTGGGCCCCTCCTCGATTCGATTAAGGGTCCAGCTTTCACCATCCTACAGTGAGAGGTCAAACGTCTTCATGAAACTTAAAGAAACAGTCGCTTTTCTTCCTGAGCTCCTTAGATTACCTGGGTGACTGCACAGATTACACCTACACAGGTGAAAAACACTTCAGGTCAATCCAAAGTTACATGAAGCTAATCTGCAGACACGCTGACTGCGCTCTTATTTTGTCAGACTCATCCATCGCACTTCCTCCTGACACAGTGATGTGCAGTTTGTATTAACATGTGATTTGTGGTGTTAAAGAGGACGGGCTGATACCTGGAGGACACCGAGGACGAACTTCACGGCTTCGTCGGCTGAGAACACTTTGAACAGGCCGTCACAGGCCAGGATGATGAACCTGCAGAGAGCAGAGACAGTCCTCACACACCTGGGCGACTCCCAGATCACAGCAAACCGAAGCTGTTTAGGTCTAAATCCAGCTGTTTCCACTGTGCAGCATCTTATGTATTAAACACGTTTTATTTCTAGTGAGTGAACTCTCCATCACTCTCTCATTGGCCCCAACAGCCTGTGCACTGATGTAGCTCCACCTTCACTGTCACTACACTGATGCTCAGGTGAGCTCAGGTACACTCTGAGCTCTGATCAGAGATACAGACCAGGTGGGAGATATTTAATCACCAACAGCCGTTTTAAACGTCATGATTCTGTTTCTACATTCGTGGAGCACCGATTGGTCTCTCCTTACCTGTCATTGGGCGTGAGCTGACACCTCCTCAGGTCGGGGGTTGAAATGACGCCACAGCGTTTGTACTGACCGTCCCCGATGGAGCGAGACACCTCCAGGACACCGAGCACGCGGCCGTCCCTGCAGAGACACGAACACATCGCTGTTAGCTGAGGCCGGGGTTCGTAATCAGAGAGGCGCGGGTGGAGGACGGTGAGGGTTCGGACCTGACGGTGCCGCCGGCTCTCTGGATCCTCATCCTCTCCTCGTAGATGGTCGGGTTGTGCTCCTTACTGAGCGCCAGAGTCACCGACCTCCTCTGTCCGTCTGCCGCCGCCTCCATCCGACACATCACTGCCTGCAGACACGGCACAGCAGGAAGTTTAAGACAGGAGGAAAAAGAAGCGCGGGTGGAGGTGAAGAAACGCCCGACTCACCCTGCTGTCTCCCAGGTTGGCCACGTACACCATGTCGTCCACCACCAGCACGCACGTGGCCGTGGAGCCGTCCTTCCACGCCGGTTTCCTGTCCACACAAACAGCTCGTCAACTTTTCCTGCTCCACATTTAAAAACAGCTGCGGCACACTGACGCTCAGAGTCTTACTGGCTTGAGGCCTTCTTCAGGAAGTCTTCGTCGGTCTGCTTGAACGTGTCCAGGAGACACCTCTTAATCAGCTTGTCTGCGTTTTCAGCATCTCCTGAAAGAGACGACGCGCTTTAACCAATGAGAAGGCACCATGGCTCACACACACGTTTATGTCAAAGTAAACTTACAGGTGACTCTGGGTCTCTCTGGACTAGTGCGCCCTCTTGTGGACATGACGTGATATTAAAGCAGTTTAATTCTTCTAATAATTAAACGTGATTTATGTCAGTTTTCACAGTTTTAACATCACTGTTATTACTGTGGCATTAAAACAAGCAGCTGCCTTATCCGTCATCCATCCAATCACGTCTATGACCACACAGCCAGCCGGTAAGCAGGGAAACAGGAGACAGCAGCGACTGGACTTTCAAAATAAGAGCGAGGGGACTGACCACTGCGGGTCGTGAACAGCGTGGAGGAAACTCACCTGTGGGGAACTTCTTGGCGAGAGTGTGATGGAGGTTCTCAGCGGCAAATTGAGAGGCTCGAGCGCCGCCGTGGCCGTCGAACACGGCGAAGTACGACACACGGGACCTGCAGACAAAGACACGACGTCAGAGAGACGACACAGAGGAGCCGTGACCGATCATGGTTGGTGGGCGTGGCTTCCTCTTACACGTTTCCTGGCAGTGTGGACAGACACCCGCTCATGTCCGGCAGCAGCACATGAGCGTCCTGCATCTCCTCACGCTCGCCACGTCTTGCCGCCACGTATCCTCTGAGCACTGGTAGGCCTAGACACACAAAGAGAACGTGAGACGGCGGCGTGCGCCCTCGCCTCTGCGAGTCGTATTCACGTGTGCTCGCGTCTGATTGGAGGAAAAGAAGCAAACAAACATTGTGGTGGAACAGCTGAAGACCTTCTTTGCAAACTTTCTTGACCTCCTCCTCCTTCCTGTGTGCTTCATCTCGTTTCCGTTTCAACCTTTTCTCCTCCTCCTCTTCTTCTCTGGTGGTTTGGGGTGGAGTTGTGAGCGCTGCTGGAGCAGGACCTGAGGAGGAATCACATCAAATATTAGCCCGATGTCCTTCCTGACACAACCCTCGCCATTTACCTGCATTTGTTCCTGCATTCATCACAGTCTAACATCACCAAAGTCAAACACTCCACATCTATCCAGCAGGAGGATAGAAAATATCCTCCTGCTGGATAAAGATGGAGGAGGAGGAAGGTGTGTTTGAGGGCAGCGAGACAGAAAGAAAGGTAGGAGTGTGGAAGTGACAGGAGGAACTGGTAAAGAGCAGTGACTGATGTGGAAAGTGAGGCCAGGAGCATCAAAGTTAGAGGACAGGATGAGATGGTCTGGGCATGTGCAGAGGAGGGAGGAGGGATGTACATGCAGAGGAGTATGGAGGGGCAGGGTGAGATGGAGGCAGATGATAAGATGATGATGACTCAGAGACGACAGCACCAGCGGCTGTTGGTGTTCAGATGTCACAGAGACAACCTGTCTGGCTGTTCCTCACTGACATCAATTGTTAATAATCAAAGAGATCAATAACTGCGAGTTTACGCGGATATATCGAGTTTTGGGGGGGGGGGGGAATTCACTAAAACCACGTTATGCAAGGAAATACGTCACTTTTCATTTTCCCGGTGCTGTGCTGACTATTTAGGGCTTTTATAAAGTCAGATTTCACCTTTTGGAGGTGAAAAACTGTTGCTGAGCTAATGAAACCTGCAGCTGCTGACCGATAAATCGATGCGTAATCGATCAGTCATATCTGTGGGGTGTGAACTGAAGCACGGCTCCCGCAGCAGTAACGCTAACGTTAGCTCACTCGGCTCTCTGATGGATCCTTAGCCCCGCTGATAAGGTTAAATCTTCCCGTTAACTCACCGGAGGTCTGAGTCGGTTCCGGCAGATCGTCGAACAGATCCATCCCGCTGCCCCGCAACAAGCTAACTAACCCGGATACCTGAGCGAACCGCCGCTCCTGCCCCAGCTCTCCGTGTCCGGGTGTCCGTGTCTGGGTGTGTGAGCTGACCCAGTCCGGGTTTAACCGACACGATTATTAAAGCGGGCCAAACTGTGCTAAAGACCTGCTGTCGCTTCTTTTGCAGCAGGAACTGTTCTTCATCTGCAGCCTCAGAGCTAGCCCTGCATTAGCAACACACGGCTACACACAACGTACTTCCGGCCGCTGCTTTCAAAACAAAAGCTTCAAAATGTCCGGAAGTCTGTGAAGGAAGCTTTAAAAAAAGACAACTTCGTTTCCATAGCATCGTTACGTTTATAAGGACCTAAAGTTTTAGCAGTTGCACAAATTTTGCTACATTAGGTTTTATTTAATTATGTTTTACATGTTTCTGTGAAATAATAAAGAACATTGACAAACAGTGACCAGCAGCAAGTGTTCTGTGGACCAGCAGGGAGTGTGTGTGTTCATCTGCTAATCAGAAGGTTGGTGGTCTATCCCTGAATGCACCAGCCAAAGGATCCTTGGGCAAGATACTGATGCATCCATTGGAGTGTGAATGTTGGAAAGCACTTAGGTGGGAAAAGCAAATGTGCCTGTGTGAATGAGGCATGCTGTATAAAGTTCTTTGAGTGCTCGACTAGAGAGTCCATCCATAACTCCTCCAGCTGTCCACGTCACAGATCAGTATTTTTGGATCCATAGCCAGGAAAATCCCCCGGTCAGATCTCAGTCTGATCTTAACTTAAATAAGTGAGCATAACCTCGTGAGTCTGTCAATCACTGACACACAGAGGAGCGTCTGAATAAGTGATGTTTCATCTTCATCCTGACAGAAACTGAGGTTACATGTCATAAAACAAGTAAAACGTGTATTTGATAAAAGACTTAAGAACTATTTGTTGATCCCAGGCTGCTGACAGCTAACACAGTAATGTTGAAGTTACGGTGCTGCATTTGTGTCTTATTTGTCTGCGCAGACAGGTGTGCAGCCGACGCAGACGTGCTCGCGTGCAGTTCTGCAGAAGGCTGACAGCGCATTCAGTTCAGTTTTTTATGTAGCACCAAATCACAATAAGCTCTTTGGCCTCCTCAAAAAAGCTTATTGTGAGGTGAAGACCCTACAATGATGCACAGGCTGAATCCTGATTGGTTGAAAAGTGGACATGACCAGGAAATAGAGTGAAAGCAGAGATCACTGCATTAAGGGCGAGATGTTAAAAGCAGGTTAACACACACACACACGCACACTCAGGTGTCCGTGATGGCACCCTCTGCTGCCAGAGAACAGCCACCGCAGAAGACCATCAGCACAGGCTCTTCACAGCACACTCCTCTCCCTCCTTCCCTTCCCTCCTTGCCTCCTTCGCCCGCTCTGGCCTCTCATTGGCTGCTCGGCTGCTGCTCTCTTCCAGCTGGCTGGCAGCAGCAGAGACTGTGGGTGTTCGGATGTCCACACTCACAGAGAGCCTGAACCTCTCAGCTGCAGCTGATCTCGGAGCTCCTGCGGAGAACATGCGTCTCTGTGAGCTCTGCCTCTGGACCTGCTGGGCTGCAGCGCTCTGCTCCGCGGCACTGCAGCCCGCCCAGCACGCACAACAGCACGCGGGGCTGGAGAGGAGCCCGGCCGGGGGAGTAGGCTGAGCGCGGGCACAACTACGGCAGCACCGCGGGGAGCGGGGGGAAGTCCGGGGACCGCCGGAGGGCAGCTCCGAGAGGGTGAGCACCGCACATATGACCATCACAATCCACTGCACACCAACAACCGAAATAATTCACTTATAATCAGCCGGGCTGCTGTCGGTCTGCGGCTCAGTTCGTGTCTGAAATCATCTGAGAGGAGAGAACAAAAAACTTTGTGTGTCCTGGTCGTGGTGACGTCACACCTGTGTGTAAACAGGCAGCAGGACAGGAAGGCTCAGCTGAGTGAGGAGCTTTGGTTGTGTGCTTTGTGTTGGCTTGTCTCGCAGGTGTGCTGTCTGCTGTTTAAATCTCTATCATCACAGACACAACATGACTTCAGCTTCAGGCTGTGCAGGTGTGACCCTCAGGTGAGTGGTTGTGCAGGTATTATTCATCCTGACTGATTTCTCTCTAGTTCTGCTTTGTGCTCTGCTGGTGTCATCCAGCTGGTGTCATCCAGCTGCTGGGACCTGCTGCACAGGTGCACCGGCTCCTCCTCTGTGTCCACGGGAGCTGTAGAAGAGCATCTTCCTGAGGAGCAGGAGGAGCACTGCACGAGTGCTACAGTAAGACCTCCATCATGCTCCTCGTGCACGTTTCTGACCGACTGACTGTCAGAATCAGACTGCAGGAGGGCCAAACCTGCTGCACGGGAACCTTTGTTTACAGCACTGTGCAGAACCAACAGGTCCAGCTCTGGTGGATGAGAGCAGGCTCACACTGAGCACAAGAGACAGTCTGGAGACGCCGCAGTGAAAGTTACGACGCCTTCAGCCACATCCAGCAGGACCGGCTCGGCACCCTGGGGAGGAATATCCTCGGATGGTCCCACAGACCTCCGGGTGTTAGCTACCGGTACCTGAGTGCCCTTGGAAACCAGGATGACATCCTCAGACTCTGTCAGGCCTGGTGCACCTGCAGTGGGCCCTGGGCTCCTTCTGGTGGAGGACGATGCCTGGCCTCAGAGAGTGCAGGCATTTCTTTAATGACGAAGGCATTAAAGAGAGTGCAGGCATTTCTTTAATGACGAAGGCATTAAAGAGAGTGCAGGCATTTCTTTAATGACGAAGGCATTGATGCCACCGATCGGCGCTCATGCTCCTCAGACCTGAATCCAGAGGTGAGGTTTGTGTATCGCACCGCAGGAGCTCACGGATGCCCTGACCTAGGTCTGGGAGGAGCTGATCACCTCCCATCAGGAGAATGCACAGATGTTTGTGGGACGTTTCGGGCACGTAGAGCTGGATACTTGAAGGTGGATTTGGACACCTGTAGGCAGCTCAAGTTTGCAGGAGGGGACTGATATCTGATTTCCAGCTTCTCACACACACACAATCTAGAAAATCTTTAAAACAGTCGACATCATGTGAACAGATTCACAGATATTGAAGCTCAAAAATATTTTTATCAAACTAGATGTTTGATGTCTTTGTTCATATTCGATCCAAAACGTGTGATGCTGTTCTTATTTTTGAAATCCTTACATTTCTGTATATTTTAAATGAAAAATAAGCAAATTCTGTCATGTTACGGCTGTGTGCAGACAGGAATAGGACCCAAGGTGCAGACTCCGGAGACAGTCATGAACTCAAAACAGCTTTATTGCTGAACAAAGAATATCTACAAAACCTAAACTGAGAAGAAACTAACAAAACACACACAGGGAGATACACACAGCATGAGGGACGACGCGACACTGACTCAAAGAAACACAGGGTTTAAGTACACTGGGAAGTAACGAGGGGAATGAGACACAGAAGGAGGACACAGCTGGGAGAAATCAGAACTAACGAGACAAGGAAGCAAAGCAGGACACATTCACATAAGACCCGGACCTTCAAAGTAAAACAGGAAGTAACACAGGCTGAACTTACAGACACAGACTCACAGGCAAGCACTACAGAGGAAACACAGACGTGGGACCAGGGCAGACACAGACACTGAGTGGACGTGGGGATACAGCAAACAGGGGAGACAACAACTCAGAATCACAGACAGAAAACCATAACACTAAAACTCTAACTGAACCCACCCAGAGAACCTAAACTAAGAATAATCCAAAAACCCAAAAAGCAAAACTAGAATATAATGAAATAAACTCAAAAGACCAAAACAAACCACTGGGTCGATGACCCAGGGATCCTAACAGTACCCCCCCTTAAGGGCTGGCGTCCAGACAGCCCAAACCAGAACACCAAAAAACGAAAAACAACCCAACCAGGGCGGGCGGTGGGGGAAACAGGACGGAGGGCTCGAAACAACCAAACAAGGAGCAAGAAACAAAAAAAGCGCAAACACCGGAGCCCGGAAAGCAACATAACAAAACACACAGGCGGCCAGGAAAAACAATTCACAAAGTTCAGGGGGCCGGCCCGGAGGACGACGGCACAAGAGTCCAGAAAAACGTTCAGGAGGCCGGCCGGGCGGGAGGCACCGGCGGCGACGGAGCAGGTCAGGAGGCCGGCCGGGCGGGAGGCACCGGCGGCGACGGAGCAGGTCAGGAGGCCGGCCGGGCGGGAGGCACCGGCGGCGACGGCGAGGACATCCAGTCACTGGCCTGGAAAGCGGCCGGACAGGACGAACAGGCCGGACAGGACGTGCAGGACGAACAGGCCGGACAGGACGAACAGGCCGGACAGGACGAACAGGCCGGACAGGACGAGCAGGCCGGACAGGACGAGCAGGCGAAGCAGAAGCCAGAGCTGGACCAGGCGACGGCGAAGCAGAAGCCAGAGCTGGACCAGGCGACGGCGAAGCAGAAGCCAGAGCTGGACCTGGCGAGGACGAAGCTGAAGCTGAAGCTGGACCAGGCGAGGACGAAGCCGAACCTGAAGCTGGACCAGGCGAGGACGAGGACGAAGCCGAACCTGAAGCTGGACCAGGCGAGGACGAGGACGAAGCCGAACCTGAAGCTGGACCAGGCGAGGACGAAGCTGCAGGCGACGGCATGGGAGCCGCAGGTGGTGGTACTGTAGGCGACGGCGTGGGAGCCGCAGGTGGTGGTACTGTAGGCGACGGCGTGGGAGCCGCAGGTGGTGGCACTGCAGGCGACGGCGTGGGAGCCGCAGGTGGTGGCGACGAAGGCTGGACGGGCCCTCGGACCCTCCAGCGGAGACTAACAAAGGCTGGTGCAGTTCTCCAGAACCCCCAGCGGGAACAGAAGGCTGGACGGGCCCCTCGGACCCTCCAGCGGAGGCAGACGAAGGCTGGACGGGCCCCTCGGACCCTCCAGGCGAGGCAGGTAGTAATGGTGGGTTAGGTGGTGGATTAGCAGTAAGCTGAGTAAGTTCCCCTGAGCCTCCAGAACCTGAAGAAAACCGCTGAACGGGCTCACCTGAGCCTCCAGCGAGGTCAGAAACAGGTGCAGGTACCTGCCGGATACCGGCCTCTTCCACCCGAGGAGAAAGTACGGGTGCCGCGACAGGCACCGGAGCAGGGACCAGCTGGACCTCAGCCTCCCTCACCTGAAGCACTGAAACAGGTGCAGGGGAATGCTGGGCCCGAGCTGCCCTGGGAGCAGGAACACAACAGGGCGAAGGAGCGGGCTCAGCAAACACAGACTCCTCTACAATGTTTTTTAGCTTCCTACCACCACCACGTCTAACAGTTTTAACAGTTTTCACAGTCTCAGTATTTACAGTGTTCACCTGATTGTCTTTTCCCAGCTCAGAGGAACGAAAGCAGTCATTATAACTCACCACTGGGAGTTGTCCCGCAGAGAAAGAGTGGTGACGGTGTGAGCGCCGCCTCCTCCGGGAAGTGGGAGGTGGCAAACTGGGCTGCAAATCCTCCAACGAACCGGGCTGCAATGAGGAATCAGAGAGTTTATGAAGCTCAGAACGCTGCAGACCCAAAAACAGAGCGAAGGACTGCAGCGGAGTGAGTCTAACGTCCGGCGTCACATAATCCTTCTTCCTTTGCCGTTTAACCCTCTTGTCGGACTGGAAATCCGGGGGTGGAGGCGGAGGTGTAGCGACCGGAGAGAATGAGCACGTGCTCAATCTGATCTTCCGAGGCATAGGTGCCGGCTCGGCCGTAGCCATGGCGGTTTGGAGGCTGCGGGGCCCTCCGAAAGCCAAACGAGACCCATAGAAGGGTGACTGGAGCTCCTGGGCATGCTTAGCCTCCTTCCTCACGCTCTCCCTGAGAAAGGCAGAAACTGCGGGTCGCCGATACCATATGGAGTCTGCTGGGTCCATGTTCTGGTCGCGTCGTTCTGTCATGTTACGGCTGTGTGCAGACAGGAATAGGACCCAAGGTGCAGACTCCGGAGACAGTCATGAACTCAAAACAGCTTTATTGCTGAACAAAGAATATCTACAAAACCTAAACTGAGAAGAAACTAACAAAACACACACAGGGAGATACACACAGCATGAGGGACGACGCGACACTGACTCAAAGAAACACAGGGTTTAAGTACACTGGGAAGTAACGAGGGGAATGAGACACAGAAGGAGGGCACAGCTGGGAGAAATCAGAACTAACGAGACAAGGAAGCAAAGCAGGACACATTCACATAAGACCCGGACCTTCAAAGTAAAACAGGAAGTAACACAGGCTGAACTTACAGACACAGACTCACAGGCAAGCACTACAGAGGAAACACAGACGTGGGACCAGGGCAGACACAGACACTGAGTGGACGTGGGGATACAGCAAACAGGGGAGACAACAACTCAGAATCACAGACAGAAAACCATAACACTAAAACTCTAACTGAACCCACCCAGAGAACCTAAACTAAGAATAATCCAAAAACCCAAAAAGCAAAACTAGAATATAATGAAATAAACTCAAAAGACCAAAACAAACCACTGGGTCGATGACCCAGGGATCCTAACAAATTCATATTAATGGATAAGACCAAAGTCCTGCTTCATCGTGCAGGCCTCAGGTGAGGCTGCTGCACACATTAAAATAGCTGGATCACCCTGAACAACATGGCTGAGAGCATCTGGTCTACCTGTCTGTGATGTAGTGTGACCGTAAGGCAGCTCAGGAATATGTGTGCGTGCGTGCGTGCGCGCATTGACAGTGCAGGTTTAGGGGTAGATTCAGGCTCAGGTCGGGGTTATCGTCCTTATAAATAGTGCGTGTTTAAACAGAGCCGGTTTAAAGGCGGAAAGCAGACATGTTTGTGTGAAGAAGAAGGGCCTCGTTGGCTTCAGCGTACTGTCAGAGGAAGTGGCGCCGATTTAGCGTCACGCTCTCCAAACGCTTTAAATGATCAAACGTACACACGACGTTTTTTGGTCCCACGGTCCACGTAAAGCTGATTTGCTTGCAGGTTTTGTTTTTGGTGCTGTGACCCATAAAATGATCTTTTAAATTTGAGTGGAAATTGTTGTCACGTGATGTGATCACATGACCTTCAACATGTGATTTAAGGTGGTGTAATTTTGTGTGTTATTGTGTGGTGAAGTGCAGGTGTGCTCAGGTAAAATGGGAGAGTGCGAGTTGGTGATATTGTCATGAATATAGTCACTCCTGTGGCAGTGAGATTGGTAGGCTTCCAGAAGCTGGCCAATCAGAAGAAGGTGGGGAGTTTCTGAGACTCAGTCGTAAAGGACAGAGGCTGGAGAATAATCCAGCGTCCTCTGCTGTTCGTGTTCACATACATTAGCATCTGCAGGGAAACCAAAATCCTGCCACTTTGCTTCTGACAAACTCTTTATAACAAACATTGTTTGTTTGCTGTGAGATAAATACATTAAAAGTCTTCTTCTGCTGAGTCTGCAGAGGGTCTCCTACATAAAACCACAGAAGAAGAAAATGCTGCTTATTGCAGAGTTGCATTAATTTCAGCAGCAAACATTTGTTTGTTCAAAAGTCAAAATCCTTTAAAGATTTTCTGTACAAATCAAAGAAGTTCTGCTGTTAATCTGCCAGACATCACAAAGTCCAACTTTAGTTTGAAGACATTTTTCTTTTCTTATCGTGCACATGCTGCACATTGAATGACCCGAGTGTCTGCAGCAGGAACCACATTACAGCAACATCTGCTGATGGTGGAGATGCTGTCTGACAGATGACAGATTAATGTTTAGCGTATAGAACAGCACACGTCTGTCTGCTGCTGAAGGAGTTTAATCTCAAACAGAAGAAGAAGCTGCGACTAAAACCAGCATAGATCAGTTTAATGACAGCAGCTCTGCTCTGCGTCCATGTAGCAATCAGAAAGTAGAGTTTTTGTTTTATTTTATTTGTGTAATTAAATGCTCAACGCTGTGCTTACTTTTGTCCTGTATCGATACTTTTACATTTTCCTGCTTATATTAAGTTTCTTTGTATAGATGTGTGTATTAGCACACATACTGACAGTGTTTCTGAGTCGATCTATACTGCTCATTTCGGTTCCATATTTTTTTCTGTTAGAGCAGCTTTGCATGAGTCACAGTTTAAAATAATCCCTCTTTATGTCGTTCTGGGCCTTGATGCAGCCCGTCAGTTCATTCTCTATTTGAAACAAGCCGTTTTCATTTCTGTCCCCACAAAGGATCTTTCTTCTGATTGGCTGCCCCTCATAGATATTAGGTGGGCAGAGCTTCTCAACATGAGGTGACCGTACTAGAGCTATACCTTTTCTATGACCTCACAGATCCAAGAGTAGAAAAAACTGTAATAAACTGGGTATTTAGAGCTTGTAGTATTTAAAATTTTGGTCATGTTTAAAATGAGCGTTTCCCTCTGGAACAGGAGATGTACGACAGGAAATACCAAAAAACCTCCACGTTAATAAATAAAACGTTTTATCCACCCTTCTCAGCTTCTCCAGCACATTTCTGTGGTTTCTTTTATAGCACTTGATTTTTTTGTCACTAATCGACCGTCCCGTCAGGGCAGAGAAAGCTCAGACTGACTGAGGGCGAGCTTTGTGTTTGTAGTTTTCTTTGTGGATGAAATGTGGAGGCCAACAGGCTGCTTAGTGTCTGAAGGCTAAAGGAGAGATTCTTTGAAGCTCAAAGTGTCTGAGAGCGTAGGAAGCAAACACAGGCTCGTGGTTTCAGAGAAGCTGTGAACTCCCTGGCTCGACCCGACTCTGGCTCCTTCCTGACTTCTGGGTCATTCTTGTAGGTCTTTGGTGTTGGTAGAACTCTGGGATAATGTCCCCAAAAAGTCAGTGAAACAACCGTGTGTGTGTGTGTTTATGCCCCTCCCCCTTCACCTGACGTGGTGCAGGTTGTAGTCATTTTAACAGAACCGCTTGTAATGAAAATATAAGACTCAGCACTGTGCTTGGTCCCCAGAAAGAGTCTCCATCACCGTGTTATTGTTGTCAGCTTAACTTCATCAATCCCTCGTTTCCTTAAAGTGCAGCGATTAGATGACTGATTAGTTGTTTGAGAAACAGTTAATTTTATAAAAGCTGCTGCAAAATGAAACGCTGTCTGCATGTGCACGCATGACCTGGAGAAGGGTCGTTACTCTGTTTGTAGAACGATTTGTTCTCAGTCACTTTCCTGAGGAAAGATTTCTTATTTTTAGCTTCTGATGTGTTTCTACTAAACTGAATGTGTTTCGATTTACTATTGATTAACTTGATTAATGAAAACATTCTTGGCAAATGCTTTCGCTTTCGTCCGTTTTGCGCCGTCTTCCTTTCACTTGCTGGCTATTGTGGATCATCATATTTGATCAGGTGAAAGCTGTTTTAAAGTGGGAGAAGCTAAAACACTTGTTTCAGAGAGAGGACACAGTTCCACTATAAGATAAAGAAGGATTATTTTAAACCGTAGCTCATAGAAATATGGTTCTGGAAATGATTCGACACTTCAGATTATTCTGCAGTTTGAATAATTTGGGGATTATTCGATGATTGTGTTACTCTAAGGCTGCAGGTGAAAGCATCAACAAAACGTATTTAAGCTGAGCTTTTTGTCGTGCTTTGCAGACTCAGGGAAATCCTTCGAATGTCTTTGTATTAAAGGTCTTAAAGTCTTAAATTTAATCTGGTGAACCAGCAGAAATCCTGCGACGTGCTTATTTCTATCAGCTGCCGTTCCTGTATGAAGGGGTCTTTGCTCTAACTTGTACCCCTGCCCCTCTCTCCGGACTCACCCGTCTGTGTGTATACAGGTTCAGGACTGTATGTGTGGTAATGCTAAATCTTTGTTTGGACACACACTGATCCCGGTGTGAGTTAGTGGGGCCTCCTGTGCTGCTACAATACGACCGGTACGCTGTGAGTAATGATTAAATCCTCTGCAGAGAAGCTGTGTCCACACTCGCTCGGCTACATTTAACAAACAGCGTCTCATCTCTGCCGCGGCCCCCGAAACCCGAACCAAGCCCCGAGCCCGCTTTATTCATCGCTGTCAGTGTTATATCGTCAGACCGCCATGTTGCTTTCATGTCTGAACATCAGAAGATCTCCAGCCTAAACAATTTATATAATCAATTTTCTCCCACTTACCCGGGTCACAGAGATACCCTCACATTCCCCTCCACATCCACTTCCTTGCGATACCGAGATGTTCTTGAAGCAAGCCTGCAGCCCGGATTATTCTTAAGCGTTTTTCAGCTGCAAAGCGAGAACTGGATCAGTATTTGATGTTGGATGGTGTTTGGTTTTTTGAAGCTGTCTCCAGGTGCACAAAGACCAGTTTTCAGACTGCTCTATGGACTTGGCTTCAAAGGATTGCACTGAAGTTGCTGCCGAGACAGAACTTTCTCTGTTAATGAATATTGGAGAACTTCCCACAGTTACCAGGACTCCCACAGCGTTCTTTACAATCTAGAACTAGTTCCACTTATTTTCAGTGGAGAAACATCAGTGACATTTCCCAAAAGTGTAGTCTAACACACAAATGTCTCTATCAAAAATATGCACCATTTACTTTTAGGCTGTCCATCTTCGGGTCTTTGTGTGACCTCAGACTGACTCCATAACTTGTGTTGCACTGAATTTGACCAGTTCAGGACTTGGTTTTGGGACCTCTTGGAAACTTGCTGTTCAGGCTGTCTCAGTTTCTTCACTTTTAATGTGAATGTGAGTAAAATACACTTCAGTGATATTTAATCTCTGGTTTTGGAGCATTTTGTACCACTTTTCCTCTGAAACGCAGCTGGACAACAGTCTAGAACCAGCTCCCCTGGTGTGGAAGAGTTCTTGGGTGGATTTAAGTGGTCTCGATGCCAGAAAGACTCACAAAGACCTTTTGTCTTTGGGAAGTGTTTCTAGAGTGATTTCCACTTTGGTTTCATCGTTCTAGATTTGAATTAATCTCAGACTCAGTTTTGGATTTAGAGCATTTGTCTCGGAAACAAAACACGAACCCTAATGCTCAGGATTTAGCCTCTTTAGGGCTCTGATTGGCTGTTTGGGATCATGTTTTCTCTGCAGGGTGATCCAACACCCTTGATCAGCTGACTGCTTGTGTTAAGCTTTCAAACAAATCCTTTCTCTGGTTTCCCTTACACTTCCTGTTGTACACAGCTGTAGAGTCACACTGGCCCGTCACTTTGATGAGGGGCAGCGGCTCTTGATCCAAGGTTTGTCTGTGAATTGACTCCTTTTTCCAGAAGACCTGCGAGGTAACGGTTTACTGGGAATGTTAAAATGTTTTATTGGAGGACAGCAAACAGCGGACTGGCTGTTTGTAAGGAGGGAATGTTTTTTACCTTTTATTACTTCTAAATCAAGTGCTAAAGTTTAAAACGCCTCCTTTCTCTGCAGGCCTCGAGTATGTGGAGATCGCTGCTGTGCTGGATGGACGCTGTCGCCTAAAACCAGGGGATGCACCAAACGTGAGTATGACATGAGGGAACCACCACTAGCATGAATTTTGTTAGAAGTGTTCTTTATTTTAGTCAACATCACTCATCTTGCTGTGCAGTTTAACAAATCTGCAGCACACACCTGCAACAAACATGCACACTGATCCATCTGCAGATTTGGTTGATTTTGGTCCTCAGGGTGCAGCCCAGATGGATGCCCATAGCATCCACCCAGCGTCCAGCTGCTGAGTCTGCACAGAGGGGTCTGATAATGCAGGTCAGGTGGAGCTGCTGTCAGCGCGCATCACAGTTCAAAGTGTGAAATGATGCTGGGTGGTGGAGTCCACATGCAGAGCTGGATTTATGCGCTCCACCTGCAGACCTGCAGGCGCTCCCACAGAACAAAGTTTAAAGCAGAGTTGCTTCTCAAAGCTAACAGTTCATTTTTAATTCATAAAATCTGAACCTGCTTCTTCCTGTTAATCAAAGGAAACCTCTGGTGCTGATAAACGAAGCTAACATGGAAACAGCAAAAGCTGCTGAAACATTAGTGGAGACGATGAGCAAGAAATTCACTTCCTGAGTCCGTAAAAACACTGAGCGCTCACTGTTGAACTCAGATTTGAAGCCAGCTTCGTGTGGACATTAATTAGTTTGATTAGCATTTATTAGCTAAAACCAAACAACTTATTTTCACCCTCTGTCACAGGGTCACATGATTGATTTGTTTGTCCAGATCACATTCAGACCAGAGGAGAATAAACTGGGTGATTGTTCTTCAGCTTCTCTCTTCATATCAGCAAAAACAAATCAAACTGTGAAACCTCATCATGACGTCCCAGACAAAACATGCAGGATATAATGGGATATTATATTATACACATGTCTCTGTGTGTGTGTTGTTGTTATTCTGTGCAGATTAGCTGCATATAAAAGTCATTTTACACACATAGATCCTAATGGTTTCTTTCAGGACGGGATTATGGGAATTGTCTGAAGCAGAAACTCGTGAATAGAAACAGATTTAGCCCCTAACTCGCTTTCTCACACACACACACACACACACACACACACACACACACACATACACACACATACACACACACAGCTCAGGGTGTGCAGAGTGAAGTTTTGTGCTGAGCCACGTTGTTCTGAGTGGTTGGCCTGCAGACTCACAGAGGGAAACGCCGGCGCTGACTCTGAGTTTCTGTTTGTCAGACAGGAAATGCAGATCAAACCAAAGAGAATAAAACTCTGGTTATCCTGAGAAACTGCAGAGTTAAAAACCTGTTTTAATCTCAGCCCCTCTCTCTCTGCGTGACGCAGCAGTAACCTGCAGGCCGAACTGCTCACAGACGCTGGTTTCTGGAAGTGTTCCTGAGCACATGCGCTGATGTTTTAATGCAGTGCTGCTGACGCTCACAGAGAATCCTCCAGGTTTGCTTCCCTCGATGATGAGATGTGCTATATATGTGCTATATGTATGGATGTTCACAGATGTTCACAGTGAGGAACATTATTGTGAAACTGCTCTAGTTTGAAGACGCAGATTTTTGCAGAGTGGTCAGCCTCTGCTCATCTGTCCTTCTGAGAAACCCCGCCTCCTTAACATGCTCTTTTTACACCTGATCATGTTACCGACCCATCTTTCACCTACAAAGTGCGTTGTGATGAGTGTTACAGCTGCATTCTGCCTGAAAGCCACCAGATGGCGATAACTGTGCAAACAGACATAGAAAACACCTTTTTGCTGACCCCTGTAGACATCTCCCTGCTGAGTTTGGGCCTCAGTCTTTCGTTGTGGGTCACATTAAATAATAATAAGTCTACATTTCAAATGGAGGATTATTTGTGGTATGCTCATTAGCTAATGACTTATGACTGATGGTCCATTAGCCAATGAGCTGCTGGTTTCACAGTGAGACCAGCCCCGCCTTGTTACATCAGGGTATTTGACTGCTGTCTATGCTGCAGTAATGTTCTATTAATTACGCGCGCTTCTTCTTCAGCCAGGTGTTCTCCTCCCTGCCGTAACGGGGCCCTGTGTCGACGGTTCAACAGGTGCGTGTGCAGACGAGGTTTCCATGGTTACCGCTGTCAGCTGCCCATGGCAACTCTGTCTGCACCAGGACACCTGCTGACATCCATCAATCCGACAGAGTTCCCGGTCCACCTCAGACCCCTCCGGGTCCCACCACAACCAGCTCTGAGCCCCCAGAGAAGCACCAAACCTGCTGCCAGCTCACCTCCACCCGAACCTCCACCTGAACCTTCAGACCCGAACCCGACTTCCGCTCAGGCTGATGGAGAGAAGGACACAAAGGTCCCTGACTCTGGTCCTGCCAAGGCTGCAGGCTTTGGAGGTCAAACTGAAGGGAATAACGGAGCTGACAGTGGAGGAGGTGTTTCCAAGCGGTTTCTGACTCGAGAGGAGAACCAAGCTTCCCCAAAAAGTCCCACTGTAATCTGGCTAGATCCAGATCCTGAACAAGGGCTGACAGCCTCCAATCAGAGTTCTGATTCTGGATCGGAAGCAGAGGAGAGGAGATCAGGCACTTTTGAAACGCCTCCACCCAAGTTTGATCCAGGACAGGACGAAGAGGATCAGAATGAGGGGAAAGCAAGGATAGAGGAGAAGGAAAGGAGGACAGAAGAGAGGAAGGAGAAAAAGATGGTGGGAGCAAAAAAGCTGAGGTAACAAAAGACTCATCTTCTTTATCTTCTCATCTCCTCTTTTTCTTTCCTAACCTCCTTGTTTCCACTCCTCTGTCCTGGGTCACAAAAATAAAATCCCTCCTGAGTTTTTCTGGTCCACTCTTCCTCGACCTTGATGGGAAACTTTAACTCTGTAACTCTCTTTATTTAAGCTCAGAGCGTGTTTAAAGTCAAGGTGGGGGACAGTCTAACCTCCTCTCCTTTCACAAAGGATCCTCCAGTGTCTCCTTTGCTAAAGGAGATGATGAAGGATGCACTGAGGCACCTTTCCTTAGTATCTGGAGAGTTTAACCAGCTGTTTTGTAGCTCCTCTTTGTCCTTCTCTCTCCTGCTTTTTCTTCTTCCTTATCATCACTGCACAGTCAGTGCCGTTCTCTGTTCAGACACCAGGTGGAGCTCTTTATTTGATTATAGACGCTGTACTGTGCACTGTATTTTGTACAAAGATCAGGCACTACTTCCCGAAGCTGCTGGAGGCTTTAAAAGTTTTTAAATGTTCCAGAATTAGCTGGGAAAACTTCTCCATCCATCCTGATCTTTGTTCCACGAATCCGTCACCTCAGATCCAGATGAGGAGATGGGAAGAAAGACCTGAGCTTTCACTTCTCCGGAGAATCTGACCTCTGCTGAAACCCAGATTCACAAACTGAAAGTCAGCACGACCCTCGAGTCATAGGTCAGGTGGTGGAGGTCAAAGGTTAGAGCCAAGGTCCCTACAGGCTGTGGGAGGGTGGAGGAATGTTTAATGTTCTGTCTGCTGCAGATTAAACAGAAGTTTTTTCACAGTAAAGACCTTTTTCATCACAACAACAAGAGGGTTGCTAAGGATGCCTCTGAGTTTGTGTAGATTTTGGATAAACACCGAACCCCTCTGATC